>NW_026801974.1:690432-1035648 GCF_963506605.1 Zootoca vivipara | reverse complement strand
GCGAAATAAAGTCATAGAACGCATATTTGCCTTCTCTCCATGCATTCGGACACTCCAACAATGTGTTCTGCTTCAATTTGGCTCATTTTACAAAGGTGATTATTTCTGGAGTGAACATGCATTTCTACTCAAGAGTAAGCGACGAAACGAAATAAAGCCATAGAACGCATATTCGCATTCTATCTATGCATTCTGACACTCCAACAATGTGTTCTGCTTCAATTTGGCTCATTTTACAAAGGTGCTCATTTTTGGAGTGAACATGCAGTTCTACTCAAGAGTAAACAACTAAGCGAAATAAAGCCATAGAACGCTTATTTGCCTTCTATCTATGCATTCTGACACTCCCACATTGTGTTCTGCTTCAATTTGGCTCATGTTACAAAGGTGCTTATTGCTGGAGTGAATATGCAGTTCTACTCAAGAGTAAGCAAATAAGCGAAATAAAGTCATAGAACGCATATTTGCCTTCTATCTATGCATTCTGACACTCCAACGATGTGTTCTGCTTCAATTTGGCTCATTTTACAAAGGTGCGTATTTCTGGAGAGCAGATGCATTTCTACTCAAGAGTAAGCAACTAATCGAAATAAAGCCATAGAACGCTTATTTGCCTTCCATCTATGCATTCTGACACTCCAACAATGTGTTCTGCTTCAATTTGGCTCATTTCACAAAGGTGCTTATTGCTAGAGTGAATATGCAGTTCTACTCAAGAGTAAGCAACTCAGCGAAATAAAGCCATAGAACGCTTACTTGCCTTCTATCTATGCATTCTGACACTCCAACAATGTGTTCTGCTTCAATTTGGCTCATTTTACAAAGGTGCGTATTTCTGGAGAGCAGATGCATTTCTACTCAAGAGTAAGCAACTAATCGAAATAAAGCCATAGAACGCTTATTTGCCTTCTCTCCATGCATTCGGACACTCCAACAATGTGTTCTGCTTCAATTTGGCTCATTTTACAAAGGTGATTATTTCTGGAGTGAACATGCATTTCTACTCAAGAGTAAGCGACGAAACGAAATAAAGCCATAGAACGCATATTCGCATTCTATCTATGCATTCTGACACTCCAACAATGTGTTCTGCTTCAATTTGGCTCATTTTACAAAGGTGCTTATTTCTGGAGAGCAGATGCATTTCTACTCAAGAGTAAGCAACTAAGCGAAATAAAGTCATAGAACGCTTATTTGCCTTCTCTCTATGCATTCTGACACTCCAACAATGTGTTCTGCTTCAATTTGGCTCATTTTACAAAGGTGCTTATTTGCTGTAGTGAATATGCAGTTCTACTCAAGAGTAAGCAACTAAGCGAAATAAAGTCATAGAACGCATATTAGCCTTCTCTCTATGCATTCTGAAACTCCAACAATGTGTTCTGCTTCAATTTGGCTCATTTTACAAAGGTGATTATTTCTGGAGTGAACATGCAGTTCTACTCAAGAGTAAGCAACGAAGCGAAATAAAGCCATAGAACGCATATTCGCCTTCTATCTATGCATTCCGACACTCCAACAATGTGTTCTGCTTCAATTTGGCTCATTTTACAAAGGTGCTTATTGCTGGAGTGAATATGCAGTTCTACTCAAGAGTAAGCAACTAAGCGAAATAAAGCCATAAAACTCTTATTTGCCTTCTATCTATGCATTCTGACACTCCAACAATGTGTTCTGCTTCAATTTGGCTCATTTTACAAAGGTGCGTATTTCTGGAGAGCAGATGCATTTCTACTCAAGAGTAAGCAACTAAGCGAAATAAAGTCATAGAACGCATATTAGCCTTCTCTCTATGCATTCTGACACTCCAACAATGTGTTCTGCTTCAATTTGGCTCATTTTACAAAGGTGATTATTTCTGGAGTGAACATGCATTTCTACTCAAGAGTAAGCGACGAAACGAAATAAAGCCATAGAACGCATATTCGCCTTCTATCTATGCATTCTGACACTCCAACAATGTGTTCTGCTTCAATTTGGCTCATTTTACAAAGGTGATTATTTCTGGAGAGCAGATGCATTTCTACTCAAGAGTAAGCAACTAAGCGAAATAAAGCCATAGGACGCTTATTTGCCTTCTAACTATGCATTCTGACACTCCAACAATGTGTTCTGCTTCAATTTGGCTCATTTTACAAAGGTGCTTTTTGCTGGAGTGAATATGCAGTTCTACTCAAGAGTAAGCAACTCAGCGAAATAAAGCCATAGAACGCTTATTTGCCTTCTATCTATGCATTCTGACACTCCAACGATGTGTTCTGCTTCAATTTGGCTCATTTTACAAAGGTGCGTATTTCTGGAGAGCAGATGCATTTCTACTCAAGAGTAAGCAACTAATCGAAATAAAGCCATAGAACGCTTATTTGCCTTCCATCTATGCATTCTGACACTCCAACAATGTGTTCTGCTTCAATTTGGCTCATTTGACAAAGGTGCTTATTGCTGGAGTGAATATGCAGTTCTACTCAAGAGTAAGAAACTCAGTGAAATAAAGCCATAGAACGCTTACTTGCCTTCTATCTATGCATTCTGACACTCCAACAATGTGTTCTGCTTCAATTTGGCTCATTTTACAAAGGTGCTCATTTCTGGAGTGAACATGCAGTTCTACTCAAGAGTAAGCAACTAAGCGAAATAAAGTCATAGAACGCATATTAGGCTTCTCTCTATGCATTCTGACACTCCAACAATGTGTTCTGCTTCAATTTGGCTCATTTTACAAAGGTGATTATTTCTGGAGAGCAGATGCATTTCTACTCAAGAGGAAGCAACTAAGCGAAATAAAGCCATAGGACGCTTATTTGCCTTCTGTCTATGCATTCTGACACTCCAACGATGTGTTCTGCTTCAATTTGGCTCATTTTACAAAGGTGCGTATTTCTGGAGAGCATATGCATTTCTACTCAAGAGTAAGCAACTAATCGAAATAACGCCATAGAACGCTTATTTGCCTTCCATCTATGCATTCTGACACTCCAACAATGTGTTCTGCTTCAATTTGGCTCATTTTACAAAGGTGCTTATTGCTGGAGTGAATATGCAGTTCTACTCAAGAGTAAGCAACTCAGCGAAATAAAGCCATAGAATGCTTATTTGCCTTCTATCTATGCATTCTGACACTCCCACATTGTGTTCTGCTTCAATTTGGCTCATGTTACAAAGGTGCTTATTGCTGGAGTGAATATGCAGTTCTACTCAAGAGTAGGCAACTAAGCGAAATAAAGCCATAGGACGCTTATTTGCCTTCTAACTATGCATTCTGACACTCCAACAATGTGTTCTGCTTCAATTTGGCTCATTTTACAAAGGTGCTTTTTGCTGGAGTGAATATGCAGTTCTACTCAAGAGTAAGCAACTAAGCGAAATAAAGTCATAGAACGCATATTTGCCTTCTCTCCATGCATTCGGACACTCCAACAATGTGTTCTGCTTCAATTTGGCTCATTTTACAAAGGTGATTATTTCTGGAGTGAACATGCATTTCTACTCAAGAGTAAGCGACGAAACGAAATAAAGCCATAGAACGCATATTCGCATTCTATCTATGCATTCTGACACTCCAACAATGTGTTCTGCTTCAATTTGGCTCATTTTACAAAGGTGCTCATTTCTGGAGTGAACATGCAGTTCTACTCAAGAGTAAGCAACTAAGCGAAATAAAGCCATAGAACGCTTATTTGCCTTCTATCTATGCATTCTGACACTCCCACATTGTGTTCTGCTTCAATTTGGCTCATGTTACAAAGGTGCTTATTGCTGGAGTGAATATGCAGTTCTACTCAAGAGTAAGCAAATAAGCGAAATAAAGTCATAGAACGCATATTTGCCTTCTCTCCATGCATTCGGACACTCCAACAATGTGTTCTGCTTCAATTTGGCACATTTTACAAAGGTGATTATTTCTGGAGTGAACATGCATTTCTACTCAGGAGTAAGCGACGAAACGAAATAAAGCCATAGAACGCATATTCGCATTCTATCTATGCATTCTGACACTCCAACAATGTGTTCTGCTTCAATTTGGCTCATTTTACAAAGGTGCTTATTTCTGGAGAGCAGATGCATTTCTACTCAAGAGTAAGCAACTAAGCGAAATAAAGTCATAGAACGCTTATTTGCCTTCTATCTATGCATTCTGACACTCCAACAATGTGTTCTGCTTCAATTTGGCTCATTTTACAAAGGTGCTTATTTGCTGGAGTGAATATGCAGTTCTACTCAAGAGTAAGCAACTAAGCGAAATAAAGTCATAGAACGCATATTAGCCTTCTCTCTATGCATTCTGACACTCCAACAATGTGTTCTGCTTCAATTTGGCTCATTTTACAAAGGTGATTATTTCTGGAGAGCAGATGCATTTCTACTCAAGAGTAAGCAACTAAGCGAAATAAAGCCATAGGACGCTTATTTGCCTTCTAACTATGCATTCTGACACTCCAACAATGTGTTCTGCTTCAATTTGGCTCATTTTACAAAGGTGCTTTTTGCTGGAGTGAATATGCAGTTCTACTCAAGAGTAAGCAACTCAGCGAAATAAAGCCATAGAACGTTTATTTGCCTTCTATCTATGCATTCTGACACTCCAACAATGTGTTCTGCTTCAATTTGGCTCATTTTACAAAGGTGCGTATTGCTGGAGTGAATATGCAGTTCTACTCAAGAGTAAGCAACTCAGTGAAATAAAGCCATAGAACGCTTACTTGCCTTCTATCTATGCATTCCGACACTCCAACAATGTGTTCTGCTTCAATTTGGCTCATTTTACAAAGGTGCTTATTGCTGGAAAGCAGATGCATTTCTACTCAAGAGTAAGCAAGTCAGCGAAATAAAGCCATAGAACGCTTATTTGCTTTCTATCTACGCATTCTGACACTCCAACAATGTGTTCTGCTTCAATTTGGCTCATTTTACAAAGGTGCTCATTTCTGGAGTGAACATGCAGTTCTACTCAAGAGTAAGCAACTAAGCGAAATAAAGTCATAGAACGCATATTAGGCTTCTCTCTATGCATTCTGACACTCCAACAATGTGTTCTGCTTCAATTTGGCTCATTTTACAAAGGTGCTTATTGCTGGAGTGAATATGCAGTTCTAAGCGAAATAAAGCCATAAAACTCTTATTTGCCTTCTATCTATGCATTCTGACACTCCAACAATGTGTTCTGCTTCAATTTGGCTCATTTTACAAAGGTGCGTATTTCTGGAGAGCAGATGCATTTCTACTCAAGAGTAAGCAACTAAGCGAAATAAAGTCATAGAACGCATATTAGCCTTCTCTCTATGCATTCTGACACTCCAACAATGTGTTCTGCTTCAATTTGGCTCATTTTACAAAGGTGATTATTTCTGGAGTGAACATGCATTTCTACTCAAGAGTAAGCGACGAAACGAAATAAAGCCATAGAACGCATATTCGCCTTCTATCTATGCATTCTGACACTCCAACAATGTGTTCTGCTTCAATTTGGCTCATTTTACAAAGGTGATTATTTCTGGAGAGCAGATGCATTTCTACTCAAGAGTAAGCAACTAAGCGAAATAAAGCCATAGGACGCTTATTTGCCTTCTAACTATGCATTCTGACACTCCAACAATGTGTTCTGCTTCAATTTGGCTCATTTTACAAAGGTGCTTTTTGCTGGAGTGAATATGCAGTTCTACTCAAGAGTAAGCAACTCAGCGAAATAAAGCCATAGAACGCTTATTTGCCTTCTATCTATGCATTCTGACACTCCAACGATGTGTTCTGCTTCAATTTGGCTCATTTTACAAAGGTGCGTATTTCTGGAGAGCAGATGCATTTCTACTCAAGAGTAAGCAACTAATCGAAATAAAGCCATAGAACGCTTATTTGCCTTCCATCTATGCATTCTGACACTCCAACAATGTGTTCTGCTTCAATTTGGCTCATTTCACAAAGGTGCTTATTGCTGGAGTGAATATGCAGTTCTACTCAAGAGTAAGCAACTCAGCGAAATAAAGCCATAGAACGCTTATTTGCCTTCTATCTATGCATTCTGACACTCCAACGATGTGTTCTGCTTCAATTTGGCTCATTTTACAAAGGTGCGTATTTCTGGAGAGCAGATGCATTTCTACTCAAGAGTAAGCAACTAATCGAAATAAAGCCATAGAACGCTTATTTGCCTTCCATCTATGCATTCTGACACTCCAACAATGTGTTCTGCTTCAATTTGGCTCATTTCACAAAGGTGCTTATTGCTGGAGTGAATATGCAGTTCTACTCAAGAGTAAGAAACTCAGTGAAATAAAGCCATAGAACGCTTACTTGCCTTCTATCTATGCATTCCGACACTCCAACAATGTGTTCTGCTTCAATTTGGCTCATTTTACAAAGGTGCTTATTGCTGGAAAGCAGATGCATTTCTACTCAAGAGTAAGCAAGTCAGCGAAATAAAGCCATAGAACGCTTATTTGCTTTCTATCTACGCATTCTGACACTCCAACAATGTGTTCTGCTTCAATTTGGCTCATTTTACAAAGGTGCTCATTTCTGGAGTGAACATGCAGTTCTACTCAAGAGTAAGCAACTAAGCGAAATAAAGTCATAGAACGCATATTAGGCTTCTCTCTATGCATTCTGACACTCCAACAATGTGTTCTGCTTCAATTTGGCTCATTTTACAAAGGTGATTATTTCTGGAGAGCAGATGCATTTCTACTCAAGAGGAAGCAACTAAGCGAAATAAAGCCATAGGACGCTTATTTGCCTTCTATCTATGCATTCTGACACTCCAACGATGTGTTCTGCTTCAATTTGGCTCATTTTACAAAGGTGCGTATTTCTGGAGAGCATATGCATTTCTACTCAAGAGTAAGCAACTAATCGAAATAACGCCATAGAACGCTTATTTGCCTTCCATCTATGCATTCTGACACTCCAACAATGTGTTCTGCTTCAATTTGGCTCATTTTACAAAGGTGCTTATTGCTGGAGTGAATATGCAGTTCTACTCAAGAGTAAGCAACTCAGCGAAATAAAGCCATAGAATGCTTATTTGCCTTCTATCTATGCATTCTGACACTCCCACATTGTGTTCTGCTTCAATTTGGCTCATGTTACAAAGGTGCTTATTGCTGGAGTGAATATGCAGTTCTACTCAAGAGTAAGCAACTAAGCGAAATAAAGTCATAGAACGCATATTTGCCTTCTCTCCATGCATTCGGACACTCCAACAATGTGTTCTGCTTCAATTTGGCTCATTTTACAAAGGTGATTATTTCTGGAGTGAACATGCATTTCTACTCAAGAGTAAGCGACGAAACGAAATAAAGCCATAGAACGCATATTCGCATTCTATCTATGCATTCTGACACTCCAACAATGTGTTCTGCTTCAATTTGGCTCATTTTACAAAGGTGCTCATTTCTGGAGTGAACATGCAGTTCTACTCAAGAGTAAGCAACTAAGCGAAATAAAGCCATAGAACGCTTATTTGCCTTCTATCTATGCATTCTGACACTCCCACATTGTGTTCTGCTTCAATTTGGCTCATGTTACAAAGGTGCTTATTGCTGGAGTGAATATGCAGTTCTACTCAAGAGTAAGCAAATAAGCGAAATAAAGTCATAGAACGCATATTTGCCTTCTCTCCATGCATTCGGACACTCCAACAATGTGTTCTGCTTCAATTTGGCACATTTTACAAAGGTGATTATTTCTGGAGTGAACATGCATTTCTACTCAGGAGTAAGCGACGAAACGAAATAAAGCCATAGAACGCATATTCGCATTCTATCTATGCATTCTGACACTCCAACAATGTGTTCTGCTTCAATTTGGCTTATTTTACAAAGGTGCTTATTTCTGGTGAGCAGATGCATTTCTACTCAAGAGTAAGCAACTAAGCGAAATAAAGTCATAGAACGCTTATTTGCCTTCTATCTATGCATTCTGACACTCCAACAATGTGTTCTGCTTCAATTTGGCTCATTTTACAAAGGTGCTTATTTGCTGGAGTGAATATGCAGTTCTACTCAAGAGTAAGCAACTAAGCGAAATAAAGTCATAGAACGCATATTAGCCTTCTCTCTATGCATTCTGACACTCCAACAATGTGTTCTGCTTCAATTTGGCTCATTTTACAAAGGTGATTATTTCTGGAGAGCAGATGCATTTCTACTCAAGAGTAAGCAACTAAGCGAAATAAAGCCATAGGACGCTTATTTGCCTTCTAACTATGCATTCTGACACTCCAACAATGTGTTCTGCTTCAATTTGGCTCATTTTACAAAGGTGCTTTTTGCTGGAGTGAATATGCAGTTCTACTCAAGAGTAAGCAACTCAGCGAAATAAAGCCATAGAACGTTTATTTGCCTTCTATCTATGCATTCTGACACTCCAACAATGTGTTCTGCTTCAATTTGGCTCATTTTACAAAGGTGCTTTTTGCTGGAGTGAATATGCAGTTCTACTCAAGAGTAAGCAACTCAGCGAAATAAAGCCATAGAACGTTTATTTGCCTTCTATCTATGCATTCTGACACTCCAACAATGTGTTCTGCTTCAATTTGGCTCATTTTACAAAGGTGCTTATTGCTGGAAAGCAGATGCATTTCTACTCAAGAGTAAGCAAGTCAGCGAAATAAAGCCATAGAACGCTTATTTGCTTTCTATCTACGCATTCTGACACTCCAACAATGTGTTCTGCTTCAATTTGGCTCATTTTACAAAGGTGCTCATTTCTGGAGTGAACATGCAGTTCTACTCAAGAGTAAGCAACTAAGCGAAATAAAGTCATAGAACGCATATTAGGCTTCTCTCTATGCATTCTGACACTCCAACAATGTGTTCTGCTTCAATTTGGCTCATTTTACAAAGGTGATTATTTCTGGAGAGCAGATGCATTTCTACTCAAGAGGAAGCAACTAAGCGAAATAAAGCCATAGGACGCTTATTTGCCTTCTATCTATGCATTCTGACACTCCAACGATGTGTTCTGCTTCAATTTGGCTCATTTTACAAAGGTGCGTATTTCTGGAGAGCATATGCATTTCTACTCAAGAGTAAGCAACTAATCGAAATAACGCCATAGAACGCTTATTTGCCTTCCATCTATGCATTCTGACACTCCAACAATGTGTTCTGCTTCAATTTGGCTCATTTTACAAAGGTGCTTATTGCTGGAGTGAATATGCAGTTCTACTCAAGAGTAAGCAACTCAGCGAAATAAAGCCATAGAATGCTTATTTGCCTTCTATCTATGCATTCTGACACTCCCACATTGTGTTCTGCTTCAATTTGGCTCATGTTACAAAGGTGCTTATTGCTGGAGTGAATATGCAGTTCTACTCAAGAGTAAGCAACTAAGCGAAATAAAGTCATAGAACGCATATTTGCCTTCTCTCCATGCATTCGGACACTCCAACAATGTGTTCTGCTTCAATTTGGCTCATTTTACAAAGGTGATTATTTCTGGAGTGAACATGCATTTCTACTCAAGAGTAAGCGACGAAACGAAATAAAGCCAGAGAACGCATATTCGCATTCTATCTATGCATTCTGACACTCCAACAATGTGTTCTGCTTCAATTTGGCTCATTTTACAAAGGTGCTCATTTCTGGAGTGAACATGCAGTTCTACTCAAGAGTAAGCAACTAAGCGAAATAAAGCCATAGAACGCTTATTTGCCTTCTATCTATGCATTCTGACACTCCCACATTGTGTTCTGCTTCAATTTGGCTCATGTTACAAAGGTGCTTATTGCTGGAGTGAATATGCAGTTCTACTCAAGAGTAAGCAAATAAGCGAAATAAAGTCATAGAACGCATATTTGCCTTCTCTCCATGCATTCGGACACTCCAACAATGTGTTCTGCTTCAATTTGGCACATTTTACAAAGGTGATTATTTCTGGAGTGAACATGCATTTCTACTCAGGAGTAAGCGACGAAACGAAATAAAGCCATAGAACGCATTTTCGCATTCTATCTATGCATTCTGACACTCCAACAATGTGTTCTGCTTCAATTTGGCTCATTTTACAAAGGTGCTTATTTCTGGAGAGCAGATGCATTTCTACTCAAGAGTAAGCAACTAAGCGAAATAAAGTCATAGAAAGCTTATTTGCCTTCTATCTATGCATTCTGACACTCCAACAATGTGTTCTGCTTCAATTTGGCTCATTTTACAAAGGTGCTTATTTGCTGGAGTGAATATGCAGTTCTACTCAAGAGTAAGCAACTAAGCGAAATAAAGTCATAGAACGCATATTAGCCTTCTCTCTATGCATTCTGACACTCCAACAATGTGTTCTGCTTCAATTTGGCTCATTTTACAAAGGTGATTATTTCTGGAGAGCAGATGCATTTCTACTCAAGAGTAAGCAACTAAGCGAAATAAAGCCATAGGACGCTTATTTGCCTTCTAACTATGCATTCTGACACTCCAACAATGTGTTCTGCTTCAATTTGGCTCATTTTACAAAGGTGCTTTTTGCTGGAGTGAATATGCAGTTCTACTCAAGAGTAAGCAACTCAGCGAAATAAAGCCATAGAACGTTTATTTGCCTTCTATCTATGCATTCTGACACTCCAACAATGTGTTCTGCTTCAATTTGGCTCATTTTACAAAGGTGCGTATTGCTGGAGTGAATATGCAGTTCTACTCAAGAGTAAGCAACTCAGTGAAATAAAGCCATAGAATGCTTACTTGCCTTCTATCTATGCATTCCGACACTCCAACAATGTGTTCTGCTTCAATTTGGCTCATTTTACAAAGGTGCTTATTGCTGCAAAGCAGATGCATTTCTACTCAAGAGTAAGCAAGTCAGCGAAATAAAGCCATAGAACGCTCATTTGCTTCCTATCTACGCATTCTGACACTCCAACAATGTGTTCTGCTTCAATTTGGCTCATTTTACAAAGGTGCTCATTTCTGGAGTGAACATGCAGTTCTACTCAAGAGTAAGCAACTAAGCGAAATAAAGTCATAGAACGCATATTAGCCTTCTCTCCATGCATTCGGACACTCCAACAATGTGTTCTGCTTCAATTTGGCTCATTTTACAAAGGTGATTATTTCTGGAGTGAACATGCATTTCTACTCAAGAGTAAGCGACGAAACGAAATAAAGCCATAGAACGCATATTCGCATTCTATCTATGCATTCTGACACTCCAACAATGTGTTCTGCTTCAATTTGGCTCATTTTACAAAGGTGCTCATTTCTGGAGTGAACATGCAGTTCTACTCAAGAGTAAGCAACTAAGCGAAATAAAGCCATAGAACGCTTATTTGCCTTCTATCTATGCATTCTGACACTCCCACATTGTGTTCTGCTTCAATTTGGCTCATGTTACAAAGGTGCTTATTGCTGGAGTGAATATGCAGTTCTACTCAAGAGTAAGCAAATAAGCGAAATAAAGTCATAGAACGCATATTTGCCTTCTCTCCATGCATTCGGACACTCCAACAATGTGTTCTGCTTCAATTTGGCACATTTTACAAAGGTGATTATTTCTGGAGTGAACATGCATTTCTACTCAGGAGTAAGCGACGAAACGAAATAAAGCCATAGAACGCATATTCGCATTCTATCTATGCATTCTGACACTCCAACAATGTGTTCTGCTTCAATTTGGCTCATTTTACAAAGGTGCTTATTTCTGGAGAGCAGATGCATTTCTACTCAAGAGTAAGCAACTAAGCGAAATAAAGTCATAGAACGCTTATTTGCCTTCTATCTATGCATTCTGACACTCCAACAATGTGTTCTGCTTCAATTTGGCTCATTTTACAAAGGTGCTTATTTGCTGGAGTGAATATGCAGTTCTACTCAAGAGTAAGCAACTAAGCGAAATAAAGTCATAGAACACATATTAGCCTTCTCTCTATGCATTCTGACACTCCAACAATGTGTTCTGCTTCAATTTGGCTCATTTTACAAAGGTGATTATTTCTGGAGAGCAGATGCATTTCTACTCAAGAGTAAGCAACTAAGCGAAATAAAGCCATAGGACGCTTATTTGCCTTCTAACTATGCATTCTGACACTCCAACAATGTGTTCTGCTTCAATTTGGCTCATTTTACAAAGGTGCTTTTTGCTGGAGTGAATATGCAGTTCTACTCAAGAGTAAGCAACTCAGCGAAATAAAGCCATAGAACGTTTATTTGCCTTCTATCTATGCATTCTGACACTCCAACAATGTGTTCTGCTTCAATTTGGCTCATTTTACAAAGGTGCGTATTGCTGGAGTGAATATGCAGTTCTACTCAAGAGTAAGCAACTCAGTGAAATAAAGCCATAGAACGCTTACTTGCCTTCTATCTATGCATTCCGACACTCCAACAATGTGTTCTGCTTCAATTTGGCTCATTTTACAAAGGTGCTTATTGCTGGAAAGCAGATGCATTTCTACTCAAGAGTAAGCAAGTCAGCGAAATAAAGCCATAGAACGCTTATTTGCTTTCTATCTACGCATTCTGACACTCCAACAATGTGTTCTGCTTCAATTTGGCTCATTTTACAAAGGTGCTCATTTCTGGAGTGAACATGCAGTTCTACTCAAGAGTAAGCAACTAAGCGAAATAAAGTCATAGAACGCATATTAGGCTTCTCTCTATGCATTCTGACACTCCAACAATGTGTTCTGCTTCAATTTGGCTCATTTTACAAAGGTGATTATTTCTGGAGAGCAGATGCATTTCTACTCAAGAGGAAGCAACTAAGCGAAATAAAGCCATAGGACGCTTATTTGCCTTCTATCTATGCATTCTGACACTCCAACGATGTGTTCTGCTTCAATTTGGCTCATTTTACAAAGGTGCGTATTTCTGGAGAGCATATGCATTTCTACTCAAGAGTAAGCAACTAATCGAAATAACGCCATAGAACGCTTATTTGCCTTCCATCTATGCATTCTGACACTCCAACAATGTGTTCTGCTTCAATTTGGCTCATTTTACAAAGGTGCTTATTGCTGGAGTGAATATGCAGTTCTACTCAAGAGTAAGCAACTCAGCGAAATAAAGCCATAGAATGCTTATTTGCCTTCTATCTATGCATTCTGACACTCCCACATTGTGTTCTGCTTCAATTTGGCTCATGTTACAAAGGTGCTTATTGCTGGAGTGAATATGCAGTTCTACTCAAGAGTAAGCAACTAAGCGAAATAAAGTCATAGAACGCATATTTGCCTTCTCTCCATGCATTCGGACACTCCAACAATGTGTTCTGCTTCAATTTGGCTCATTTTACAAAGGTGATTATTTCTGGAGTGAACATGCATTTCTACTCAAGAGTAAGCGACGAAACGAAATAAAGCCATAGAACGCATATTCGCATTCTATCTATGCATTCTGACACTCCAACAATGTGTTCTGCTTCAATTTGGCTCATTTTACAAAGGTGCTCATTTCTGGAGTGAACATGCAGTTCTACTCAAGAGTAAGCAACTAAGCGAAATAAAGCCATAGAACGCTTATTTGCCTTCTATCTATGCATTCTGACACTCCCACATTGTGTTCTGCTTCAATTTGGCTCATGTTACAAAGGTGCTTATTGCTGGAGTGAATATGCAGTTCTACTCAAGAGTAAGCAAATAAGCGAAATAAAGTCAAAAAACGCATATTTGCCTTCTCTCCATGCATTCGGACACTCCAACAATGTGTTCTGCTTCAATTTGGCACATTTTACAAAGGTGATTATTTCTGGAGTGAACATGCATTTCTACTCAGGAGTAAGCGACGAAACGAAATAAAGCCATAGAACGCATATTCGCATTCTATCTATGCATTCTGACACTCCAACAATGTGTTCTGCTTCAATTTGGCTCATTTTACAAAGGTGCTTATTTCTGGAGAGCAGATGCATTTCTACTCAAGAGTAAGCAACTAAGCGAAATAAAGTCATAGAACGCTTATTTGCCTTCTATCTATGCATTCTGACACTCCAACAATGTGTTCTGCTTCAATTTGGCTCATTTTACAAAGGTGCTTATTTGCTGGAGTGAATATGCAGTTCTACTCAAGAGTAAGCAACTAAGCGAAATAAAGTCATAGAACGCATATTAGCCTTCTCTCTATGCATTCTGACACTCCAACAATGTGTTCTGCTTCAATTTGGCTCATTTTACAAAGGTGATTATTTCTGGAGAGCAGATGCATTTCTACTCAAGAGTAAGCAACTAAGCGAAATAAAGCCATAGGACGCTTATTTGCCTTCTAACTATGCATTCTGACACTCCAACAATGTGTTCTGCTTCAATTTGGCTCATTTTACAAAGGTGCTTTTTGCTGGAGTGAATATGCAGTTCTACTCAAGAGTAAGCAACTCAGCGAAATAAAGCCATAGAACGTTTATTTGCCTTCTATCTATGCATTCTGACACTCCAACAATGTGTTCTGCTTCAATTTGGCTCATTTTACAAAGGTGCGTATTGCTGGAGTGAATATGCAGTTCTACTCAAGAGTAAGCAACTCAGTGAAATAAAGCCATAGAACGCTTACTTGCCTTCTATCTATGCATTCCGACACTCCAACAATGTGTTCTGCTTCAATTTGGCTCATTTTACAAAGGTGCTTATTGCTGGAAAGCAGATGCATTTCTACTCAAGAGTAAGCAAGTCAGCGAAATAAAGCCATAGAACGCTTATTTGCTTTCTATCTACGCATTCTGACACTCCAACAATGTGTTCTGCTTCAATTTGGCTCATTTTACAAAGGTGCTCATTTCTGGAGTGAACATGCAGTTCTACTCAAGAGTAAGCAACTAAGCGAAATAAAGTCATAGAACGCATATTAGGCTTCTCTCTATGCATTCTGACACTCCAACAATGTGTTCTGCTTCAATTTGGCTCATTTTACAAAGGTGATTATTTCTGGAGAGCAGATGCATTTCTACTCAAGAGGAAGCAACTAAGCGAAATAAAGCCATAGGACGCTTATTTGCCTTCTATCTATGCATTCTGACACTCCAACAATGTGTTCTGCTTCAATTTGGCTCATTTTACAAAGGTGCGTATTTCTGGAGAGCATATGCATTTCTACTCAAGAGTAAGCAACTAATCGAAATAACGCCATAGAACGCTTATTTGCCTTCCATCTATGCATTCTGACACTCCAACAATGTGTTCTGCTTCAATTTGGCTCATTTTACAAAGGTGCTTATTGCTGGAGTGAATATGCAGTTCTACTCAAGAGTAAGCAACTCAGCGAAATAAAGCCATAGAATGCTTATTTGCCTTCTATCTATGCATTCTGACACTCCCACATTGTGTTCTGCTTCAATTTGGCTCATGTTACAAAGGTGCTTATTGCTGGAGTGAATATGCAGTTCTACTCAAGAGTAAGCAACTAAGCGAAATAAAGTCATAGAACGCATATTTGCCTTCTCTCCATGCATTCGGACACTCCAACAATGTGTTCTGCTTCAATTTGGCTCATTTTACAAAGGTGATTATTTCTGGAGTGAACATGCATTTCTACTCAAGAGTAAGCGACGAAACGAAATAAAGCCAGAGAACGCATATTCGCATTCTATCTATGCATTCTGACACTCCAACAATGTGTTCTGCTTCAATTTGGCTCATTTTACAAAGGTGCTCATTTCTGGAGTGAACATGCAGTTCTACTCAAGAGTAAGCAACTAAGCGAAATAAAGCCATAGAACGCTTATTTGCCTTCTATCTATGCATTCTGACACTCCCACATTGTGTTCTGCTTCAATTTGGCTCATGTTACAAAGGTGCTTATTGCTGGAGTGAATATGCAGTTCTACTCAAGAGTAAGCAAATAAGCGAAATAAAGTCATAGAACGCATATTTGCCTTCTCTCCATGCATTCGGACACTCCAACAATGTGTTCTGCTTCAATTTGGCACATTTTACAAAGGTGATTATTTCTGGAGTGAACATGCATTTCTACTCAGGAGTAAGCGACGAAACGAAATAAAGCCATAGAACGCATTTTCGCATTCTATCTATGCATTCTGACACTCCAACAATGTGTTCTGCTTCAATTTGGCTCATTTTACAAAGGTGCTTATTTCTGGAGAGCAGATGCATTTCTACTCAAGAGTAAGCAACTAAGCGAAATAAAGTCATAGAAAGCTTATTTGCCTTCTATCTATGCATTCTGACACTCCAACAATGTGTTCTGCTTCAATTTGGCTCATTTTACAAAGGTGCTTATTTGCTGGAGTGAATATGCAGTTCTACTCAAGAGTAAGCAACTAAGCGAAATAAAGTCATAGAACGCATATTAGCCTTCTCTCTATGCATTCTGACACTCCAACAATGTGTTCTGCTTCAATTTGGCTCATTTTACAAAGGTGATTATTTCTGGAGAGCAGATGCATTTCTACTCAAGAGTAAGCAACTAAGCGAAATAAAGCCATAGGACGCTTATTTGCCTTCTAACTATGCATTCTGACACTCCAACAATGTGTTCTGCTTCAATTTGGCTCATTTTACAAAGGTGCTTTTTGCTGGAGTGAATATGCAGTTCTACTCAAGAGTAAGCAACTCAGCGAAATAAAGCCATAGAACGTTTATTTGCCTTCTATCTATGCATTCTGACACTCCAACAATGTGTTCTGCTTCAATTTGGCTCATTTTACAAAGGTGCGTATTGCTGGAGTGAATATGCAGTTCTACTCAAGAGTAAGCAACTCAGTGAAATAAAGCCATAGAACGCTTACTTGCCTTCTATCTATGCATTCCGACACTCCAACAATGTGTTCTGCTTCAATTTGGCTCATTTTACAAAGGTGCTTATTGCTGCAAAGCAGATGCATTTCTACTCAAGAGTAAGCAAGTCAGCGAAATAAAGCCATAGAACGCTCATTTGCTTCCTATCTACGCATTCTGACACTCCAACAATGTGTTCTGCTTCAATTTGGCTCATTTTACAAAGGTGCTCATTTCTGGAGTGAACATGCAGTTCTACTCAAGAGTAAGCAACTAAGCGAAATAAAGTCATAGAACGCATATTAGCCTTCTCTCTATGCATTCTGACACTCCAACAATGTGTTCTGCTTCAAATTGGCCCATTTTACAAAGGTGATTATTTCTGGAGAGCAGATGCATTTCTATTCAAGAGGAAGCAACTAAGCGAAATAAAGCCATAGGACGCTTATTTGCCTTCTATCTATGCATTCTGACACTCCAACAATGTGTTCTGCTTCAATTTGGCTCATTTTACAAAGGTGCTTATTTGCTGGAGTGAATATGCAGTTCTACTCAAGAGTAAGCAACTCAGCGAAATAAAGCCATAGAACACTTATTTGCCTTCTATCTATGCATTCTGACACTCCAACGATGTGTTCTGCTTCAATTTGGCTCATTTTACAAAGGTGCGTATTTCTGGAGAGCAGATGCATTTCTACTCAAGAGTAAGCAACTAATCGAAATAAAGCCATAGAACGCTTATTTGCCTTCCATCTATGCATTCTGACACTCCAACAATGTGTTCTGCTTCAATTTGGCTCATTTTACAAAGGTGCTTATTGCTGGAGTGAATATGCAGTTCTACTCAAGAGTAACCAACTCAGCGAAATAAAGCCATAGAACGCTTATTTGCCTTCTATCTATGCATTCTGACACTCGCACATTGTGTTCTGCTTCAATTTGGCTCATGTTACAAAGGTGCTTATTGCTGGAGTGAATATGCAGTTCTACTCAAGAGTAAGCAACTAAGCGAAATAAAGTCATAGAACGCATATTTGCCTTCTCTCCATTCATTCGGACACTCCAACAATGTGTTCTGCTTCAATTTGGCTCATTTTACAAAGGTGATTATTTCTGGAGAGCAGATGCATTTCTACTCAAGAGTAAGCGACGAAATGAAATAAAGCCATAGAACGCATATTCGCATTCTATCTATGCATTCTGACACTCCAACAATGTGTTCTCCTTCAATTTGGCTCATTTTACAAAGGTGCTCATTTCTGGAGTGAACATGCAGTTCTACTCAAGAGTAAGCAACTAAGCGAAATAAAGCCATAGAAGGCTTATTTGCCTTCTATCTATGCATTCTGACACTCCCACATTGTGTTCTGCTTCAATTTGGCTCATGTTACAAAGGTGCTTATTGCTGGAGTGAATATGCAGTTCTACTCAAGAGTAAGCAAACAAGCGAAATAAAGTCATAGAACGCATATTTGCCTTCTCTCCATGCATTCGGACACTCCAACAATGTGTTCTGCTTCAATTTGGCTCATTTTACAAAGGTGATTATTTCTGGAGTGAACTTGCATTTCTACTCAAGAGTAAGCGACGAAACGAAATAAAGCCATAGAACGCATATTCGCATTCTATCTATGCATTCTGACACTCCAACAATGTGTTCTGCTTCAATTTGGCTCATTTTACAAAGGTGCTTATTTCTGGAGAGCAGATGCATTTCTACTCAAGAGTAAGCAACTAAGCGAAATAAAGTCATAGAACGCTTATTTGCCTTCTATCTATGCATTCTGACACTCCAACAATGTTTTCTGCTTCAATTTGGCTCATTTTACAAAGGTGCTTATTTGCTGGAGTGAATATGCAGTTCTACTCAAGAGTAAGCAACTAAGCGAAATAAAGTCATAGAACGCATATTAGCCTTCTCTCTATGCATTCTGACACTCCAACAATGTGTTCTGCTTCAATTTGGCTCATTTTACAAAGGTGATTATTTCTGGAGTGAACATGCAGTTCTACTCAAGAGTAAGCAACGAAGCGAAATAAAGCCATAGAACGCATATTCGCCTTCTATCTATGCATTCCGACACTCCAACAATGTGTTCTGCTTCAATTTGGCTCATTTTACAAAGGTGCTTATTGCTGGAGTGAATATGCAGTTCTACTCAAGAGTAAGCAACTAAGCGAAATAAAGCCATAGAACTCTTATTTGCCTTCTATCTATGCATTCTGACACTCCAACAATGTGTTCTGCTTCAATTTGGCTCATTTTACAAAGGTGCGTATTTCTGGAGAGCAGATGCATTTCTACTCAAGAGTAAGCAACTAAGCGAAATAAAGTCATAGAACGCATAATAGCCTTCTCTCTATGCATTCTGACACTCCAACAATGTGTTCTGCTTCAATTTGGCTCATTTTACAAAGGTGCTTATTTGCTGGAGTGAATATGCAGTTCTACTCAAGAGTAAGCAACTAAGCGAAATAAAGTCATAGAACGCATATTAGCCTTCTCTCTATGCATTCTGACACTCCAACAATGTGTTCTGCTTCAATTTGGCTCATTTTACAAAGGTGATTATTTCTGGAGTGAACATGCAGTTCTACTCAAGAGTAAGCAACGAAGCGAAATAAAGCCATAGAACGCATATTCGCCTTCTCTCCATGCATTCTGACGCTCCAACGATGTGTTCTGCTTCAATTTGGCTCATTTTACAAAGGTGATTATTTCTGGAGTGAACATGCAGTTCTACTCAAGAGTAAGCAACGAAGCGAAATAAAGCCATAGAACGCATATTCGCCTTCTATCTATGCATTCTGACACTCCAACAATGTGTTCTGCTTCAATTTGGCTCATTTTACAAAGGTGCTTATTTCTGGAGAGCAGATGCATTTCTACTCAAGAGTAAGCAACTAAGCGAAATAAAGTCATAGAAAGCTTATTTGCCTTCTATCTATGCATTCTGACACTCCAACAATGTGTTCTGCTTCAATTTGGCTCATTTTACAAAGGTGCTTATTTGCTGGAGTGAATATGCAGTTCTACTCAAGAGTAAGCAACTAAGCGAAATAAAGTCATAGAACGCATATTAGCCTTCTCTCTATGCATTCTGACACTCCAACAATGTGTTCTGCTTCAATTTGGCTCATTTTACAAAGGTGATTATTTCTGGAGAGCAGATGCATTTCTACTCAAGAGTAAGCAACTAAGCGAAATAAAGCCATAGGACGCTTATTTGCCTTCTAACTATGCATTCTGACACTCCAACAATGTGTTCTGCTTCAATTTGGCTCATTTTACAAAGGTGCTTTTTGCTGGAGTGAATATGCAGTTCTACTCAAGAGTAAGCAACTCAGCGAAATAAAGCCATAGAACGTTTATTTGCCTTCTATCTATGCATTCTGACACTCCAACAATGTGTTCTGCTTCAATTTGGCTCATTTTACAAAGGTGCGTATTGCTGGAGTGAATATGCAGTTCTACTCAAGAGTAAGCAACTCAGTGAAATAAAGCCATAGAACGCTTACTTGCCTTCTATCTATGCATTCCGACACTCCAACAATGTGTTCTGCTTCAATTTGGCTCATTTTACAAAGGTGCTTATTGCTGCAAAGCAGATGCATTTCTACTCAAGAGTAAGCAAGTCAGCGAAATAAAGCCATAGAACGCTCATTTGCTTCCTATCTACGCATTCTGACACTCCAACAATGTGTTCTGCTTCAATTTGGCTCATTTTACAAAGGTGCTCATTTCTGGAGTGAACATGCAGTTCTACTCAAGAGTAAGCAACTAAGCGAAATAAAGTCATAGAACGCATATTAGCCTTCTCTCTATGCATTCTGACACTCCAACAATGTGTTCTGCTTCAAATTGGCCCATTTTACAAAGGTGATTATTTCTGGAGAGCAGATGCATTTCTATTCAAGAGGAAGCAACTAAGCGAAATAAAGCCATAGGACGCTTATTTGCCTTCTATCTATGCATTCTGACACTCCAACAATGTGTTCTGCTTCAATTTGGCTCATTTTACAAAGGTGCTTATTTGCTGGAGTGAATATGCAGTTCTACTCAAGAGTAAGCAACTCAGCGAAATAAAGCCATAGAACACTTATTTGCCTTCTATCTATGCATTCTGACACTCCAACGATGTGTTCTGCTTCAATTTGGCTCATTTTACAAAGGTGCGTATTTCTGGAGAGCAGATGCATTTCTACTCAAGAGTAAGCAACTAATCGAAATAAAGCCATAGAACGCTTATTTGCCTTCCATCTATGCATTCTGACACTCCAACAATGTGTTCTGCTTCAATTTGGCTCATTTTACAAAGGTGCTTATTGCTGGAGTGAATATGCAGTTCTACTCAAGAGTAACCAACTCAGCGAAATAAAGCCATAGAACGCTTATTTGCCTTCTATCTATGCATTCTGACACTCGCACATTGTGTTCTGCTTCAATTTGGCTCATGTTACAAAGGTGCTTATTGCTGGAGTGAATATGCAGTTCTACTCAAGAGTAAGCAACTAAGCGAAATAAAGTCATAGAACGCATATTTGCCTTCTCTCCATTCATTCGGACACTCCAACAATGTGTTCTGCTTCAATTTGGCTCATTTTACAAAGGTGATTATTTCTGGAGAGCAGATGCATTTCTACTCAAGAGTAAGCGACGAAATGAAATAAAGCCATAGAACGCATATTCGCATTCTATCTATGCATTCTGACACTCCAACAATGTGTTCTCCTTCAATTTGGCTCATTTTACAAAGGTGCTCATTTCTGGAGTGAACATGCAGTTCTACTCAAGAGTAAGCAACTAAGCGAAATAAAGCCATAGAAGGCTTATTTGCCTTCTATCTATGCATTCTGACACTCCCACATTGTGTTCTGCTTCAATTTGGCTCATGTTACAAAGGTGCTTATTGCTGGAGTGAATATGCAGTTCTACTCAAGAGTAAGCAAACAAGCGAAATAAAGTCATAGAACGCATATTTGCCTTCTCTCCATGCATTCGGACACTCCAACAATGTGTTCTGCTTCAATTTGGCTCATTTTACAAAGGTGATTATTTCTGGAGTGAACTTGCATTTCTACTCAAGAGTAAGCGACGAAACGAAATAAAGCCATAGAACGCATATTCGCATTCTATCTATGCATTCTGACACTCCAACAATGTGTTCTGCTTCAATTTGGCTCATTTTACAAAGGTGCTTATTTCTGGAGAGCAGATGCATTTCTACTCAAGAGTAAGCAACTAAGCGAAATAAAGTCATAGAACGCTTATTTGCCTTCTATCTATGCATTCTGACACTCCAACAATGTGTTCTGCTTCAATTTGGCTCATTTTACAAAGGTGCTTATTTGCTGGAGTGAATATGCAGTTCTACTCAAGAGTAAGCAACTAAGCGAAATAAAGTCATAGAACGCATATTAGCCTTCTCTCTATGCATTCTGACACTCCAACAATGTGTTCTGCTTCAATTTGGCTCATTTTACAAAGGTGATTATTTCTGGAGTGAACATGCAGTTCTACTCAAGAGTAAGCAACGAAGCGAAATAAAGCCATAGAACGCATATTCGCCTTCTATCTATGCATTCCGACACTCCAACAATGTGTTCTGCTTCAATTTGGCTCATTTTACAAAGGTGCTTATTGCTGGAGTGAATATGCAGTTCTACTCAAGAGTAAGCAACTAAGCGAAATAAAGCCATAGAACTCTTATTTGCCTTCTATCTATGCATTCTGACACCCCAACAATGTGTTCTGCTTCAATTTGGCTCATTTTACAAAGGTGCGTATTTCTGGAGAGCAGATGCATTTCTACTCAAGAGTAAGCAACTAAGCGAAATAAAGTCATAGAACGCATAATAGCCTTCTCTCTATGCATTCTGACACTCCAACAATGTGTTCTGCTTCAATTTGGCTCATTTTACAAAGGTGCTTATTTGCTGGAGTGAATATGCAGTTCTACTCAAGAGTAAGCAACTAAGCGAAATAAAGTCATAGAACGCATATTAGCCTTCTCTCTATGCATTCTGACACTCCAACAATGTGTTCTGCTTCAATTTGGCTCATTTTACAAAGGTGATTATTTCTGGAGTGAACATGCAGTTCTACTCAAGAGTAAGCAACGAAGCGAAATAAAGCCATAGAACGCATATTCGCCTTCTCTCCATGCATTCTGACGCTCCAACGATGTGTTCTGCTTCAATTTGGCTCATTTTACAAAGGTGCGTATTTCTGGAGAGCAGATGCATTTCTACTCAAGAGTAAGCAACTAATCGAAATAAAGCCATAGAACGCTTATTTGCCTTCTCTCGATGCATTCGGACACTCCAACAATGTGTTCTGCTTCAATTAGGCTCATTTTACAAAGGTGATTATTTCTGGAGTGAACATGCATTTCTACTCAAGAGTAAGCGACGAAACGAAATAAAGCCATAGAACGGATATTCGCATTCTATCTATGCATTCTGACACTCCAACAATGTGTTCTGCTTCAATTTGGCTCATTTTACAAAGGTGCTTATTTCTGGAGAGCAGATGCATTTCTACTCAAGAGTAAGCAACTAATCGAAATAAAGCCATAGAACGCATATTCGCCTTCTATCTATGCATTCCGACACTTCAACAATGTGTTCTGCTTCAATTTGGCTCATTTTACAGAGGTGCGTATTTCTGGAGAGCAGATGCATTTCTACTCAAGAGTAAGCAACTAATCGAAATAAAGCCATAGAACGCTTATTTGCCTTCCATCTATGCATTCTGACACTCCAACAATGTGTTCTGCTTCAATTTGGCTCATTTTACAAAGGTGCTTATTGCTGGAGTGAATATGCAGTTCTACTCAAGAGTAAGCAACTCAGCGAAATAAAGCCATAGAACGCTTATTTGCCTTCTATCTATGCATTCTGACACTCCCACATTGTGTTCTGCTTCAATTTGGCTCATGTTACAAAGGTGCTTATTGCTGGAGTGAATATGCAGTTCTACTCAAGAGTAAGCAACTAAGCGAAATAAAGTCATAGAACGCATATTTGCCTTCTCTCCATGCATTCGGACACTCCAACAATGTGTTCTGCTTCAATTTGGCTCATTTTACAAAGGTGATTATTTCTGGAGAGCAGATGCATTTCTACTCAAGAGTAAGCGACGAAATGAAATAAAGCCATAGAACGCATATTCGCATTCTATCTATGCATTCTGACACTCCAACAATGTGTTCTCCTTCAATTTGGCTCATTTTACAAAGGTGCTCATTTCTGGAGTGAACATGCAGTTCTACTCAAGAGTAAGCAACTAAGCGAAATAAAGTATTGAAGGCTTATTTGCCTTCTATCTATGCATTCTGACACTCCCACATTGTGTTCTGCTTCAATTTGGCTCATGTTACAAAGGTGCTTATTGCTGGAGTGAATATGCAGTTCTACTCAAGAGTAAGCAAATAATCGAAATAAAGTCATAGAACGCATATTTGCCTTCTCTCCATGCATTCGGACACTCCAACAATGTGTTCTGCTTCAATTTGGCTCATTTTACAAAGGTGATTATTTCTGGAGTGAACTTGCATTTCTACTCAAGAGTAAGCGACGAAACGAAATAAAGCCATAGAACGCATATTCGCATTCTATCTATGCATTCTGACACTCCAACAATGTGTTCTGCTTCAATTTGGCTCATTTTACAAAGGTGCTTATTTCTGGAGAGCAGATGCATTTCTACTCAAGAGTAAGCAACTAAGCGAAATAAAGTCATAGAACGCTTATTTGCCTTCTATCTATGCATTCTGACACTCCAACAATGTGTTCTGCTTCAATTTGGCTCATTTTACAAAGGTGCTTATTTGCTGGAGTGAATATGCAGTTCTACTCAAGAGTAAGCAACTAAGCGAAATAAAGTCATAGAACGCATATTAGCCTTCTCTCTATGCATTCTGACACTCCAACAATGTGTTCTGCTTCAATTTGGCTCATTTTACAAAGGTGATTATTTCTGGAGTGAACATGCAGTTCTACTCAAGAGTAAGCAACGAAGCGAAATAAAGCCATAGAACGCATATTCGCCTTCTATCTATGCATTCCGACACTCCAACAATGTGTTCTGCTTCAATTTGGCTCATTTTACAAAGGTGCTTATTGCTGGAGTGAATATGCAGTTCTACTCAAGAGTAAGCAACTAAGCGAAATAAAGCCATAGAACTCTTATTTGCCTTCTATCCATGCATTCTGACACTCCAACAATGTGTTCTGCTTCAATTTGGCTCATTTTACAAAGGTGCGTATTTCTGGAGAGCAGATGCATTTCTACTCAAGAGTAAGCAACTAAGCGAAATAAAGTCATAGAACGCATAATAGCCTTCTCTCTATGCATTCTGACACTCCAACAATGTGTTCTGCTTCAATTTGGCTCATTTTACAAAGGTGCTTATTTGCTGGAGTGAATATGCAGTTCTACTCAAGAGTAAGCAACTAAGCGAAATAAAGTCATAGAACGCATATTAGCCTTCTCTCTATGCATTCTGACACTCCAACAATGTGTTCTGCTTCAATTTGGCTCATTTTACAAAGGTGATTATTTCTGGAGTGAACTTGCAGTTCTACTCAAGAGTAAGCAACGAAGCGAAATAAAGCCATAGAACGCTTATTTGCCTTCTCTCCATGCATTCTGACGCTCCAACGATGTGTTCTGCTTCAATTTGGCTCATGTTACAAAGGTGCTTATTGCTGGAGTGAATATGCAGTTCTACTCAAGAGTAAGCAACTCAGCGAAATAAAGTCATAGAACCCATATTTGCCTTCTCTCCATGCATTCGGACACTCCAACAATGTTTTCTGCTTCAATTTGGCTCATTTTACAAAGGTGATTATTTCTGGAGTGAACATGCATTTCTACTCAAGAGTAAGCGACGAAACGAAATAAAGCCATAGAACGCATATTTGCATTCTATCTATGCATTCTGACACTCCAACAATGTGTTCTCCTTCAATTTGGCTCATTTTACAAAGGTGCTCATTTCTGGAGTGAACATGCAGTTCTACTCAAGAGTAAGCAACTAAGCGAAATAAAGCCATAGAACGCTTATTTGCCTTCTATCTATGCATTCTGACACTCCCACATTGTGTTCTGCTTCAATTTGGCTCATGTTACAAAGGTGCTTATTGCTGGAGTGAATATGCAGTTCTACTCAAGAGTAAGCAAATAAGCGAAATAAAGTCATAGAACGCATATTTCCCTCCTCTCCATGCATTCTGACACTCCAACAATGTGTTCTGCTTCAATTTGGCTCATTTTACAAAGGTGATTATTTCTGGAGTGAACATGCATTTCTACTCAAGAGTAAGCGACGAAACGAAATAAAGCCATAGAACGCATATTCGCATTCTATCTATGCATTCTGACACTCCAACAATGTGTTCTGCTTCAATTTGGCTCATTTTACAAAGGTGCTTATTTCTGGAGAGCAGATGCATTTCTACTCAAGAGTAAGCAACTAATCGAAATAAAGCCATAGAACGCTTATTTGCCTTCTCTCGATGCATTCGGACACTCCAACAATGTGTTCTGCTTCAATTTGGCTCATTTTACAAAGGTGATTATTTCTGGAGTGAACATGCATTTCTACTCAAGAGTAAGCGACGAAACGAAATAAAGCCATAGAACGGATATTCGCATTCTATCTATGCATTCTGACACTCCAACAATGTGTTCTGCTTCAATTTGGCTCATTTTACAAAGGTGCTTATTTCTGGAGAGCAGATGCATTTCTACTCAAGAGTAAGCAACTAATCGAAATAAAGCCATAGAACGCATATTCGCCTTCTATCTATGCATTCCGACACTCCAACAATGTGTTCTGCTTCAATTTGGCTCATTTTACAGAGGTGCGTATTTCTGGAGAGCAGATGCATTTCTACTCAAGAGTAAGCAACTAATCGAAATAAAGCCATAGAACGCTTATTTGCCTTCCATCTATGCATTCTGACACTCCAACAATGTGTTCTGCTTCAATTTGGCTCATTTTACAAAGGTGCTTATTGCTGGAGTGAATATGCAGTTCTACTCAAGAGTAAGCAACTCAGCGAAATAAAGCCATAGAACGCTTATTTGCCTTCTATCTATGCATTCTGACACTCCCACATTGTGTTCTGCTTCAATTTGGCTCATGTTACAAAGGTGCTTATTGCTGGAGTGAATATGCAGTTCTACTCAAGAGTAAGCAACTAAGCGAAATAAAGTCATAGAACGCATATTTGCCTTCTCTCCATGCATTCGGACACTCCAACAATGTGTTCTGCTTCAATTTGGCTCATTTTACAAAGGTGATTATTTCTGGAGAGCAGATGCATTTCTACTCAAGAGTAAGCGACGAAATGAAATAAAGCCATAGAACGCATATTCGCATTCTATCTATGCATTCTGACACTCCAACAATGTGTTCTCCTTCAATTTGGCTCATTTTACAAAGGTGCTCATTTCTGGAGTGAACATGCAGTTCTACTCAAGAGTAAGCAACTAAGCGAAATAAAGTATTGAAGGCTTATTTGCCTTCTATCTATGCATTCTGAAACTCCCACATTGTGTTCTGCTTCAATTTGGCTCATGATACAAAGGTGCTTATTGCTGGAGTGAATATGCAGTTCTACTCAAGAGTAAGCAAATAAGCGAAATAAAGTCATAGAACGCATATTTGCCTTCTCTCCATGCATTCGGAAACTCCAACAATGTGTTCTGCTTCAATTTGGCTCATTTTACAAAGGTGATTATTTCTGGAGTGAACTTGCATTTCTACTCAAGAGTAAGCGACGAAACGAAATAAAGCCATAGAACGCATATTCGCATTCTATCTATGCATTCTGACACTCCAACAATGTGTTCTGCTTCAATTTGGCTCATTTTACAAAGGTGCTTATTTCTGGAGAGCAGATGCATTTCTACTCAAGAGTAAGCAACTAAGCGAAATAAAGTCATAGAACGCTTATTTGCCTTCTATCTATGCATTCTGACACTCCAACAATGTGTTCTGCTTCAATTTGGCTCATTTTACAAAGGTGCTTATTTGCTGGAGTGAATATGCAGTTCTACTCAAGAGTAAGCAACTAAGCGAAATAAAGTCATAGAACGCATATTAGCCTTCTCTCTATGCATTCTGACACTCCAACAATGTGTTCTGCTTCAATTTGGCTCATTTTACAAAGGTGATTATTTCTGGAGTGAACATGCAGTTCTACTCAAGAGTAAGCAACGAAGCGAAATAAAGCCATAGAACGCATATTCGCCTTCTATCTATGCATTCCGACACTCCAACAATGTGTTCTGCTTCAATTTGGCTCATTTTACAAAGGTGCTTATTGCTGGAGTGAATATGCAGTTCTACTCAAGAGTAAGCAACTAAGCGAAATAAAGCCATAGAACTCTTATTTGCCTTCTATCCATGCATTCTGACACTCCAACAATGTGTTCTGCTTCAATTTGGCTCATTTTACAAAGGTGCGTATTTCTGGAGAGCAGATGCATTTCTATGCAAGAGTAAGCAACTAAGCGAAATAAAGTCATAGAACGCATAATAGCCTTCTCTCTATGCATTCTGACACTCCAACAATGTGTTCTGCTTCAATTTGGCTCATTTTACAAAGGTGCTTATTTGCTGGAGTGAATATGCAGTTCTACTCAAGAGTAAGCAACTAAGCGAAATAAAGTCATAGAACGCATATTAGCCTTCTCTCTATGCATTCTGACACTCCAACAATGTGTTCTGCTTCAATTTGGCTCATTTTACAAAGGTGATTATTTCTGGAGTGAACTTGCAGTTCTACTCAAGAGTAAGCAACGAAGCGAAATAAAGCCATAGAACGCTTATTTGCCTTCTCTCCATGCATTCTGACGCTCCAACGATGTGTTCTGCTTCAATTTGGCTCATGTTACAAAGGTGCTTATTGCTGGAGTGAATATGCAGTTCTACTCAAGAGTAAGCAACTCAGCGAAATAAAGTCATAGAACCCATATTTGCCTTCTCTCCATGCATTCGGACACTCCAACAATGTTTTCTGCTTCAATTTGGCTCATTTTACAAAGGTGATTATTTCTGGAGTGAACATGCATTTCTACTCAAGAGTAAGCGACGAAACGAAATAAAGCCAGAGAACGCATATTCGCATTCTATCTATGCATTCTGACACTCCAACAATGTGTTCTCCTTCAATTTGGCTCATTTTACAAAGGTGCTCATTTCTGGAGTGAACATGCAGTTCTACTCAAGAGTAAGCAACTAAGCGAAATAAAGCCATAGAACGCTTATTTGCCTTCTATCTATGCATTCTGACACTCCCACATTGTGTTCTGCTTCAATTTGGCTCATGTTACAAAGGTGCTTATTGCTGGAGTGAATATGCAGTTCTACTCAAGAGTAAGCAAATAAGCGAAATAAAGTCATAGAACGCATATTTGCCTCCTCTCCATGCATTCTGACACTCCAACAATGTGTTCTGCTTCAATTTGGCTCATTTTACAAAGGTGATTATTTCTGGAGTGAACATGCATTTCTACTCAAGAGTAAGCGACGAAACGAAATAAAGCCATAGAACGCATATTCGCATTCTATCTATGCATTCTGACACTCCAACAATGTGTTCTGCTTCAATTTGGCTCATTTTACAAAGGTGCTTATTTCTGGAGAGCAGATGCATTTCTACTCAAGAGTAAGCAACTAATCGAAATAAAGCCATAGAACGCTTATTTGCCTTCTCTCGATGCATTCGGACACTCCAACAATGTGTTCTGCTTCAATTTGGCTCATTTTACAAAGGTGATTATTTCTGGAGTGAACATGCATTTCTACTCAAGAGTAAGCGACGAAACGAAATAAAGCCATAGAACGGATAATCGCATTCTATCTATGCATTCTGACACTCCAACAATGTGTTCTGCTTCAATTTGGCTCATTTTACAAAGGTGCTTATTTCTGGAGAGCAGATGCATTTCTACTCAAGAGTAAGCAACTAATCGAAATAAAGCCATAGAACGCATATTCGCCTTCTATCTATGCATTCCGACACTCCAACAATGTGTTCTGCTTCAATTTGGCTCATTTTACAGAGGTGCGTATTTCTGGAGAGCAGATGCATTTCTACTCAAGAGTAAGCAACTAATCGAAATAAAGCCATAGAACGCTTATTTGCCTTCCATCTATGCATTCTGACACTCCAACAATGTGTTCTGCTTCAATTTGGCTCATTTTACAAAGGTGCTTATTGCTGGAGTGAATATGCAGTTCTACTCAAGAGTAAGCAACTCAGCGAAATAAAGCCATAGAACGCTTATTTGCCTTCTATCTATGCATTCTGACACTCCCACATTGTGTTCTGCTTCAATTTGGCTCATGTTACAAAGGTGCTTATTGCTGGAGTGAATATGCAGTTCTACTCAAGAGTAAGCAACTAAGCGAAATAAAGTCATAGAACGCATATTTGCCTTCTCTCCATGCATTCGGACACTCCAACAATGTGTTCTGCTTCAATTTGGCTCATTTTACAAAGGTGATTATTTCTGGAGAGCAGATGCATTTCTACTCAAGAGTAAGCGACGAAATGAAATAAAGCCATAGAACGCATATTCGCATTCTATCTATGCATTCTGACACTCCAACAATGTGTTCTCCTTCAATTTGGCTCATTTTACAAAGGTGCTCATTTCTGGAGTGAACATGCAGTTCTACTCAAGAGTAAGCAACTAAGCGAAATAAAGTATTGAAGGCTTATTTGCCTTCTATCTATGCATTCTGACACTCCCACATTGTGTTCTGCTTCAATTTGGCTCATGTTACAAAGGTGCTTATTGCTGGAGTGAATATGCAGTTCTACTCAAGAGTAAGCAAATAAGCGAAATAAAGTCATAGAACGCATATTTGCCTTCTCTCCATGCATTCGGACACTCCAACAATGTGTTCTGCTTCAATTTGGCTCATTTTACAAAGGTGATTATTTCTGGAGTGAACTTGCATTTCTACTCAAGAGTAAGCGACGAAACAAAATAAAGCCATAGAACGCATATTCGCATTCTATCTATGCATTCTGACACTCCAACAATGTGTTCTGCTTCAATTTGGCTCATTTTACAAAGGTGCTTATTTCTGGAGAGCAGATGCATTTCTACTCAAGAGTAAGCAACTAAGCGAAATAAAGTCATAGAACGCTTATTTGCCTTCTATCTATGCATTCTGACACTCCAACAATGTGTTCTGCTTCAATTTGGCTCATTTTACAAAGGTGCTTATTTGCTGGAGTGAATATGCAGTTCTACTCAAGAGTAAGCAACTAAGCGAAATAAAGTCATAGAACGCATATTAGCCTTCTCTCTATGCATTCTGACACTCCAACAATGTGTTCTGCTTCAATTTGGCTCATTTTACAAAGGTGATTATTTCTGGAGTGAACATGCAGTTCTACTCAAGAGTAAGCAACGAAGCGAAATAAAGCCATAGAACGCATATTCGCCTTCTATCTATGCATTCCGACACTCCAACAATGTGTTCTGCTTCAATTTGGCTCATTTTACAAAGGTGCTTATTGCTGGAGTGAATATGCAGTTCTACTCAAGAGTAAGCAACTAAGCGAAATAAAGCCATAGAACTCTTATTTGCCTTCTATCCATGCATTCTGACACTCCAACAATGTGTTCTGCTTCAATTTGGCTCATTTTACAAAGGTGCGTATTTCTGGAGAGCAGATGCATTTCTACTCAAGAGTAAGCAACTAAGCGAAATAAAGTCATAGAACGCATAATAGCCTTCTCTCTATGCATTCTGACACTCCAACAATGTGTTCTGCTTCAATTTGGCTCATTTTACAAAGGTGCTTATTTGCTGGAGTGAATATGCAGTTCTACTCAAGAGTAAGCAACTAAGCGAAATAAAGTCATAGAACGCATATTAGCCTTCTCTCCATGCATTCGGACACTCCAACAATGTGTTCTGCTTCAATTTGGCTCATTTTACAAAGGTGATTATTTCTGGAGTGAACATGCATTTCTACTCAAGAGTAAGCGACGAAACGAAATAAAGCCATAGAACGCATATTCGCATTCTATCTATGCATTCTGACACTCCAACAATGTGTTCTCCTTCAATTTGGCTCATTTTACAAAGGTGCTCATTTCTGGAGTGAACATGCAGTTCTACTCAAGAGTAAGCAACTAAGCGAAATAAAGCCATAGAACGCTTATTTGCCTTCTATCTATGCATTCTGACACTCCCACATTGTGTTCTGCTTCAATTTGGCTCATGTTACAAAGGTGCTTATTGCTGGAGTGAATATGCAGTTCTACTCAAGAGTAAGCAAATAAGCGAAATAAAGTCATAGAACGCATATTTGCCTCCTCTCCATGCATTCTGACACTCCAACAATGTGTTCTGCTTCAATTTGGCTCATTTTACAAAGGTGATTATTTCTGGAGTGAACATGCATTTGTACTCAAGAGTAAGCGACGAAACGAAATAAAGCCATAGAACGCATATTCGCATTCTATCTATGCATTCTGACACTCCAACAATGTGTTCTGCTTCAATTTGGCTCATTTTACAAAGGTGCTTATTTCTGGAGAGCAGATGCATTTCTACTCAAGAGTAAGCAACGAAGCGAAATAAAGCCATAGAACGCTTATTTGCCTTCTCTCCATGCATTCTGACGCTCCAACGATGTGTTCTGCTTCAATTTGGCTCATGTTACAAAGGTGCTTATTGCTGGAGTGAATATGCAGTTCTACTCAAGAGTAAGCAACTCAGCGAAATAAAGTCATAGAACCCATATTTGCCTTCTCTCCATGCATTCGGACACTCCAACAATGTGTTCTGCTTCAATTTGGCTCATTTTACAAAGGTGATTATTTCTGGAGTGAACATGCATTTCTACTCAAGAGTAAGCGACGAAACGAAATAAAGCCATAGAACGCCTATTCGCATTCTATCTATGCATTCTGACACTCCAACAATGTGTTCTCCTTCAATTTGGCTCATTTTACAAAGGTGCTCATTTCTGGAGTGAACATGCAGTTCTACTCAAGAGTAAGCAACTAAGCGAAATAAAGCCATAGAACGCTTATTTGCCTTCTATCTATGCATTCTGACACTCCCACATTGTGTTCTGCTTCAATTTGGCTCATGTTACAAAGGTGCTTATTGCTGGAGTGAATATGCAGTTCTACTCAAGAGTAAGCAAATAAGCGAAATAAAGTCATAGAACGCATATTTGCCTCCTCTCCATGCATTCTGACATTCCAACAATGTGTTCTGCTTCAATTTGGCTCATTTTACAAAGGTGATTATTTCTGGAGTGAACATGCATTTCTACTCAAGAGTAAGCGACGAAACGAAATAAAGCCATAGAACGCATATTCGCATTCTATCTATGCATTCTGACACTCCAACAATGTGTTCTGCTTCAATTTGGCTCATTTTACAAAGGTGCTTATTTCTGGAGAGCAGATGCATTTCTACTCAAGAGTAAGCAACTAAGCGAAATAAAGTCATAGAACGCTTATTTGCCTTCTATCTATGCATTCTGACACTCCAACAATGTGTTCTGCTTCAATTTGGCTCATTTTACAAAGGTGCTTATTTGCTGGAGTGAATATGCAGTTCTACTCAAGAGTAAGCAACTAAGCGAAATAAAGTCATAGAACGCATATTAGCCTTCTCTCTATGCATTCTGACACTCCAACAATGTGTTCTGCTTCAATTTGGCTCATTTTACAAAGGTGATTATTTCTGGAGTGAACATGCAGTTCTACTCAAGAGTAAGCAACGAAGCGAAATAAAGCCATAGAACGCATATTCGCCTTCTATCTATGCATTCCGACACTCCAACAATGTGTTCTGCTTCAATTTGGCTCATTTTACAAAGGTGCTTATTTGCTGTAGTGAATATGCAGTTCTACTCAAGAGTAAGCAACTAAGCGAAATAAAGTCATAGAACGCATATTAGCCTTCTATCTATGCATTCTGACACTCCAACAATGTGTTCTGCTTCAATTTGGCTCATTTTACAAAGGTGCGTATTTCTGGAGAGCAGATGCATTTCTACTCAAGAGTAAGCAACTAAGCGAAATAAAGTCATAGAACGCATAATAGCCTTCTCTCTATGCATTCTGACACTCCAACAATGTGTTCTGCTTCAATTTGGCTCATTTTACAAAGGTGATTATTTCTGGAGTGAACATGCATTTCTACTCAAGAGTAAGCGACGAAACGAAATAAAGCCATAGAATGCATATTCGCCTTCTATCTATGCATTCTGACACTCCAACAATGTGTTCTGCTTCAATTTGGCTCATTTTACAAAGGTGATTATTTCTGGAGAGCAGATGCATTTCTACTCAAGAGTAAGCAACTAAGCGAAATAAAGCCATAGGACGCTTATTTGCCTTCTATCTATGCATTCTGACACTCCAACAATGTGTTCTGCTTCAATTTGGCTCATTTTACAAAGGTGCTTTTTGTTGGAGTGAATATGCTTTTCTACTCAAGAGTAAGCAACTAAGCGAAATAAAGCCATAGAACGCTTATTTGCCTTCTATCTATGCATTCTGACACTCCAACGATGTGTTCTGCTTCAATTTGGCTCATTTTACAAAGGTGCGTATTTCTGGAGAGCAGATGCATTTCTACTCAAGAGTAAGCAACTAATCGAAATAAAGCCATAGAACGCTTATTTGCCTTCTCTCCATGCATTCGGACACTCCAACAATGTGTTCTGCTTCAATTTGGCTCATTTTACAAAGGTGATTATTTCTGGAGTGAACATGCATTTCTACTCAAGAGTAAGCGACGAAACGAAATAAAGCCATAGAACGCATATTCGCATTCTATCTATGCATTCTGACACTCCAACAATGTGTTCTGCTTCAATTTGGCTCATTTTAAAAAGGTGCTTATTTCTGGAGAGCAGATGCATTTCTACTCAAGAGTAAGCAACTAAGCGAAAAAAAGTCATAGAACGCTTATTTGCCTTCTATCTATGCATTCTGACACTCCAACAATGTGTTCTGCTTCAATTTGGCTCATTTTACAAAGGTGCTTATTTGCTGGAGTGAATATGCAGTTCTACTCAAGAGTAAGCAACTAAGCGAAATAAAGTCATAGAACGCATATTTGCCTTCTCTCTATGCATTCTGACACTCCAACAATGTGTTCTGCTTCAATTTGGCTCATTTTACAAAGGTGATTATTTCTGGAGTGAACATGCAGTTCTACTCAAGAGTAAGCAATGAAGCGAAATAAAGCCATAGAACGCATATTCGCCTTCTATCTATGCATTCCGACACTCCAACAATGTGTTCTGCTTCAATTTGGCTCATTTTACAAAGGTGCTTTTTGCTGGAGTGAATATGCAGTTCTACTCAAGTGTAAGCAACTCAGCGAAATAAAGCCATAGAACGCTTATTTGCCTTCTATCTATGCATTCTGACACTCCAACAATGTGTTCTGCTTCAATTTGGCTCATTTTACAAAGGTGCTTATTTGCTGGAGTGAACATGCATTTCTACTCAAGAGTAAGCGACGAAACGAAATAAAGCCATTGAACGCATATTCGCATTCTATCTATGCATTCTGACACTCCAACAATGTGTTCTCCTTCAATTTGGCTCATTTTACAAAGGTGCTCATTTCTGGAGTGAACATGCAGTTCTACTCAAGAGTAAGCAACTAAGCGAAATAAAGCCATAGAACGCTTATTTGCCTTCTATCTATGCATTCTGACACTCCCACATTGTGTTCTGCTTCAATTTGGCTCATGTTACAAAGGTGCTTATTGCTGGAGTGAATATGCAGTTCTACTCAAGAGTAAGCAAATAAGCGAAATAAAGTCATAGAACGCATATTTGCCTCCTCTCCATGCATTCTGACACTCCAACAATGTGTTCTGCTTCAATTTGGCTCATTTTACAAAGGTGATTATTTCTGGAGTGAACATGCATATCTACTCAAGAGTAAGCGACGAAACGAAATAAAGCCATAGAACGCATATTCGGCTTCGATCTATGCATTCTGACACTCCAACAATGTGTTCTGCTTCAATTTGGCTCATTTTACAAAGGTGATTATTTCTGGAGAGCAGATGCATTTCTACTCAAGAGTAAGCAACTAAGCGAAATAAAGCCATAGGACGCTTATTTGCCTTCTATCTATGCATTCTGACACTCCAACAATGTGTTCTGCTTTAATTTGGCTCATTTTACAAAGGTGCTTTTTGCTGGAGTGAATATGCAGTTCTACTCAAGAGTAAGCAACGAAGCGAAATAAAGCCATAGAACGCATATTCGCCTTCTATCTATGCATTCTGACACTCCAACAATGTGTTCTGCTTCAATTTGGCTCATTTTACAAAGGTGCGTATTTCTGGAGAGCAGATGCATTTCTACTCAAGAGTAAGGAACTAATCGAAATAAAGCCATAGAACGCTTATTTGCCTTCTATCTATGCATTCTGACACTCCAACAATGTGTTCTGCTTCAATTTGGCTTATTTTACAAAGGTGCTCATTTCTGGAGTGAACATGCAGTTCTACTCAAGAGTAAGCAACTAAGCGAAATAAAGCCATAGAACGCTTATTTGCCTTCTATCTATGCATTCTGACACTCCCACATTGTGTTCTGCTTCAATTTGGCTCATGTTACAAAGGTGCTTATTGCTGGAGTGAATATGCAGTTCTACTCAAGAGTAAGCAACTAAGCGAAATAAAGCCATAGAACGCTTATTTGCCTTCTATCTATGCATTTTGACACTCCAACAATGTGTTCTGCTTCAATTTGGCTCATTTTACAAAGGTGCGTATTTCTGGAGAGCAGATGCATTTCTACTCAAGAGTAAGCAACTAAGCGAAATAAAGCCATAGGACGCTTATTTGCCTTCTATCTATGCATTCTGACACTCCAACAATGTGTTCTGCTTCAATTTGGCTCATTTTACAAAGGTGATTATTTCTGAAGAGCAGATGCATTTCTACTCAAGAGTAAGCAACTAAGCGAAATAAAGCCATAGGACGCTTATTTGCCTTCTATCTATGCATTGTGACACTCCAACAATGTGTTCTGCTTCAATTTGGCTCATTTTACAAAGGTGCTTTTTGCTGGAGTGAATATGCAGTTCTACTCAAGAGTAAGCAACTCAGCGAACTAAAGCCATAGAACGCTTATTTGCCTTGTATCTATGCATTCTGACACTTCAACGATGTGTTCTGCTTCAATTTGGCTCATTTTACAAAGGTGCGTATTTCTGGAGAGCAGATGCATTTCTACTCAAGAGTAAGCAACTAATCGAAATAAAGCCATAGAACGCTTATTTGCCTTCCATCTATGCATTCTGACACTCCCACATTGTGTTCTGCTTCAATTTGGCTCATGTTACAAAGGTGCTTATTGCTGGAGTGAATATGCAGTTCTACTCAAGAGTAAGCAACTAAGCGAAATAAAGTCATAGAACGCATATTTGCCTTCTCTCCATGCATTCGGACACTCCAACAATGTGTTCTGCTTCAATTTGGCTCATTTTACAAAGGTGCGTATTTCTGGAGTGAACATGCATTTCTTCTCAAGAGTAAGCGACGAAACGAAATAAAGCCATAGAACGCATATTCGCCTTCTATCTATGCATTCTGACACTCCAACAATGTGTTCTGCTTCAATTTGGCTCATTTTACAAAGGTGATTATTTCTGGAGAGCAGATGCATTTCTACTCAAGAGTAAGCAACTAAGCGAAATAAAGCCATGGGACGCTTATTTGCCTTCTATCTATGCATTCTGACACTCCAACTATGTGTTCTGCTACAATTTGGCTCATTTTACAAAGGTGCTTTTTGCTGGAGTGAATATGCAGTTCTACTCAAGTGTAAGCAACTCAGCGAAATAAAGCCATAGAACGCTTATTTGCCTTCTATCTATGCATTCTGACACTCCAACAATGTCTTCTGCTTCAATTTGGCTCATTTTTCAAAGGTGATTATATCTGGAGTGAACATGCATTTCTACCCAAGAGTAAGCGACGAAACGAAATAAAGCCATAGAACGCTTATTTGCCTTCTATCTATGCATTCTGACACTCCAACAATGTGTTCTGCTTTAATTTGGCTCATTTTACAAAGGTGCTTTTTGCTGGAGTGAATATGCATTTCTACTCAAGAGTAAGTAACTTAGCGAAATAAAACCATAGAACGCTTATTTGCCTTCCATCTATGCATTCTGACACTCCAACAATGTGTTCTGCTTCAATTTGGCTCATTTTACAAAGGTGCTTATTGCTGGAGTGAATATGCAGTTCTACTCAAGAGTAAGCAACTCAGCGAAATAAAGCCATAGAACGCTTACTTGCCTTCTATCTATGCATTCTGACACTCCAACAATGTGTTCTGCTTCAATTTGGCTCATTTTACAAAGGTGCTTATTGCTGGAGTGAACATGCAGTTCTACTCAAGAGTAAGCAACTCAGCGAAATAAAGCCATAGAACGCTTATTTGCCTTCTATCTATGCATTCTGACACTCCCACATTGTGTTCTGCTTCAATTTGGCTCATGTTACAAAGGTGCTTTTTGCTGGAGTGAATATGCATTTCTACTCAAGAGTAAGCAACTAAGCGAAATAAAGCCATAGAACGCTTATTTGCCTTCTATCTATGCATTCTGACACTCCAACGATGTGTTATGCTTCAATTTGGCTCATTTTACAAAGGTGCGTATTTCTGGAGAGCAGATGCATTTCTACTCAAGAGTAAGCAACTAATCGAAATAAAGCCATAGAACGCTTATTTGCCTTCTCTCCATGCATTAGGACACTCCAACAATGTGTTCTGCTTCAATTTGGCTCATTTTACAAAGGTGATTATTTCTGGAGTGAACATGCATTACTACTCAAGAGTAAGCGACGAAACGAAATAAAGCCATAGGACGCTTATTTGCCTTCTATCTATGCATTCTGACACTCCAACAATGTGTTCTGCTTCAATTTGGCTCATTTTACAAAGGTGATTATTTTTGGAGTGAACATGCATTTCTACTCAAGAGTAAGCAACGAAGCGAAATAAAGCCATAGAACGCATATTCGCCTTCTATCTATGCATTCTGACACTCCAACAATGTGTTCTGCTTCAATTTGGCTCATTTTACAAAGGTGCTTATTGCTGGAAAGCAAATGCATTTCTACTCAAGAGTAAGCAAGGCAGCGAAATAAAGCCATAGAACGCTTATTTGCCTTCTATCTATGCATTCTGACACTCCAACAATGTGTTCTGCTTCAATTTGGCTCATTTTACAAAGGTGCTCATTTCTGGAGTGAACATGCAGTTCTACTCAAGAGTAAGCAACTAAGCGAAATAAAGCCATAGAACGCTTATTTGCCTTCTATCTATGCATTCTGACACTCCAACGATGTGTTCTGCTTCAATTTGGCTCATTTTACAAAGGTGCGTATTTCTGGAGAGCAGATGCATTTCTACTCAAGAGTAAGCAACTAATCGAAATAAAGCCATAGAACGCTTATTTGCCTTCTCTCCATGCATTCGGACACTCCAACAATGTGTTCTGCTTCAATTTGGCTCATTTTACAAAGGTGATTATTTCTGGAGTGAACATGCATTACTACTCAAGAGTAAGCGACGAAACGAAATAAAGCCATAGGACGATTATTTGCCTTCTATCTATGCATTCTGACACTCCAACAATGTGTTCTGCTTCAATTTGGCTCATTTTACAAAGGTGATTATTTTTGGAGTGAACATGCATTTCTACTCAAGAGTAAGCAACGAAGCGAAATAAAGCCATAGAACGCATATTCGCCTTCTATCTATGCATTCTGACACTCCAACAATGTGTTCTGCTTCAATTTGGCTCATTTTACAAAGGTGCTTATTTCTGGAGAGCAGATGCATTTCTACTCAAGAGTAAGCAACTAAGCGAAATAAAACCATAGAACGCTTATTTGCCTTCCATCTATGCATTCTGACACTCCAACAATGTGTTCTGCTTCAATTTGGCTCATTTTACAAAGGTGCTTTTTGCTGGAGTGAATATGCAGTTCTACTCAAGAGTAAGCAACTCAGCGAAATAAAGCCATAGAACGCTTATTTGCCTTGTATCTATACATTCTGACACTTCAACGATGTGTTCTGCTTCAATTTGGCTCATTTTACAAAGGTGCGTATTTCTGGAGAGCAGATGCATTTCTACTCAAGAGTAAGCAACTAATCGAAATAAAGCCATAGAACGCTTATTTGCCTTCCATCTATGCATTCTGACACTCCCACATTGTGTTCTGCTTCAATTTGGCTCATGTTACAAAGGTGCTTATTGCTGGAGTGAATATGCAGTTCTACTCAAGAGTAAGCAACTAAGCGAAATAAAGTCATAGAACGCATATTTGCCTTCTCTCCATGCATTCGGACACTCCAACAATGTGTTCTGCTTCAATTTGGCTCATTTTACAAAGGTGCGTATTTCTGGAGTGAACATGCATTTCTACTCAAGAGTAAGCAACTAAGCGAAATAAAGTCATAGAACGCTTATTTGCCTTCTATCTATGCATTCTGACACTCCAACAATGTTTTCTGCTTCAATTTGACTCATTTTACAAAGGTGCTTATTGCTGGAGTGAATATGCAGTTCTACTCAAGTGTAAGCAACTCAGCGAAATAAAGCCATAGAACGCTTATTTGCCTTCCATCTATGTAGTCTGACACTCCAACAATGTGTTCTGCTTCAATTTGGCTCATTTTACCAAGGTGCTTATTTGCTGGAGTGAATATGCAGTTCTACTCAAGAGTAAGCAACTAAGCGAAATAAAGTCATAGAACGCATAATAGCCTTCTCTCTATGCATTCTGACACTCCAACAATGTGTTCTGCTTCAATTTCGCTCATTTTACAAAGGTGCTCATTTCTGGAGTGAACATGCAGTTCTACTCAAGAGTAAGCAACTAAGCGAAATAAAGCCATAGAACGCATATTCGCCTTCTATCTATGCATTCTGACACTCCAACAATGTTTTCTGCTTCAATTTGACTCATTTTACAAAGGTGCTTATTGCTGGAGTGAATATGCAGTTCTACTCAAGTGTAAGCAACTCAGCGAAATAAAGCCATAGAAAGCTTATTTGCCTTCCATCTATGTATTCTGACACTCCAACAATGTGTTCTGCTTCAATTTGGCTCATTTTACCAAGGTGCTTATTTGCTGGAGTGAATATGCAGTTCTACTCAAGAGTAAGCAACTAAGCGAAATAAAGTCATAGAACGCATAATAGCCTTCTCTCTATGCATTCTGACACTCCAACAATGTGTTCTGCTTCAATTTGGCTCATTTTACAAAGGTGATTATTTCTGGAGTGAACATGCAGTTCTACTCAAGAGTAAGCAACTAAGCGAAATAAAGTTATAGAACGCATATTTGCCTTCTCTCTATGCATTCTGACACTCCAACAATGTGTTCTGCTTCAATTTGGCTCATTTTACAAAGGTGATTATTTCTGGAGTGAACATGCATTTCTACTCAAGAGTAAGCGACGAAACGAAATAAAGCGATAGAACGCATATTCGCCTTCTATCAATGCATTCTGACACTCCAACAATGTGTTCTGCTTCAATGTGGCTCATTTTACAAAGGTGATTATTTCTGGAGAGCAGATGCATTTCTACTCAAGAGTAAGCAACTAAGCGAAATAAAGCCATGGAACGCTTATTTGCCTTCTATCTATGCATTCTGACACTCCAACAATGTGTTCTGCTTCAATTTGGCTCATTTTACAAAGGTGCTTATTGCTGGAGTGAATATGCAGTTCTACTCAAGTGTAAGCAACTCAGCGAAATAAAGCCATAGAACGCTTATTTGCCTTCCATCTATGTATTCTGACACTCCAACAATGTGTTCTGCTTCAATTTGGCTCATTTTACCAAGGTGATTATTTGCTGGAGTGAATATGCATTTCTACTCAAGAGTAAGCAACTAAGCGAAATAAAGTCATAGAACGCATATTAGCCTTCTCTCTATGCATTCTGACACTCCAACTATGTGTTCTGCTTCAATTTGGCTCATTTTACAAAGGTGCTTTTTGCTGGAGTGAATATGCAGTTCTACTCAAGTGTAAGCAACTCAGCGAAATAAAGCCATAGAACGCTTATTTGCCTTCTATCTATGCATTCCGACACTCCAACAATGTGTTCTGCTTCAATTTGGCTCATTTTACAAAGGTGCTTATTTGCTGGAGTGAATATGCAGTTCTACTCAAGAGTAAGCAACTAAGCGAAATAAAGTCATAGAACGCATATTTGCCTTCTCTCTATGCATTCTGACATTCCAACAATGTGTTCTGCTTCAATTTGGCTCAATTTTCAAAGGTGATTATATCTGGAGTGAACATGCATATCTACTCAAGAGTAAGCGACGAAACGAAATAAAGCCATAGAACGCATATTCGCCTTCGATCTATGCATTCTGACACTCCAACAATGTGTTCTGCTTCAATTTGGCTCATTTTACAAAGGTGATTATTTCTGGAGAGCAGATGCATTTCTACTCAAGAGTAAGCAACTAAGCGAAATAAAGCCATAGGACGCTTATTTGCCTTCTATCTATGCATTCTGACACTCCCACATTGTGTTCTGCTTCAATTTGGCTCATGTTACAAAGGTGCTTTTTGCTGGAGTGAATATGCATTTCTACTCAAGAGTAAGCAACTAAGCGAAATAAAGCCATAGAACGCTTATTTGCCTTCTATCTATGCATTCTGACACTCCAACGATGTGTTCTGCTTCAATTTGGCTCATTTTACAAAGGTGCGTATTTCTGGAGAGCAGATGCATTTCTACTCAAGAGTAAGCAACTAATCGAAATAAAGCCATAGAACGCTTATTTGCCTTCTCTCCATGCATTCGGACACTCCAACAATGTGTTCTGCTTCAATTTGGCTCATTTTACAAAGGTGATTATTTCTGGAGTGAACATGCATTACTACTCAAGAGTAAGCGACGAAACGAAATAAAGCCATAGGACGCTTATTTGCCTTCTATCTATGCATTCTGACACTCCAACAATGTGTTCTGCTTCAATTTGGCTCATTTTACAAAGGTGATTATTTTTGGAGTGAACATGCATTTCTACTCAAGAGTAAGCAACGAAGCGAAATAAAGCCATAGAACGCATATTCGCCTTCTATCTATGCATTCTGACACTCCAACAATGTGTTCTGCTTCAATTTGGCTCATTTTACAAAGGTGCTTATTTCTGGAGAGCAGATGCATTTCTACTCAAGAGTAAGCAACTAAGCGAAATAAAACCATAGAACGCTTATTTGCCTTCCATCTATGCATTCTGACACTCCAACAATGTGTTCTGCTTCAATTTGGCTCATTTTACAAAGGTGCTTTTTGCTGGAGTGAATATGCAGTTCTACTCAAGAGTAAGCAACTCAGCGAAATAAAGCCATAGAACGCTTATTTGCCTTGTATCTATACATTCTGACACTTCAACGATGTGTTCTGCTTCAATTTGGCTCATTTTACAAAGGTGCGTATTTCTGGAGAGCAGATGCATTTCTACTCAAGAGTAAGCAACTAATCGAAATAAAGCCATAGAACGCTTATTTGCCTTCCATCTATGCATTCTGACACTCCCACATTGTGTTCTGCTTCAATTTGGCTCATGTTACAAAGGTGCTTATTGCTGGAGTGAATATGCAGTTCTACTCAAGAGTAAGCAACTAAGCGAAATAAAGTCATAGAACGCATATTTGCCTTCTCTCCATGCATTCGGACACTCCAACAATGTGTTCTGCTTCAATTTGGCTCATTTTACAAAGGTGCGTATTTCTGGAGTGAACATGCATTTCTACTCAAGAGTAAGCAACTAAGCGAAATAAAGTCATAGAATGCTTATTTGCCTTCTATCTATGCATTCTGACACTCCAACAATGTTTTCTGCTTCAATTTGACTCATTTTACAAAGGTGCTTATTGCTGGAGTGAATATGCAGTTCTACTCAAGTGTAAGCAACTCAGCGAAATAAAGCCATAGAACGCTTATTTGCCTTCCATCTATGTATTCTGACACTCCAACAATGTGTTCTGCTTCAATTTGGCTCATTTTACCAAGGTGCTTATTTGCTGGAGTGAATATGCATTTCTACTCAAGAGTAAGCAACTAAGCGAAATAAAGTCATAGAAAGCTTATTTGCCTTCTATCTATGCATTCTGACACTCCAACAATGTGTTCTGCTTCAATTTGGCTCATTTTACAAAGGTGCTTATTTGCTGGAGTGAATATGCAGTTCTACTCAAGAGTAAGCAACTAAGCGAAATAAAGTCATAGAACGCATATTAGCCTTCTCTCTATGCATTCTGACACTCCAACAATGTGTTCTGCTTCAATTTGGCTCATTTTACAAAGGTGATTATTTCTGGAGAGCAGATGCATTTCTACTCAAGAGTAAGCAACTAAGCGAAATAAAGCCATAGGACGCTTATTTGCCTTCTAACTATGCATTCTGACACTCCAACAATGTGTTCTGCTTCAATTTGGCTCATTTTACAAAGGTGCTTTTTGCTGGAGTGAATATGCAGTTCTACTCAAGAGTAAGCAACTCAGCGAAATAAAGCCATAGAACGTTTATTTGCCTTCTATCTATGCATTCTGACACTCCAACAATGTGTTCTGCTTCAATTTGGCTCATTTTACAAAGGTGCGTATTGCTGGAGTGAATATGCAGTTCTACTCAAGAGTAAGCAACTCAGTGAAATAAAGCCATAGAACGCTTACTTGCCTTCTATCTATGCATTCCGACACTCCAACAATGTGTTCTGCTTCAATTTGGCTCATTTTACAAAGGTGCTTATTGCTGCAAAGCAGATGCATTTCTACTCAAGAGTAAGCAAGTCAGCGAAATAAAGCCATAGAACGCTCATTTGCTTCCTATCTACGCATTCTGACACTCCAACAATGTGTTCTGCTTCAATTTGGCTCATTTTACAAAGGTGCTCATTTCTGGAGTGAACATGCAGTTCTACTCAAGAGTAAGCAACTAAGCGAAATAAAGTCATAGAACGCATATTAGCCTTCTCTCTATGCATTCTGACACTCCAACAATGTGTTCTGCTTCAAATTGGCCCATTTTACAAAGGTGATTATTTCTGGAGAGCAGATGCATTTCTATTCAAGAGGAAGCAACTAAGCGAAATAAAGCCATAGGACGCTTATTTGCCTTCTATCTATGCATTCTGACACTCCAACAATGTGTTCTGCTTCAATTTGGCTCATTTTACAAAGGTGCTTATTTGCTGGAGTGAATATGCAGTTCTACTCAAGAGTAAGCAACTCAGCGAAATAAAGCCATAGAACACTTATTTGCCTTCTATCTATGCATTCTGACACTCCAACGATGTGTTCTGCTTCAATTTGGCTCATTTTACAAAGGTGCGTATTTCTGGAGAGCAGATGCATTTCTACTCAAGAGTAAGCAACTAATCGAAATAAAGCCATAGAACGCTTATTTGCCTTCCATCTATGCATTCTGACACTCCAACAATGTGTTCTGCTTCAATTTGGCTCATTTTACAAAGGTGCTTATTGCTGGAGTGAATATGCAGTTCTACTCAAGAGTAACCAACTCAGCGAAATAAAGCCATAGAACGCTTATTTGCCTTCTATCTATGCATTCTGACACTCGCACATTGTGTTCTGCTTCAATTTGGCTCATGTTACAAAGGTGCTTATTGCTGGAGTGAATATGCAGTTCTACTCAAGAGTAAGCAACTAAGCGAAATAAAGTCATAGAACGCATATTTGCCTTCTCTCCATTCATTCGGACACTCCAACAATGTGTTCTGCTTCAATTTGGCTCATTTTACAAAGGTGATTATTTCTGGAGAGCAGATGCATTTCTACTCAAGAGTAAGCGACGAAATGAAATAAAGCCATAGAACGCATATTCGCATTCTATCTATGCATTCTGACACTCCAACAATGTGTTCTCCTTCAATTTGGCTCATTTTACAAAGGTGCTCATTTCTGGAGTGAACATGCAGTTCTACTCAAGAGTAAGCAACTCAGCGAAATAAAGCCATAGAAGGCTTATTTGCCTTCTATCTATGCATTCTGACACTCCCACATTGTGTTCTGCTTCAATTTGGCTCATGTTACAAAGGTGCTTATTGCTGGAGTGAATATGCAGTTCTACTCAAGAGTAAGCAAACAAGCGAAATAAAGTCATAGAACGCATATTTGCCTTCTCTCCATGCATTCGGACACTCCAACAATGTGTTCTGCTTCAATTTGGCTCATTTTACAAAGGTGATTATTTCTGGAGTGAACTTGCATTTCTACTCAAGAGTAAGCGACGAAACGAAATAAAGCCATAGAACGCATATTCGCATTCTATCTATGCATTCTGACACTCCAACAATGTGTTCTGCTTCAATTTGGCTCATTTTACAAAGGTGCTTATTTCTGGAGAGCAGATGCATTTCTACTCAAGAGTAAGCAACTAAGCGAAATAAAGTCATAGAACGCTTATTTGCCTTCTATCTATGCATTCTGACACTCCAACAATGTGTTCTGCTTCAATTTGGCTCATTTTACAAAGGTGCTTATTTGCTGGAGTGAATATGCAGTTCTACTCAAGAGTAAGCAACTAAGCGAAATAAAGTCATAGAACGCATATTAGCCTTCTCTCTATGCATTCTGACACTCCAACAATGTGTTCTGCTTCAATTTGGCTCATTTTACAAAGGTGATTATTTCTGGAGTGAACATGCAGTTCTACTCAAGAGTAAGCAACTAAGCGAAATAAAGTCATAGAACGCATATTAGCCTTCTCTCTATGCATTCTGACACTCCAACAATGTGTTCTGCTTCAAATTGGCCCATTTTACAAAGGTGATTATTTCTGGAGAGCAGATGCATTTCTATTCAAGAGGAAGCAACTAAGCGAAATAAAGCCATAGGACGCTTATTTGCCTTCTATCTATGCATTCTGACACTCCAACAATGTGTTCTGCTTCAATTTGGCTCATTTTACAAAGGTGCGTATTGCTGGAGTGAATATGCAGTTCTACTCAAGAGTAAGCAACTCAGTGAAATAAAGCCATAGAACGCTTACTTGCCTTCTATCTATGCATTCCGACACTCCAACAATGTGTTCTGCTTCAATTTGGCTCATTTTACAAAGGTGCTTATTGCTGCAAAGCAGATGCATTTCTACTCAAGAGTAAGCAAGTCAGCGAAATAAAGCCATAGAACGCTCATTTGCTTCCTATCTACGCATTCTGACACTCCAACAATGTGTTCTGCTTCAATTTGGCTCATTTTACAAAGGTGCTCATTTCTGGAGTGAACATGCAGTTCTACTCAAGAGTAAGCAACTAAGCGAAATAAAGTCATAGAACGCATATTAGCCTTCTCTCTATGCATTCTGACACTCCAACAATGTGTTCTGCTTCAAATTGGCCCATTTTACAAAGGTGATTATTTCTGGAGAGCAGATGCATTTCTATTCAAGAGGAAGCAACTAAGCGAAATAAAGCCATAGGACGCTTATTTGCCTTCTATCTATGCATTCTGACACTCCAACAATGTGTTCTGCTTCAATTTGGCTCATTTTACAAAGGTGCTTATTTGCTGGAGTGAATATGCAGTTCTACTCAAGAGTAAGCAACTCAGCGAAATAAAGCCATAGAACACTTATTTGCCTTCTATCTATGCATTCTGACACTCCAACGATGTGTTCTGCTTCAATTTGGCTCATTTTACAAAGGTGCGTATTTCTGGAGAGCAGATGCATTTCTACTCAAGAGTAAGCAACTAATCGAAATAAAGCCATAGAACGCTTATTTGCCTTCCATCTATGCATTCTGACACTCCAACAATGTGTTCTGCTTCAATTTGGCTCATTTTACAAAGGTGCTTATTGCTGGAGTGAATATGCAGTTCTACTCAAGAGTAACCAACTCAGCGAAATAAAGCCATAGAACGCTTATTTGCCTTCTATCTATGCATTCTGACACTCGCACATTGTGTTCTGCTTCAATTTGGCTCATGTTACAAAGGTGCTTATTGCTGGAGTGAATATGCAGTTCTACTCAAGAGTAAGCAACTAAGCGAAATAAAGTCATAGAACGCATATTTGCCTTCTCTCCATTCATTCGGACACTCCAACAATGTGTTCTGCTTCAATTTGGCTCATTTTACAAAGGTGATTATTTCTGGAGAGCAGATGCATTTCTACTCAAGAGTAAGCGACGAAATGAAATAAAGCCATAGAACGCATATTCGCATTCTATCTATGCATTCTGACACTCCAACAATGTGTTCTCCTTCAATTTGGCTCATTTTACAAAGGTGCTCATTTCTGGAGTGAACATGCAGTTCTACTCAAGAGTAAGCAACTCAGCGAAATAAAGCCATAGAAGGCTTATTTGCCTTCTATCTATGCATTCTGACACTCCCACATTGTGTTCTGCTTCAATTTGGCTCATGTTACAAAGGTGCTTATTGCTGGAGTGAATATGCAGTTCTACTCAAGAGTAAGCAAACAAGCGAAATAAAGTCATAGAACGCATATTTGCCTTCTCTCCATGCATTCGGACACTCCAACAATGTGTTCTGCTTCAATTTGGCTCATTTTACAAAGGTGATTATTTCTGGAGTGAACTTGCATTTCTACTCAAGAGTAAGCGACGAAACGAAATAAAGCCATAGAACGCATATTCGCATTCTATCTATGCATTCTGACACTCCAACAATGTGTTCTGCTTCAATTTGGCTCATTTTACAAAGGTGCTTATTTCTGGAGAGCAGATGCATTTCTACTCAAGAGTAAGCAACTAAGCGAAATAAAGTCATAGAACGCTTATTTGCCTTCTATCTATGCATTCTGACACTCCAACAATGTGTTCTGCTTCAATTTGGCTCATTTTACAAAGGTGCTTATTTGCTGGAGTGAATATGCAGTTCTACTCAAGAGTAAGCAACTAAGCGAAATAAAGTCATAGAACGCATATTAGCCTTCTCTCTATGCATTCTGACACTCCAACAATGTGTTCTGCTTCAATTTGGCTCATTTTACAAAGGTGATTATTTCTGGAGTGAACATGCAGTTCTACTCAAGAGTAAGCAACGAAGCGAAATAAAGCCATAGAACGCATATTCGCCTTCTATCTATGCATTCCGACACTCCAACAATGTGTTCTGCTTCAATTTGGCTCATTTTACAAAGGTGCTTATTGCTGGAGTGAATATGCAGTTCTACTCAAGAGTAAGCAACTAAGCGAAATAAAGCCATAGAACTCTTATTTGCCTTCTATCTATGCATTCTGACACTCCAACAATGTGTTCTGCTTCAATTTGGCTCATTTTACAAAGGTGCGTATTTCTGGAGAGCAGATGCATTTCTACTCAAGAGTAAGCAACTAAGCGAAATAAAGTCATAGAACGCATAATAGCCTTCTCTCTATGCATTCTGACACTCCAACAATGTGTTCTGCTTCAATTTGGCTCATTTTACAAAGGTGCTTATTTGCTGGAGTGAATATGCAGTTCTACTCAAGAGTAAGCAACTAAGCGAAATAAAGTCATAGAACGCATATTAGCCTTCTCTCTATGCATTCTGACACTCCAACAATGTGTTCTGCTTCAATTTGGCTCATTTTACAAAGGTGATTATTTCTGGAGTGAACATGCAGTTCTACTCAAGAGTAAGCAACGAAGCGAAATAAAGCCATAGAACGCATATTCGCCTTCTCTCCATGCATTCTGACGCTCCAACGATGTGTTCTGCTTCAATTTGGCTCATTTTACAAAGGTGCGTATTTCTGGAGAGCAGATGCATTTCTACTCAAGAGTAAGCAACTAATCGAAATAAAGCCATAGAACGCTTATTTGCCTTCTCTCGATGCATTCGGACACTCCAACAATGTGTTCTGCTTCAATTAGGCTCATTTTACAAAGGTGATTATTTCTGGAGTGAACATGCATTTCTACTCAAGAGTAAGCGACGAAACGAAATAAAGCCATAGAACGGATATTCGCATTCTATCTATGCATTCTGACACTCCAACAATGTGTTCTGCTTCAATTTGGCTCATTTTACAAAGGTGCTTATTTCTGGAGAGCAGATGCATTTCTACTCAAGAGTAAGCAACTAATCGAAATAAAGCCATAGAACGCATATTCGCCTTCTATCTATGCATTCCGACACTTCAACAATGTGTTCTGCTTCAATTTGGCTCATTTTACAGAGGTGCGTATTTCTGGAGAGCAGATGCATTTCTACTCAAGAGTAAGCAACTAATCGAAATAAAGCCATAGAACGCTTATTTGCCTTCCATCTATGCATTCTGACACTCCAACAATGTGTTCTGCTTCAATTTGGCTCATTTTACAAAGGTGCTTATTGCTGGAGTGAATATGCAGTTCTACTCAAGAGTAAGCAACTCAGCGAAATAAAGCCATAGAACGCTTATTTGCCTTCTATCTATGCATTCTGACACTCCCACATTGTGTTCTGCTTCAATTTGGCTCATGTTACAAAGGTGCTTATTGCTGGAGTGAATATGCAGTTCTACTCAAGAGTAAGCAACTAAGCGAAATAAAGTCATAGAACGCATATTTGCCTTCTCTCCATGCATTCGGACACTCCAACAATGTGTTCTGCTTCAATTTGGCTCATTTTACAAAGGTGATTATTTCTGGAGAGCAGATGCATTTCTACTCAAGAGTAAGCGACGAAATGAAATAAAGCCATAGAACGCATATTCGCATTCTATCTATGCATTCTGACACTCCAACAATGTGTTCTCCTTCAATTTGGCTCATTTTACAAAGGTGCTCATTTCTGGAGTGAACATGCAGTTCTACTCAAGAGTAAGCAACTAAGCGAAATAAAGTATTGAAGGCTTATTTGCCTTCTATCTATGCATTCTGACACTCCCACATTGTGTTCTGCTTCAATTTGGCTCATGTTACAAAGGTGCTTATTGCTGGAGTGAATATGCAGTTCTACTCAAGAGTAAGCAAATAAGCGAAATAAAGTCATAGAACGCATATTTGCCTTCTCTCCATGCATTCGGACACTCCAACAATGTGTTCTGCTTCAATTTGGCTCATTTTACAAAGGTGATTATTTCTGGAGTGAACTTGCATTTCTACTCAAGAGTAAGCGACGAAACGAAATAAAGCCATAGAACGCATATTCGCATTCTATCTATGCATTCTGACACTCCAACAATGTGTTCTGCTTCAATTTGGCTCATTTTACAAAGGTGCTTATTTCTGGAGAGCAGATGCATTTCTACTCAAGAGTAAGCAACTAAGCGAAATAAAGTCATAGAACGCTTATTTGCCTTCTATCTATGCATTCTGACACTCCAACAATGTGTTCTGCTTCAATTTGGCTCATTTTACAAAGGTGCTTATTTGCTGGAGTGAATATGCAGTTCTACTCAAGAGTAAGCAACTAAGCGAAATAAAGTCATAGAACGCATATTAGCCTTCTCTCTATGCATTCTGACACTCCAACAATGTGTTCTGCTTCAATTTGGCTCATTTTACAAAGGTGATTATTTCTGGAGTGAACATGCAGTTCTACTCAAGAGTAAGCAACGAAGCGAAATAAAGCCATAGAACGCATATTCGCCTTCTATCTATGCATTCCGACACTCCAACAATGTGTTCTGCTTCAATTTGGCTCATTTTACAAAGGTGCTTATTGCTGGAGTGAATATGCAGTTCTACTCAAGAGTAAGCAACTAAGCGAAATAAAGCCATAGAACTCTTATTTGCCTTCTATCCATGCATTCTGACACTCCAACAATGTGTTCTGCTTCAATTTGGCTCATTTTACAAAGGTGCGTATTTCTGGAGAGCAGATGCATTTCTACTCAAGAGTAAGCAACTAAGCGAAATAAAGTCATAGAACGCATAATAGCCTTCTCTCTATGCATTCTGACACTCCAACAATGTGTTCTGCTTCAATTTGGCTCATTTTACAAAGGTGCTTATTTGCTGGAGTGAATATGCAGTTCTACTCAAGAGTAAGCAACTAAGCGAAATAAAGTCATAGAACGCATATTAGCCTTCTCTCTATGCATTCTGACACTCCAACAATGTGTTCTGCTTCAATTTGGCTCATTTTACAAAGGTGATTATTTCTGGAGTGAACTTGCAGTTCTACTCAAGAGTAAGCAACGAAGCGAAATAAAGCCATAGAACGCTTATTTGCCTTCTCTCCATGCATTCTGACGCTCCAACGATGTGTTCTGCTTCAATTTGGCTCATGTTACAAAGGTGCTTATTGCTGGAGTGAATATGCAGTTCTACTCAAGAGTAAGCAACTCAGCGAAATAAAGTCATAGAACCCATATTTGCCTTCTCTCCATGCATTCGGACACTCCAACAATGTTTTCTGCTTCAATTTGGCTCATTTTACAAAGGTGATTATTTCTGGAGTGAACATGCATTTCTACTCAAGAGTAAGCGACGAAACGAAATAAAGCCATAGAACGCATATTTGCATTCTATCTATGCATTCTGACACTCCAACAATGTGTTCTCCTTCAATTTGGCTCATTTTACAAAGGTGCTCATTTCTGGAGTGAACATGCAGTTCTACTCAAGAGTAAGCAACTAAGCGAAATAAAGCCATAGAACGCTTATTTGCCTTCTATCTATGCATTCTGACACTCCCACATTGTGTTCTGCTTCAATTTGGCTCATGTTACAAAGGTGCTTATTGCTGGAGTGAATATGCAGTTCTACTCAAGAGTAAGCAAATAAGCGAAATAAAGTCATAGAACGCATATTTGCCTTCTCTCCATGCATTCGGACACTCCAACAATGTGTTCTGCTTCAATTTGGCTCATTTTACAAAGGTGATTATTTCTGGAGTGAACATGCATTTCTACTCAAGAGTAAGCGACGAAACGAAATAAAGCCATAGAACGCATATTCGCATTCTATCTATGCATTCTGACACTCCAACAATGTGTTCTGCTTCAATTTGGCTCATTTTACAAAGGTGCTTATTTCTGGAGAGCAGATGCATTTCTACTCAAGAGTAAGCAACTAATCGAAATAAAGCCATAGAACGCTTATTTGCCTTCTCTCGATGCATTCGGACACTCCAACAATGTGTTCTGCTTCAATTTGGCTCATTTTACAAAGGTGATTATTTCTGGAGTGAACATGCATTTCTACTCAAGAGTAAGCGACGAAACGAAATAAAGCCATAGAACGGATATTCGCATTCTATCTATGCATTCTGACACTCCAACAATGTGTTCTGCTTCAATTTGGCTCATTTTACAAAGGTGCTTATTTCTGGAGAGCAGATGCATTTCTACTCAAGAGTAAGCAACTAATCGAAATAAAGCCATAGAACGCATATTCGCCTTCTATCTATGCATTCCGACACTCCAACAATGTGTTCTGCTTCAATTTGGCTCATTTTACAGAGGTGCGTATTTCTGGAGAGCAGATGCATTTCTACTCAAGAGTAAGCAACTAATCGAAATAAAGCCATAGAACGCTTATTTGCCTTCCATCTATGCATTCTGACACTCCAACAATGTGTTCTGCTTCAATTTGGCTCATTTTACAAAGGTGCTTATTGCTGGAGTGAATATGCAGTTCTACTCAAGAGTAAGCAACTCAGCGAAATAAAGCCATAGAACGCTTATTTGCCTTCTATCTATGCATTCTGACACTCCCACATTGTGTTCTGCTTCAATTTGGCTCATGTTACAAAGGTGCTTATTGCTGGAGTGAATATGCAGTTCTACTCAAGAGTAAGCAACTAAGCGAAATAAAGTCATAGAACGCATATTTGCCTTCTCTCCATGCATTCGGACACTCCAACAATGTGTTCTGCTTCAATTTGGCTCATTTTACAAAGGTGATTATTTCTGGAGAGCAGATGCATTTCTACTCAAGAGTAAGCGACGAAATGAAATAAAGCCATAGAACGCATATTCGCATTCTATCTATGCATTCTGACACTCCAACAATGTGTTCTCCTTCAATTTGGCTCATTTTACAAAGGTGCTCATTTCTGGAGTGAACATGCAGTTCTACTCAAGAGTAAGCAACTAAGCGAAATAAAGTATTGAAGGCTTATTTGCCTTCTATCTATGCATTCTGAAACTCCCACATTGTGTTCTGCTTCAATTTGGCTCATGTTACAAAGGTGCTTATTGCTGGAGTGAATATGCAGTTCTACTCAAGAGTAAGCAAATAAGCGAAATAAAGTCATAGAACGCATATTTGCCTTCTCTCCATGCATTCGGACACTCCAACAATGTGTTCTGCTTCAATTTGGCTCATTTTACAAAGGTGATTATTTCTGGAGTGAACTTGCATTTCTACTCAAGAGTAAGCGACGAAACGAAATAAAGCCATAGAACGCATATTCGCATTCTATCTATGCATTCTGACACTCCAACAATGTGTTCTGCTTCAATTTGGCTCATTTTACAAAGGTGCTTATTTCTGGAGAGCAGATGCATTTCTACTCAAGAGTAAGCAACTAAGCGAAATAAAGTCATAGAACGCTTATTTGCCTTCTATCTATGCATTCTGACACTCCAACAATGTGTTCTGCTTCAATTTGGCTCATTTTACAAAGGTGCTTATTTGCTGGAGTGAATATGCAGTTCTACTCAAGAGTAAGCAACTAAGCGAAATAAAGTCATAGAACGCATATTAGCCTTCTCTCTATGCATTCTGACACTCCAACAATGTGTTCTGCTTCAATTTGGCTCATTTTACAAAGGTGATTATTTCTGGAGTGAACATGCAGTTCTACTCAAGAGTAAGCAACGAAGCGAAATAAAGCCATAGAACGCATATTCGCCTTCTATCTATGCATTCCGACACTCCAACAATGTGTTCTGCTTCAATTTGGCTCATTTTACAAAGGTGCTTATTGCTGGAGTGAATATGCAGTTCTACTCAAGAGTAAGCAACTAAGCGAAATAAAGCCATAGAACTCTTATTTGCCTTCTATCCATGCATTCTGACACTCCAACAATGTGTTCTGCTTCAATTTGGCTCATTTTACAAAGGTGCGTATTTCTGGAGAGCAGATGCATTTCTACTCAAGAGTAAGCAACTAAGCGAAATAAAGTCATAGAACGCATAATAGCCTTCTCTCTATGCATTCTGACACTCCAACAATGTGTTCTGCTTCAATTTGGCTCATTTTACAAAGGTGCTTATTTGCTGGAGTGAATATGCAGTTCTACTCAAGAGTAAGCAACTAAGCGAAATAAAGTCATAGAACGCATATTAGCCTTCTCTCTATGCATTCTGACACTCCAACAATGTGTTCTGCTTCAATTTGGCTCATTTTACAAAGGTGATTATTTCTGGAGTGAACTTGCAGTTCTACTCAAGAGTAAGCAACGAAGCGAAATAAAGCCATAGAACGCTTATTTGCCTTCTCTCCATGCATTCTGACGCTCCAACGATGTGTTCTGCTTCAATTTGGCTCATGTTACAAAGGTGCTTATTGCTGGAGTGAATATGCAGTTCTACTCAAGAGTAAGCAACTCAGCGAAATAAAGTCATAGAACCCATATTTGCCTTCTCTCCATGCATTCGGACACTCCAACAATGTTTTCTGCTTCAATTTGGCTCATTTTACAAAGGTGATTATTTCTGGAGTGAACATGCATTTCTACTCAAGAGTAAGCGACGAAACGAAATAAAGCCAGAGAACGCATATTCGCATTCTATCTATGCATTCTGACACTCCAACAATGTGTTCTCCTTCAATTTGGCTCATTTTACAAAGGTGCTCATTTCTGGAGTGAACATGCAGTTCTACTCAAGAGTAAGCAACTAAGCGAAATAAAGCCATAGAACGCTTATTTGCCTTCTATCTATGCATTCTGACACTCCCACATTGTGTTCTGCTTCAATTTGGCTCATGTTACAAAGGTGCTTATTGCTGGAGTGAATATGCAGTTCTACTCAAGAGTAAGCAAATAAGCGAAATAAAGTCATAGAACGCATATTTGCCTCCTCTCCATGCATTCTGACACTCCAACAATGTGTTCTGCTTCAATTTGGCTCATTTTACAAAGGTGATTATTTCTGGAGTGAACATGCATTTCTACTCAAGAGTAAGCGACGAAACGAAATAAAGCCATAGAACGCATATTCGCATTCTATCTATGCATTCTGACACTCCAACAATGTGTTCTGCTTCAATTTGGCTCATTTTACAAAGGTGCTTATTTCTGGAGAGCAGATGCATTTCTACTCAAGAGTAAGCAACTAATCGAAATAAAGCCATAGAACGCTTATTTGCCTTCTCTCGATGCATTCGGACACTCCAACAATGTGTTCTGCTTCAATTTGGCTCATTTTACAAAGGTGATTATTTCTGGAGTGAACATGCATTTCTACTCAAGAGTAAGCGACGAAACGAAATAAAGCCATAGAACGGATATTCGCATTCTATCTATGCATTCTGACACTCCAACAATGTGTTCTGCTTCAATTTGGCTCATTTTACAAAGGTGCTTATTTCTGGAGAGCAGATGCATTTCTACTCAAGAGTAAGCAACTAATCGAAATAAAGCCATAGAACGCATATTCGCCTTCTATCTATGCATTCCGACACTCCAACAATGTGTTCTGCTTCAATTTGGCTCATTTTACAGAGGTGCGTATTTCTGGAGAGCAGATGCATTTCTACTCAAGAGTAAGCAACTAATCGAAATAAAGCCATAGAACGCTTATTTGCCTTCCATCTATGCATTCTGACACTCCAACAATGTGTTCTGCTTCAATTTGGCTCATTTTACAAAGGTGCTTATTGCTGGAGTGAATATGCAGTTCTACTCAAGAGTAAGCAACTCAGCGAAATAAAGCCATAGAACGCTTATTTGCCTTCTATCTATGCATTCTGACACTCCCACATTGTGTTCTGCTTCAATTTGGCTCATGTTACAAAGGTGCTTATTGCTGGAGTGAATATGCAGTTCTACTCAAGAGTAAGCAACTAAGCGAAATAAAGTCATAGAACGCATATTTGCCTTCTCTCCATGCATTCGGACACTCCAACAATGTGTTCTGCTTCAATTTGGCTCATTTTACAAAGGTGATTATTTCTGGAGAGCAGATGCATTTCTACTCAAGAGTAAGCGACGAAATGAAATAAAGCCATAGAACGCATATTCGCATTCTATCTATGCATTCTGACACTCCAACAATGTGTTCTCCTTCAATTTGGCTCATTTTACAAAGGTGCTCATTTCTGGAGTGAACATGCAGTTCTACTCAAGAGTAAGCAACTAAGCGAAATAAAGTATTGAAGGCTTATTTGCCTTCTATCTATGCATTCTGACACTCCCACATTGTGTTCTGCTTCAATTTGGCTCATGTTACAAAGGTGCTTATTGCTGGAGTGAATATGCAGTTCTACTCAAGAGTAAGCAAATAAGCGAAATAAAGTCATAGAACGCATATTTGCCTTCTCTCCATGCATTCGGACACTCCAACAATGTGTTCTGCTTCAATTTGGCTCATTTTACAAAGGTGATTATTTCTGGAGAGCAGATGCATTTCTACTCAAGAGTAAGCGACGAAACGAAATAAAGCCATAGAACGCATATTCGCATTCTATCTATGCATTCTGACACTCCAACAATGTGTTCTGCTTCAATTTGGCTCATTTTACAAAGGTGCTTATTTCTGGAGAGCAGATGCATTTCTACTCAAGAGTAAGCAACTAAGCGAAATAAAGTCATAGAACGCTTATTTGCCTTCTATCTATGCATTCTGACACTCCAACAATGTGTTCTGCTTCAATTTGGCTCATTTTACAAAGGTGCTTATTTGCTGGAGTGAATATGCAGTTCTACTCAAGAGTAAGCAACTAAGCGAAATAAAGTCATAGAACGCATATTAGCCTTCTCTCTATGCATTCTGACACTCCAACAATGTGTTCTGCTTCAATTTGGCTCATTTTACAAAGGTGATTATTTCTGGAGTGAACATGCAGTTCTACTCAAGAGTAAGCAACGAAGCGAAATAAAGCCATAGAACGCATATTCGCCTTCTATCTATGCATTCCGACACTCCAACAATGTGTTCTGCTTCAATTTGGCTCATTTTACAAAGGTGCTTATTGCTGGAGTGAATATGCAGTTCTACTCAAGAGTAAGCAACTAAGCGAAATAAAGCCATAGAACTCTTATTTGCCTTCTATCCATGCATTCTGACACTCCAACAATGTGTTCTGCTTCAATTTGGCTCATTTTACAAAGGTGCGTATTTCTGGAGAGCAGATGCATTTCTACTCAAGAGTAAGCAACTAAGCGAAATAAAGTCATAGAACGCATAATAGCCTTCTCTCTATGCATTCTGACACTCCAACAATGTGTTCTGCTTCAATTTGGCTCATTTTACAAAGGTGCTTATTTGCTGGAGTGAATATGCAGTTCTACTCAAGAGTAAGCAACTAAGCGAAATAAAGTCATAGAACGCATATTAGCCTTCTCTCCATGCATTCGGACACTCCAACAATGTGTTCTGCTTCAATTTGGCTCATTTTACAAAGGTGATTATTTCTGGAGTGAACATGCATTTCTACTCAAGAGTAAGCGACGAAACGAAATAAAGCCATAGAACGCATATTCGCATTCTATCTATGCATTCTGACACTCCAACAATGTGTTCTCCTTCAATTTGGCTCATTTTACAAAGGTGCTCATTTCTGGAGTGAACATGCAGTTCTACTCAAGAGTAAGCAACTAAGCGAAATAAAGCCATAGAACGCTTATTTGCCTTCTATCTATGCATTCTGACACTCCCACATTGTGTTCTGCTTCAATTTGGCTCATGTTACAAAGGTGCTTATTGCTGGAGTGAATATGCAGTTCTACTCAAGAGTAAGCAAATAAGCGAAATAAAGTCATAGAACGCATATTTGCCTCCTCTCCATGCATTCTGACACTCCAACAATGTGTTCTGCTTCAATTTGGCTCATTTTACAATGGTGATTATTTCTGGAGTGAACATGCATTTGTACTCAAGAGTAAGCGACGAAACGAAATAAAGCCATAGAATGCATATTCGCATTCTATCTATGCATTCTGACACTCCAACAATGTGTTCTGCTTCAATTTGGCTCATTTTACAAAGGTGCTTATTTCTGGAGAGCAGATGCATTTCTACTCAAGAGTAAGCAACGAAGCGAAATAAAGCCATAGAACGCTTATTTGCCTTCTCTCCATGCATTCTGACGCTCCAACGATGTGTTCTGCTTCAATTTGGCTCATGTTACAAAGGTGCTTATTGCTGGAGTGAATATGCAGTTCTACTCAAGAGTAAGCAACTCAGCGAAATAAAGTCATAGAACCCATATTTGCCTTCTCTCCATGCATTCGGACACTCCAACAATGTGTTCTGCTTCAATTTGGCTCATTTTACAAAGGTGATTATTTCTGGAGTGAACATGCATTTCTACTCAAGAGTAAGCGACGAAACGAAATAAAGCCATAGAACGCCTATTCGCATTCTATCTATGCATTCTGACACTCCAACAATGTGTTCTCCTTCAATTTGGCTCATTTTACAAAGGTGCTCATTTCTGGAGTGAACATGCAGTTCTACTCAAGAGTAAGCAACTAAGCGAAATAAAGCCATAGAACGCTTATTTGCCTTCTATCTATGCATTCTGACACTCCCACATTGTGTTCTGCTTCAATTTGGCTCATGTTACAAAGGTGCTTATTGCTGGAGTGAATATGCAGTTCTACTCAAGAGTAAGCAAATAAGCGAAATAAAGTCATAGAACGCATATTTGCCTCCTCTCCATGCATTCTGACATTCCAACAATGTGTTCTGCTTCAATTTGGCTCATTTTACAAAGGTGATTATTTCTGGAGTGAACATGCATTTCTACTCAAGAGTAAGCGACGAAACGAAATAAAGCCATAGAACGCATATTCGCATTCTATCTATGCATTCTGACACTCCAACAATGTGTTCTGCTTCAATTTGGCTCATTTTACAAAGGTGCTTATTTCTGGAGAGCAGATGCATTTCTACTCAAGAGTAAGCAACTAAGCGAAATAAAGTCATAGAACGCTTATTTGCCTTCTATCTATGCATTCTGACACTCCAACAATGTGTTCTGCTTCAATTTGGCTCATTTTACAAAGGTGCTTATTTGCTGGAGTGAATATGCAGTTCTACTCAAGAGTAAGCAACTAAGCGAAATAAAGTCATAGAACGCATATTAGCCTTCTCTCTATGCATTCTGACACTCCAACAATGTGTTCTGCTTCAATTTGGCTCATTTTACAAAGGTGATTATTTCTGGAGTGAACATGCAGTTCTACTCAAGAGTAAGCAACGAAGCGAAATAAAGCCATAGAACGCATATTCGCCTTCTATCTATGCATTCCGACACTCCAACAATGTGTTCTGCTTCAATTTGGCTCATTTTACAAAGGTGCTTATTTGCTGTAGTGAATATGCAGTTCTACTCAAGAGTAAGCAACTAAGCGAAATAAAGTCATAGAACGCATATTAGCCTTCTATCTATGCATTCTGACACTCCAACAATGTGTTCTGCTTCAATTTGGCTCATTTTACAAAGGTGCGTATTTCTGGAGAGCAGATGCATTTCTACTCAAGAGTAAGCAACTAAGCGAAATAAAGTCATAGAACGCATAATAGCCTTCTCTCTATGCATTCTGACACTCCAACAATGTGTTCTGCTTCAATTTGGCTCATTTTACAAAGGTGATTATTTCTGGAGTGAACATGCATTTCTACTCAAGAGTAAGCGACGAAACGAAATAAAGCCATAGAATGCATATTCGCCTTCTATCTATGCATTCTGACACTCCAACAATGTGTTCTGCTTCAATTTGGCTCATTTTACAAAGGTGATTATTTCTGGAGAGCAGATGCATTTCTACTCAAGAGTAAGCAACTAAGCGAAATAAAGCCATAGGACGCTTATTTGCCTTCTATCTATGCATTCTGACACTCCAACAATGTGTTCTGCTTCAATTTGGCTCATTTTACAAAGGTGCTTTTTGTTGGAGTGAATATGCTTTTCTACTCAAGAGTAAGCAACTAAGCGAAATAAAGCCATAGAACGCTTATTTGCCTTCTATCTATGCATTCTGACACTCCAACGATGTGTTCTGCTTCAATTTGGCTCATTTTACAAAGGTGCGTATTTCTGGAGAGCAGATGCATTTCTACTCAAGAGTAAGCAACTAATCGAAATAAAGCCATAGAACGCTTATTTGCCTTCTCTCCATGCATTCGGACACTCCAACAATGTGTTCTGCTTCAATTTGGCTCATTTTACAAAGGTGATTATTTCTGGAGTGAACATGCATTTCTACTCAAGAGTAAGCGACGAAACGAAATAAAGCCATAGAACGCATATTCGCATTCTATCTATGCATTCTGACACTCCAACAATGTGTTCTGCTTCAATTTGGCTCATTTTAAAAAGGTGCTTATTTCTGGAGAGCAGATGCATTTCTACTCAAGAGTAAGCAACTAAGCGAAAAAAAGTCATAGAACGCTTATTTGCCTTCTATCTATGCATTCTGACACTCCAACAATGTGTTCTGCTTCAATTTGGCTCATTTTACAAAGGTGCTTATTTGCTGGAGTGAATATGCAGTTCTACTCAAGAGTAAGCAACTAAGCGAAATAAAGTCATAGAACGCATATTTGCCTTCTCTCTATGCATTCTGACACTCCAACAATGTGTTCTGCTTCAATTTGGCTCATTTTACAAAGGTGATTATTTCTGGAGTGAACATGCAGTTCTACTCAAGAGTAAGCAATGAAGCGAAATAAAGCCATAGAACGCATATTCGCCTTCTATCTATGCATTCCGACACTCCAACAATGTGTTCTGCTTCAATTTGGCTCATTTTACAAAGGTGCTTTTTGCTGGAGTGAATATGCAGTTCTACTCAAGTGTAAGCAACTCAGCGAAATAAAGCCATAGAACGCTTATTTGCCTTCTATCTATGCATTCTGACACTCCAACAATGTGTTCTGCTTCAATTTGGCTCATTTTACAAAGGTGCTTATTTGCTGGAGTGAACATGCATTTCTACTCAAGAGTAAGCGACGAAACGAAATAAAGCCATTGAACGCATATTCGCATTCTATCTATGCATTCTGACACTCCAACAATGTGTTCTCCTTCAATTTGGCTCATTTTACAAAGGTGCTCATTTCTGGAGTGAACATGCAGTTCTACTCAAGAGTAAGCAACTAAGCGAAATAAAGCCATAGAACGCTTATTTGCCTTCTATCTATGCATTCTGACACTCCCACATTGTGTTCTGCTTCAATTTGGCTCATGTTACAAAGGTGCTTATTGCTGGAGTGAATATGCAGTTCTACTCAAGAGTAAGCAAATAAGCGAAATAAAGTCATAGAACGCATATTTGCCTCCTCTCCATGCATTCTGACACTCCAACAATGTGTTCTGCTTCAATTTGGCTCATTTTACAAAGGTGATTATTTCTGGAGTGAACATGCATATCTACTCAAGAGTAAGCGACGAAACGAAATAAAGCCATAGAACGCATATTCGGCTTCGATCTATGCATTCTGACACTCCAACAATGTGTTCTGCTTCAATTTGGCTCATTTTACAAAGGTGATTATTTCTGGAGAGCAGATGCATTTCTACTCAAGAGTAAGCAACTAAGCGAAATAAAGCCATAGGACGCTTATTTGCCTTCTATCTATGCATTCTGACACTCCAACAATGTGTTCTGCTTTAATTTGGCTCATTTTACAAAGGTGCTTTTTGCTGGAGTGAATATGCAGTTCTACTCAAGAGTAAGCAACGAAGCGAAATAAAGCCATAGAACGCATATTCGCCTTCTATCTATGCATTCTGACACTCCAACAATGTGTTCTGCTTCAATTTGGCTCATTTTACAAAGGTGCGTATTTCTGGAGAGCAGATGCATTTCTACTCAAGAGTAAGGAACTAATCGAAATAAAGCCATAGAACGCTTATTTGCCTTCTATCTATGCATTCTGACACTCCAACAATGTGTTCTGCTTCAATTTGGCTTATTTTACAAAGGTGCTCATTTCTGGAGTGAACATGCAGTTCTACTCAAGAGTAAGCAACTAAGCGAAATAAAGCCATAGAACGCTTATTTGCCTTCTATCTATGCATTCTGACACTCCCACATTGTGTTCTGCTTCAATTTGGCTCATGTTACAAAGGTGCTTATTGCTGGAGTGAATATGCAGTTCTACTCAAGAGTAAGCAACTAAGCGAAATAAAGCCATAGAACGCTTATTTGCCTTCTATCTATGCATTTTGACACTCCAACAATGTGTTCTGCTTCAATTTGGCTCATTTTACAAAGGTGCGTATTTCTGGAGAGCAGATGCATTTCTACTCAAGAGTAAGCAACTAAGCGAAATAAAGCCATAGGACGCTTATTTGCCTTCTATCTATGCATTCTGACACTCCAACAATGTGTTCTGCTTCAATTTGGCTCATTTTACAAAGGTGATTATTTCTGAAGAGCAGATGCATTTCTACTCAAGAGTAAGCAACTAAGCGAAATAAAGCCATAGGACGCTTATTTGCCTTCTATCTATGCATTGTGACACTCCAACAATGTGTTCTGCTTCAATTTGGCTCATTTTACAAAGGTGCTTTTTGCTGGAGTGAATATGCAGTTCTACTCAAGAGTAAGCAACTCAGCGAACTAAAGCCATAGAACGCTTATTTGCCTTGTATCTATGCATTCTGACACTTCAACGATGTGTTCTGCTTCAATTTGGCTCATTTTACAAAGGTGCGTATTTCTGGAGAGCAGATGCATTTCTACTCAAGAGTAAGCAACTAATCGAAATAAAGCCATAGAACGCTTATTTGCCTTCCATCTATGCATTCTGACACTCCCACATTGTGTTCTGCTTCAATTTGGCTCATGTTACAAAGGTGCTTATTGCTGGAGTGAATATGCAGTTCTACTCAAGAGTAAGCAACTAAGCGAAATAAAGTCATAGAACGCATATTTGCCTTCTCTCCATGCATTCGGACACTCCAACAATGTGTTCTGCTTCAATTTGGCTCATTTTACAAAGGTGCGTATTTCTGGAGTGAACATGCATTTCTACTCAAGAGTAAGCGACGAAACGAAATAAAGCCATAGAACGCATATTCGCCTTCTATCTATGCATTCTGACACTCCAACAATGTGTTCTGCTTCAATTTGGCTCATTTTACAAAGGTGATTATTTCTGGAGAGCAGATGCATTTCTACTCAAGAGTAAGCAACTAAGCGAAATAAAGCCATGGGACGCTTATTTGCCTTCTATCTATGCATTCTGACACTCCAACTATGTGTTCTGCTACAATTTGGCTCATTTTACAAAGGTGCTTTTTGCTGGAGTGAATATGCAGTTCTACTCAAGTGTAAGCAACTCAGCGAAATAAAGCCATAGAACGCTTATTTGCCTTCTATCTATGCATTCTGACACTCCAACAATGTCTTCTGCTTCAATTTGGCTCATTTTTCAAAGGTGATTATATCTGGAGTGAACATGCATTTCTACCCAAGAGTAAGCGACGAAACGAAATAAAGCCATAGAACGCTTATTTGCCTTCTATCTATGCATTCTGACACTCCAACAATGTGTTCTGCTTTAATTTGGCTCATTTTACAAAGGTGCTTTTTGCTGGAGTGAATATGCATTTCTACTCAAGAGTAAGTAACTAAGCGAAATAAAACCATAGAACGCTTATTTGCCTTCCATCTATGCATTCTGACACTCCAACAATGTGTTCTGCTTCAATTTGGCTCATTTTACAAAGGTGCTTATTGTTGGAGTGAATATGCAGTTCTACTCAAGAGTAAGCAACTCAGCGAAATAAAGCCATAGAACGCTTACTTGCCTTCTATCTATGCATTCCGACACTCCAACAATGTGTTCTGCTTCAATTTGGCTCATTTTACAAAGGTGCTTATTGCTGGAGTGAATATGCAGTTCTACTCAAGAGTAAGCAACTCAGCGAAATAAAGCCATAGAACGCTTACTTGCCTTCTATCTATGCATTCTGACACTCCAACAATGTGTTCTGCTTCAATTTGGCTCATTTTACAAAGGTGCTTATTGCTGGAGTGAACATGCAGTTCTACTCAAGAGTAAGCAACTCAGCGAAATAAAGCCATAGAACGCTTATTTGCCTTCTATCTATGCATTCTGACACTCCCACATTGTGTTCTGCTTCAATTTGGCTCATGTTACAAAGGTGCTTTTTGCTGGAGTGAATATGCATTTCTACTCAAGAGTAAGCAACTAAGCGAAATAAAGCCATAGAACGCTTATTTGCCTTCTATCTATGCATTCTGACACTCCAACGATGTGTTATGCTTCAATTTGGCTCATTTTACAAAGGTGCGTATTTCTGGAGAGCAGATGCATTTCTACTCAAGAGTAAGCAACTAATCGAAATAAAGCCATAGAACGCTTATTTGCCTTCTCTCCATGCATTAGGACACTCCAACAATGTGTTCTGCTTCAATTTGGCTCATTTTACAAAGGTGATTATTTCTGGAGTGAACATGCATTACTACTCAAGAGTAAGCGACGAAACGAAATAAAGCCATAGGACGCTTATTTGCCTTCTATCTATGCATTCTGACACTCCAACAATGTGTTCTGCTTCAATTTGGCTCATTTTACAAAGGTGATTATTTTTGGAGTGAACATGCATTTCTACTCAAGAGTAAGCAACGAAGCGAAATAAAGCCATAGAACGCATATTCGCCTTCTATCTATGCATTCTGACACTCCAACAATGTGTTCTGCTTCAATTTGGCTCATTTTACAAAGGTGCTTATTGCTGGAAAGCAAATGCATTTCTACTCAAGAGTAAGCAAGGCAGCGAAATAAAGCCATAGAACGCTTATTTGCCTTCTATCTATGCATTCTGACACTCCAACAATGTGTTCTGCTTCAATTTGGCTCATTTTACAAAGGTGCTCATTTCTGGAGTGAACATGCAGTTCTACTCAAGAGTAAGCAACTAAGCGAAATAAAGCCATAGAACGCTTATTTGCCTTCTATCTATGCATTCTGACACTCCAACGATGTGTTCTGCTTCAATTTGGCTCATTTTACAAAGGTGCGTATTTCTGGAGAGCAGATGCATTTCTACTCAAGAGTAAGCAACTAATCGAAATAAAGCCATAGAACGCTTATTTGCCTTCTCTCCATGCATTCGGACACTCCAACAATGTGTTCTGCTTCAATTTGGCTCATTTTACAAAGGTGATTATTTCTGGAGTGAACATGCATTACTACTCAAGAGTAAGCGACGAAACGAAATAAAGCCATAGGACGCTTATTTGCCTTCTATCTATGCATTCTGACACTCCAACAATGTGTTCTGCTTCAATTTGGCTCATTTTACAAAGGTGATTATTTTTGGAGTGAACATGCATTTCTACTCAAGAGTAAGCAACGAAGCGAAATAAAGCCATAGAACGCATATTCGCCTTCTATCTATGCATTCTGACACTCCAACAATGTGTTCTGCTTCAATTTGGCTCATTTTACAAAGGTGCTTATTTCTGGAGAGCAGATGCATTTCTACTCAAGAGTAAGCAACTAAGCGAAATAAAACCATAGAACGCTTATTTGCCTTCCATCTATGCATTCTGACACTCCAACAATGTGTTCTGCTTCAATTTGGCTCATTTTACAAAGGTGCTTTTTGCTGGAGTGAATATGCAGTTCTACTCAAGAGTAAGCAACTCAGCGAAATAAAGCCATAGAACGCTTATTTGCCTTGTATCTATACATTCTGACACTTCAACGATGTGTTCTGCTTCAATTTGGCTCATTTTACAAAGGTGCGTATTTCTGGAGAGCAGATGCATTTCTACTCAAGAGTAAGCAACTAATCGAAATAAAGCCATAGAACGCTTATTTGCCTTCCATCTATGCATTCTGACACTCCCACATTGTGTTCTGCTTCAATTTGGCTCATGTTACAAAGGTGCTTATTGCTGGAGTGAATATGCAGTTCTACTCAAGAGTAAGCAACTAAGCGAAATAAAGTCATAGAACGCATATTTGCCTTCTCTCCATGCATTCGGACACTCCAACAATGTGTTCTGCTTCAATTTGGCTCATTTTACAAAGGTGCGTATTTCTGGAGTGAACATGCATTTCTACTCAAGAGTAAGCAACTAAGCGAAATAAAGTCATAGAACGCTTATTTGCCTTCTATCTATGCATTCTGACACTCCAACAATGTTTTCTGCTTCAATTTGACTCATTTTACAAAGGTGCTTATTGCTGGAGTGAATATGCAGTTCTACTCAAGTGTAAGCAACTCAGCGAAATAAAGCCATAGAACGCTTATTTGCCTTCCATCTATGTAGTCTGACACTCCAACAATGTGTTCTGCTTCAATTTGGCTCATTTTACCAAGGTGCTTATTTGCTGGAGTGAATATGCAGTTCTACTCAAGAGTAAGCAACTAAGCGAAATAAAGTCATAGAACGCATAATAGCCTTCTCTCTATGCATTCTGACACTCCAACAATGTGTTCTGCTTCAATTTCGCTCATTTTACAAAGGTGCTCATTTCTGGAGTGAACATGCAGTTCTACTCAAGAGTAAGCAACTAAGCGAAATAAAGCCATAGAACGCATATTCGCCTTCTATCTATGCATTCTGACACTCCAACAATGTTTTCTGCTTCAATTTGACTCATTTTACAAAGGTGCTTATTGCTGGAGTGAATATGCAGTTCTACTCAAGTGTAAGCAACTCAGCGAAATAAAGCCATAGAAAGCTTATTTGCCTTCCATCTATGTATTCTGACACTCCAACAATGTGTTCTGCTTCAATTTGGCTCATTTTACCAAGGTGCTTTTTGCTGGAGTGAATATGCAGTTCTACTCAAGAGTAAGCAACTAAGCGAAATAAAGTCATAGAACGCATAATAGCCTTCTCTCTATGCATTCTGACACTCCAACAATGTGTTCTGCTTCAATTTGGCTCATTTTACAAAGGTGATTATTTCTGGAGTGAACATGCAGTTCTACTCAAGAGTAAGCAACTAAGCGAAATAAAGTTATAGAACGCATATTTGCCTTCTCTCTATGCATTCTGACACTCCAACAATGTGTTCTGCTTCAATTTGGCTCATTTTACAAAGGTGATTATTTCTGGAGTGAACATGCATTTCTACTCAAGAGTAAGCGACGAAACGAAATAAAGCGATAGAACGCATATTCGCCTTCTATCAATGCATTCTGACACTCCAACAATGTGTTCTGCTTCAATGTGGCTCATTTTACAAAGGTGATTATTTCTGGAGAGCAGATGCATTTCTACTCAAGAGTAAGCAACTAAGCGAAATAAAGCCATGGAACGCTTATTTGCCTTCTATCTATGCATTCTGACACTCCAACAATGTGTTCTGCTTCAATTTGGCTCATTTTACAAAGGTGCTTATTGCTGGAGTGAATATGCAGTTCTACTCAAGTGTAAGCAACTCAGCGAAATAAAGCCATAGAACGCTTATTTGCCTTCCATCTATGTATTCTGACACTCCAACAATGTGTTCTGCTTCAATTTGGCTCATTTTACCAAGGTGATTATTTGCTGGGGTGAATATGCATTTCTACTCAAGAGTAAGCAACTAAGCGAAATAAAGTCATAGAACGCATATTAGCCTTCTCTCTATGCATTCTGACACTCCAACTATGTGTTCTGCTTCAATTTGGCTCATTTTACAAAGGTGCTTTTTGCTGGAGTGAATATGCAGTTCTACTCAAGTGTAAGCAACTCAGCGAAATAAAGCCATAGAACGCTTATTTGCCTTCTATCTATGCATTCTGACACTCCAACAATGTGTTCTGCTTCAATTTGGCTCATTTTACAAAGGTGCTTATTTGCTGGAGTGAATATGCAGTTCTACTCAAGAGTAAGCAACTAAGCGAAATAAAGTCATAGAACGCATATTTGCCTTCTCTCTATGCATTCTGACATTCCAACAATGTGTTCTGCTTCAATTTGGCTCAATTTTCAAAGGTGATTATATCTGGAGTGAACATGCATATCTACTCAAGAGTAAGCGACGAAACGAAATAAAGCCATAGAACGCATATTCGCCTTCGATCTATGCATTCTGACACTCCAACAATGTGTTCTGCTTCAATTTGGCTCATTTTACAAAGGTGATTATTTCTGGAGAGCAGATGCATTTCTACTCAAGAGTAAGCAACTAAGCGAAATAAAGCCATAGGACGCTTATTTGCCTTCTATCTATGCATTCTGACACTCCCACATTGTGTTCTGCTTCAATTTGGCTCATGTTACAAAGGTGCTTTTTGCTGGAGTGAATATGCATTTCTACTCAAGAGTAAGCAACTAAGCGAAATAAAGCCATAGAACGCTTATTTGCCTTCTATCTATGCATTCTGACACTCCAACGATGTGTTCTGCTTCAATTTGGCTCATTTTACAAAGGTGCGTATTTCTGGAGAGCAGATGCATTTCTACTCAAGAGTAAGCAACTAATCGAAATAAAGCCATAGAACGCTTATTTGCCTTCTCTCCATGCATTCGGACACTCCAACAATGTGTTCTGCTTCAATTTGGCTCATTTTACAAAGGTGATTATTTCTGGAGTGAACATGCATTACTACTCAAGAGTAAGCGACGAAACGAAATAAAGCCATAGGACGCTTATTTGCCTTCTATCTATGCATTCTGACACTCCAACAATGTGTTCTGCTTCAATTTGGCTCATTTTACAAAGGTGATTATTTTTGGAGTGAACATGCATTTCTACTCAAGAGTAAGCAACGAAGCGAAATAAAGCCATAGAACGCATATTCGCCTTCTATCTATGCATTCTGACACTCCAACAATGTGTTCTGCTTCAATTTGGCTCATTTTACAAAGGTGCTTATTTCTGGAGAGCAGATGCATTTCTACTCAAGAGTAAGCAACTAAGCGAAATAAAACCATAGAACGCTTATTTGCCTTCCATCTATGCATTCTGACACTCCAACAATGTGTTCTGCTTCAATTTGGCTCATTTTACAAAGGTGCTTTTTGCTGGAGTGAATATGCAGTTCTACTCAAGAGTAAGCAACTCAGCGAAATAAAGCCATAGAACGCTTATTTGCCTTGTATCTATACATTCTGACACTTCAACGATGTGTTCTGCTTCAATTTGGCTCATTTTACAAAGGTGCGTATTTCTGGAGAGCAGATGCATTTCTACTCAAGAGTAAGCAACTAATCGAAATAAAGCCATAGAACGCTTATTTGCCTTCCATCTATGCATTCTGACACTCCCACATTGTGTTCTGCTTCAATTTGGCTCATGTTACAAAGGTGCTTATTGCTGGAGTGAATATGCAGTTCTACTCAAGAGTAAGCAACTAAGCGAAATAAAGTCATAGAACGCATATTTGCCTTCTCTCCATGCATTCGGACACTCCAACAATGTGTTCTGCTTCAATTTGGCTCATTTTACAAAGGTGCGTATTTCTGGAGTGAACATGCATTTCTACTCAAGAGTAAGCAACTAAGCGAAATAAAGTCATAGAATGCTTATTTGCCTTCTATCTATGCATTCTGACACTCCAACAATGTTTTCTGCTTCAATTTGACTCATTTTACAAAGGTGCTTATTGCTGGAGTGAATATGCAGTTCTACTCAAGTGTAAGCAACTCAGCGAAATAAAGCCATAGAACGCTTATTTGCCTTCCATCTATGTATTCTGACACTCCAACAATGTGTTCTGCTTCAATTTGGCTCATTTTACCAAGGTGCTTATTTGCTGGAGTGAATATGCATTTCTACTCAAGAGTAAGCAACTAAGCGAAATAAAGCCATGGGACGCTTATTTGCCTTCTATCTATGCATTCTGACACTCCAACTATGTGTTCTGCTTCAATTTGGCTCATTTTACAAAGGTGCTTTTTGCTGGAGTGAATATGCAGTTCTACTCAAGTGTAAGCAACTCAGCGAAATAAAGCCATAGAACGCTTATTTGCCTTCTATCTATGCATTCTGACACTCCAACAATGTGTTCTGCTTCAATTTGGCTCATTTTACAAAGGTGCTTATTTGCTGGAGTGAATATGCAGTTCTACTCAAGAGTAAGCAACTAAGCGAAATAAAGTCATAGAACGCATATTTGCCTTCTCTCTATGCATTCTGACATTCCAACAATGTGTTCTGCTTCAATTTGGCTCATTTTTCAAAGGTGATTATATCTGGAGTGAACATGCATATCTACTCAAGAGTAAGCGACGAAACGAAATAAAGCCATAGAACGCATATTCGCCTTCGATCTATGCATTCTGACACTCCAACAATGTGTTCTGCTTCAATTTGGCTCATTTTACAAAGGTGATTATTTCTGGAGAGCAGATGCATTTCTACTCAAGAGTAAGCAACTAAGCGAAATAAAGCCATAGGACGCTTATTGGCCTTCTATCTATGCATTCTGACACTCCAACAATGTGTTCTGCTTCAATTTGGCTCATTTTACAAAGGTGCTCATTTCTGGAGTGAACATGCAGTTCTACTCAAGAGTAAGCAACTAAGCGAAATAAAGCCATAGAACGCTTATTTGCCTTCTATCTATGCATTCTGACACTCCCACATTGTGTTCTGCTTCAATTTGGCTCATGTTACAAAGGTGCTTATTGCTGGAGTGAATATGCAGTTCTACTCAAGAGTAAGCAACTAAGCGAAATAAAGCCATAGAACGCTTATTTGCCTTCTATCTATGCATTTTGACACTCCAACAATGTGTTCTGCTTCAATTTGGCTCATTTTACAAAGGTGCTCATTTCTGGAGAGCAGATACATTTCTAGTCAAGAGTAAGCAACTAAGCGAAATAAAGTAATAGAACGCATATTTGCCTTCTCTCCATGCATTCGGACACTCCAACAATGTGTTCTGCTTCAATTTGGCTCATTTTACAAAGGTGCTTATTTCTGGAGAGCAGATGCATTTCTACTCAAGAGTAAGCGACGAAACGAAATAAAGCCTTAGAACGCATATTCGCCTTCTATCTATGCATTCTGACACTCCAACAATGTGTTCTGCTTCAATTTGGCTCATTTTACAAAGGTGCTTATTTCTGGAGAGCAGATGCATTTCTACTCAAGAGTAAGCAACTAAGCGAAATAAAGCCATAGGACGCTTATTTGCCTTCTATCTATGCATTCTGACACTCCAACAATGTGTTCTGCTTCAATTTGGCTCATTTTACAAAGGTGCTTTTTGCTGGAGTGAATATGCAGTTCTACTCAAGAGTAAGCAACTCAGCGAAATAAAGTCATAGAACGCATATTAGCCTTCTCTCTATGCATTCTGACACTCCAACTATGTGTTCTGCTTCAATTTGGCTCATTTTACAAAGGTGCTTTTTGCTGGAGTGAATATGCAGTTCTACTCAAGTGTAAGCAACTCAGCGAAATAAAGCCATAGAACGCATATTAGCCTTCTCTCTATGCATTCTGACACTCCAACTATGTGTTCTGCTTCAATTTGGCTCATTTTACAAAGGTGCTTTTTGCTGGAGTGAATATGCAGTTCTACTCAAGTGTAAGCAACTCAGCGAAATAAAGCCATAGAACGCTTATTTGCCTTCTATCTATGCATTCTGACACTCCAACAATGTGTTCTGCTTCAATTTGGCTCATTTTACAAAGGTGCTTATTTGCTGGAGTGAATATGCAGTTCTACTCAAGAGTAAGCAACTAAGCGAAATAAAGTCATAGAACGCATATTTGCCTTCTCTCTATGCATTCTGACATTCCAACAATGTGTTCTGCTTCAATTTGGCTCAATTTTCAAAGGTGATTATATCTGGAGTGAACATGCATATCTACTCAAGAGTAAGCGACGAAACGAAATAAAGCCATAGAACGCATATTCGCCTTCGATCTATGCATTCTGACACTCCAACAATGTGTTCTGCTTCAATTTGGCTCATTTTACAAAGGTGATTATTTCTGGAGAGCAGATGCATTTCTACTCAAGAGTAAGCAACTAAGCGAAATAAAGCCATAGGACGCTTATTTGCCTTCTATCTATGCATTCTGACACTCCCACATTGTGTTCTGCTTCAATTTGGCTCATGTTACAAAGGTGCTTTTTGCTGGAGTGAATATGCATTTCTACTCAAGAGTAAGCAACTAAGCGAAATAAAGCCATAGAACGCTTATTTGCCTTCTATCTATGCATTCTGACACTCCAACGATGTGTTCTGCTTCAATTTGGCTCATTTTACAAAGGTGCGTATTTCTGGAGAGCAGATGCATTTCTACTCAAGAGTAAGCAACTAATCGAAATAAAGCCATAGAACGCTTATTTGCCTTCTCTCCATGCATTCGGACACTCCAACAATGTGTTCTGCTTCAATTTGGCTCATTTTACAAAGGTGATTATTTCTGGAGTGAACATGCATTACTACTCAAGAGTAAGCGACGAAACGAAATAAAGCCATAGGACGCTTATTTGCCTTCTATCTATGCATTCTGACACTCCAACAATGTGTTCTGCTTCAATTTGGCTCATTTTACAAAGGTGATTATTTTTGGAGTGAACATGCATTTCTACTCAAGAGTAAGCAACGAAGCGAAATAAAGCCATAGAACGCATATTCGCCTTCTATCTATGCATTCTGACACTCCAACAATGTGTTCTGCTTCAATTTGGCTCATTTTACAAAGGTGCTTATTTCTGGAGAGCAGATGCATTTCTACTCAAGAGTAAGCAACTGTGAGGGACAGGGGATATCGCGAAGTCCCTCCCCTCCTGAGTTCAAGCCCGTCCCCGAGCAAAGGGGAAAGCAGGGAGAGTTCCGATTCCAGTGGGGAAGCAGGAAGTCGTGTCCGAGGCTCAGGCAAGGTAGAGGAGCCAGGGTCCCAGGTGGGACAGGAAGGGGCAAGCAAGGGGGGAAGACCCATCCCTCCAACTCCAGAATTACGCAGGAAGAGGAGGGGCAAGAGGATGGGTCTGCCAAAGCTTTTGTGTTGGAGAAAGACGCGCCAAAAGCCATTAGGAGGTTCTGAAACAGACTGACAACATCGCTCCGTGTAAATAGCAATGACTTGAGCACTGTAAATACGCAGCACCAATAAAAGAATAAAATGCAGAGCTGCGTAGCGTCGTTACTCTGAAGTAGTCCACTCCGGCCACTGTGACAGCAACCTCCTAATCATTTTTGGGCTACTTCGGAGTTGCCGGGATGAGCGTGTCCGAGGCGGAGAAGTGGCGGCAGATCGCTGAGCAAGCCCAGCTAGAACTGCAACAGCTGTCGCTGCAGGCGCAGGGAGAATTGAAGGCAGCTAAAGAGGAGACTAAGAAGGTCCAGGACGACCGGCTACAACTTGCGGAACAGGTGAGAGAGCTCCAGGAAAAAGAGCAGCATTTAAGGGCGGTGGCGGTAGACCTCCAAAACAAGCTGGATGCAGAGAAAAACAAGGCGGGAGGGGCTCCCCAAGTCCAAGTGCTGCCAGGAAGGAGAGCAGGGACCCTTGTAAGCAAGTTCAATGGAGACCCGAAGGAGTTTCAGGGCTTTGAGACTGAGATCGTGTATGCTCTTGAGCTGCACCAGAATGAGTTCCCCGATGATGAGCACAGAGTAGCGTTTATTGTGGAACATCTCACCGGAGCAGCCAGGGAGTGGCTAAGACCATTAATCGCAACCAAGAATCCTTGCATGAAAAATGTCCAACAATTTCTAGAAGGTTTGAGGACGATGTATTCGTCCGATAGTCATTTGGACCAGACTAAGGAGGAACTGCATAATTTACGCCAAGGAAATATGACAGTTCGCGCATATTGGGCAAAATTCACCATGCTGGTGCACAGACTGGGGTGGGTTTTGGATTCGCCTCCCATGCAAGCTGCGTTTTACTTGGGTTTGAGCGAGGAGGTGAAGGATGAACTCTCGAGAGGTCCAAAGCCCAGTACTATGGATCAGCTGAGCAAAGCAGCTCTGGCGGTGGGGGTGAGGCAGGAATCCCGGTGGAACGACAAGCAAGCGACGCGCGCAAAGCGGGCTTGGTTCCCACGGTCGCAGGAGAAGCCACTCCCTCAACAACCCTTTCAGGCCACGCCTGGAGCCAGCCAGGACCAGGAGCCCATGCAGATTGATAGCGCGCGCGCGCGGGCTTTTCAAACCCCAGCGGCGCCAAGGCGCAAGGAGGGAAGGGGCGGGAATTGCTTTCTCTGCAACTCACCCCAGCATCTCGTCAGAGACTGCCCACATCGCAGGGAGTGGCAAGGAAAGGCGGGAACGGTGGTGCCCTCCCCCACTGACGCAGCACCACAGCAGGGAAACGGGAAAGCCTGGCTGCAGGAGACAAGGGGCAGCAGCCAGGCACAGTCAGCAGACAACAGCCCCAGCCCGCCCACCCGCACAGAGAGGTGCAGAGCCAGCCCACCCCTCCCAGAGCAGGAGTGGTTCTAGAAGTGACGCTAACGCTCCCAAATGGCTATCCCCTGACGGTCCTCGCCTTAATTGACAGTGGGGCGTCCGCCAACTTCTTCTCGAGAAGCTTTGCAGAAGAGCACCAAATCCAGCTTTTGCAGTTGGATTTTCCTCTGCACGTAGCAACCATTGACGGCAGGGAGCTGCTGGGCGGGGCCATCACACATCAAACCCCCCCCATGAGAATGACGGTGGGAAGGCACTCAGAGACACTGGCGTTCAACGTCACCACCATCTCAGACCCCCCCATCGTCTTGGGCATGAGCTGGCTGGCGCGCCACGACCCCTCCATCAGTTGGCACCAGAGGTGCATCACGTTTGGGTCAGACTTTTGTCTGGAACATTGCATGCAGCACCAACCAGGGGAGGGGCCTCCGATAGCCACGGTGGCCACCATGCATATCAAAGGGGGTGAGGCAATACCCAAGCAGTACTGGGACCTGCAGGAGGTCTTCAGCGAAGCGGAGTCCGACCACCTACCCCCGCACAGGCCTTTTGACTGCCAGATCAACCTGGTGCCAGGGGCGACGATACCCCCAGCCAAGCTGTACGCCATGTCTGACCAGGAGCTGGAGGATCTGCGCGCTTTCATCGACAAGAACCTCAAGCGGGGGTTCATAAGGGAAAGCAAGGCAGCAGGGGGCAGCCCGGTCTTCTGGGTGGACAAGAAAGACACGCAACAGCGCCGTCTTGTGGTGGACTTTAGACGGCTGAATTCGGTGACAGAGCCCGTGGCTTTCCCCATGCCCAGAGTGGATGATCTCCTGACAGCGGCACGCAGGGGCAAGATTTTCACCAAGCTGGACCTAAGGGGGGCGTACAACTTGATCAGGATCCGGGAAGGAGATGAATGGAAAACCACGATGTTCACGCCTCTGGGCTCTTTTGAATATCTGGTGATGCCCTTCGGTTTGCAAGGGGGCTCAGCATGCTTCCAGGCCTTCATGCACCACGTCCTGGGGTCCCTCCTCTTCAGGAAATGCTTGGTCTTCCTAGATGACATCCTTATCTACTCGAATGACCCAGTGCAGCATGTGAAAGATGTCAGAGAGGTGTTGCAACGCCTGAAGGAGAACCACCTGTATGTGAAGCTGGAGAAGTGCAAGTTTCACACCAAAGAGGTGGACTTCCTGGGCTACAAGCTGTCAGACAAGGGGCTGGCGATGGACAAGGACAAGGTGCAGGCCATCCTGGACTGGCACAGCCCCAGGACGCGCAAAGATGCCCAACGCCTACTAGGCTTCGCTAACTTCTACAGGAAGTTCATCAAGAACTTCTCTCGCGTTACGGCTCCCATCACGGACTGCCTGAGAGGCAAGCAGAAGTTCAAGTGGACACCAGAGGCGCAAGCAGCGTTCGAAAGCCTCAAGAGAGTGTTCGCCTCAGACCAAAACCTGTTCCATGTGGTGCAGGACGCGCCCCTACGCATTGAGACTGATGCTTCTGAAAAAGCTGTGGGCGCAATTTTGTTGCAACTGGACGCCAACAGGGAGTGGAGACCCTGTGCCTTCTTCTCCAGGAAGCTGACACAGCCTGAACGCAACTACACAGTGTTTGATAGGGAACTTCTTGCGATCTACGCTGCGTTCCAGCACTGGCGACACTTCCTGGTGGGCGCGAAGCACCCCATCCAGGTGTGCACAGACCACAAGAACCTGGAGTTCTGGAGAACTGCCAGGGTGCTCAACCAGCGGCAGATACGGTGGGCAGAGTTCTTCTCGAACTTCAACTTCTCCATCCACTACATCCCGGGGGAGCAGAATGTCAGGGCGGATGCCCTCTCCCGCAAGCCAGAGTACATGGAGGAGGAGGCGCCACCAGCCCCAAGGCACATTTTCCCCCCGTCGGCATGGTCCTGCGGAGCAGCTGTGGTGAGCGAGGCAGAACTCACAGCACTGACGGCAGCGGATGGATTTGCCAACCGCATCTTCAGAGAACTGAGAGGGGGGAGGGAGCAGGCAAAAGACTTTGCAGAACGCAGAGGGCTGCTTTTCTACAAGGGTGCGCTGTACCTACCCACCACCCAGCTTCGACGTACGGTCCTCAAGCAGATGCACGACAACCCTACAGAGGGGCATTTTGGAAGGGACAAAACCGCTCACCTAGTCATGAGACACTTCTGGTGGCCAGGGGTGCGGGAAGATGTTCGAGACTATGTAAGGGGCTGTACCACCTGCCAGCGGGCGAAGGTGGTCAGAGCAGCGCCACCAGGGTTGCTGGAGCCCTTAGCCACACCACACAGGCCGTGGGAAGTGGTGTCCATGGACTTCATCACAGATCTGCCTTCGTCCAGGGGTAAGACTGCAGTGTTGGTGGTGGTGGACCTTATGTCCAAAATGTGTCACTTTATACCGTGTGCCAGGGCAGTCTCGGCAGAAGAGACAGCCAAACTGTTTGTTGATCACATTTTCAGACTGCATGGATTACCTTTAAGGGTTATTTCGGATCGTGGCCGCCAATTTGTTTCCAGGTTCTGGCGGCGGCTCATGAACCTCCTGCAGGTGGAGGTCAGCTTGTCGACGGCTAGACACCCGCAGACCAACGGACAAGCGGAGAGGGTCAACGCCATTCTGCAGCAGTACCTGAGATGCTACGTCAGCCAGCGGCAAACGGACTGGGTGGATCGCTTGCCACTAGCAGAATTTGCCTACAACAATGCAGTGCACGTCTCCACAGGGGTGTCGCCCTTTAAGGCCAATTACGGGCGCGACCTCAGATCTTTCCCAGAGAGGGAGAGGGAGGAGGAGGAGGAGGAGGGCCCACAGGCTGAGGATTGGGCAGAGGAACTGGAGACGGTGCACCAGCAGCTCAGAGAACACTTGGAGAGGGCCAAGGAAGCGTACAAAAAGGGGGCAGATCGCCACAGGCGACAAGGGGAGGTCATCAGGGTGGGGGACAAGGTGTGGTTGTCCTCGGAGGGCCTTCCCACCAGAGGGAGGTGCAAAAAGCTGGCACCCAAAAGGCTGGGCCCCTTCACGGTCACGCAACAGGTAAACCCGGTGGCATACAGGCTGGCACTGCCAGAGGACATGAGGGTGCATCCAGTGTTTCATAGATCGCTGCTGTCGCCGTACAGGGAAAGCAGCAGGCTCCGAGACAGCGAACAAACCCCCGAGGGAGGGGGGGAGAGGGCAGGCAGGGAGCAACTCAATGAGGCCACGGCCATCCTGGATTCAAGGTGGGGGGTGGGGGGACTGGAGTACCTCATGGCATGGGAGGATGCTCCACCGTCCCAGAATGAATGGGTCCCAGCCACTCAGATACAGGAGGAATTCTTGGTGGAAGAATTTCACGCCCTCTTTCCCCACAGACCCAAGCCCTGGCACATGGAAAGGGAGGGGGAGGAGGAGGAGGCACGGGAGAGCAGCTCACCATGGCGCTGGGAAGCGGAGTTTGAGGAACCAGAGGATGAGGTATGGGTGTCACCGAGATCCACCCAGTCAGAGGAAGGAGCAGATTGGCAGAACGTTTTTACCCCCACCAGCTCTGACGCCACGGACTTTTTGGGATTCCCGTCCGCCCAGGCGGAAGGGGGGGGCTCGCAGGACTGGGGGGAGGTATTCACACCAACGGGCTCGGAGAGCACTGAGTTCTTAGGCTTCCAGTCGTCACCGACACATGGGGGGGGCCTGGGGAGGGGTGAAGGAGAGCTTGGGAGGGGGGTGGATGTGAGGGACAGGGGATATCGCGAAGTCCCTCCCCTCCTGAGTTCAAGCCCGTCCCCGAGCAAAGGGGAAAGCAGGGAGAGTTCCGATTCCAGTGGGGAAGCAGGAAGTCGTGTCCGAGGCTCAGGCAAGGTAGAGGAGCCAGGGTCCCAGGTGGGACAGGAAGGGGCAAGCAAGGGGGGAAGACCCATCCCTCCAACTCCAGAATTACGCAGGAAGAGGAGGGGCAAGAGGATGGGTCTGCCAAAGCTTTTGTGTTGGAGAAAGACGCGCCAAAAGCCATTAGGAGGTTCTGAAACAGACTGACAACATCGCTCCGTGTAAATAGCAATGACTTGAGCACTGTAAATACGCAGCACCAATAAAAGAATAAAATGCAGAGCTGCGTAGCGTCGTTACTCTGAAGTAGTCCACTCCGGCCACTGTGACAGCAACTAAGCGAAATAAAACCATAGAACGCTTATTTGCCTTCCATCTATGCATTCTGACACTCCAACAATGTGTTCTGCTTCAATTTGGCTCATTTTACAAAGGTGCTTTTTGCTGGAGTGAATATGCAGTTCTACTCAAGAGTAAGCAACTCAGCGAAATAAAGCCATAGAACGCTTATTTGCCTTGTATCTATACATTCTGACACTTCAACGATGTGTTCTGCTTCAATTTGGCTCATTTTACAAAGGTGCGTATTTCTGGAGAGCAGATGCATTTCTACTCAAGAGTAAGCAACTAATCGAAATAAAGCCATAGAACGCTTATTTGCCTTCCATCTATGCATTCTGACACTCCCACATTGTGTTCTGCTTCAATTTGGCTCATGTTACAAAGGTGCTTATTGCTGGAGTGAATATGCAGTTCTACTCAAGAGTAAGCAACTAAGCGAAATAAAGTCATAGAACGCATATTTGCCTTCTCTCCATGCATTCGGACACTCCAACAATGTGTTCTGCTTCAATTTGGCTCATTTTACAAAGGTGCGTATTTCTGGAGTGAACATGCATTTCTACTCAAGAGTAAGCAACTAAGCGAAATAAAGTCATAGAATGCTTATTTGCCTTCTATCTATGCATTCTGACACTCCAACAATGTTTTCTGCTTCAATTTGACTCATTTTACAAAGGTGCTTATTGCTGGAGTGAATATGCAGTTCTACTCAAGTGTAAGCAACTCAGCGAAATAAAGCCATAGAACGCTTATTTGCCTTCCATCTATGTATTCTGACACTCCAACAATGTGTTCTGCTTCAATTTGGCTCATTTTACCAAGGTGCTTATTTGCTGGAGTGAATATGCATTTCTACTCAAGAGTAAGCAACTAAGCGAAATAAAGCCATGGGACGCTTATTTGCCTTCTATCTATGCATTCTGACACTCCAACTATGTGTTCTGCTTCAATTTGGCTCATTTTACAAAGGTGCTTTTTGCTGGAGTGAATATGCAGTTCTACTCAAGTGTAAGCAACTCAGCGAAATAAAGCCATAGAACGCTTATTTGCCTTCTATCTATGCATTCTGACACTCCAACAATGTGTTCTGCTTCAATTTGGCTCATTTTACAAAGGTGCTTATTTGCTGGAGTGAATATGCAGTTCTACTCAAGAGTAAGCAACTAAGCGAAATAAAGTCATAGAACGCATATTTGCCTTCTCTCTATGCATTCTGACATTCCAACAATGTGTTCTGCTTCAATTTGGCTCAATTTTCAAAGGTGATTATATCTGGAGTGAACATGCATATCTACTCAAGAGTAAGCGACGAAACGAAATAAAGCCATAGAACGCATATTCGCCTTCGATCTATGCATTCTGACACTCCAACAATGTGTTCTGCTTCAATTTGGCTCATTTTACAAAGGTGATTATTTCTGGAGAGCAGATGCATTTCTACTCAAGAGTAAGCAACTAAGCGAAATAAAGCCATAGGACGCTTATTTGCCTTCTATCTATGCATTCTGACACTCCCACATTGTGTTCTGCTTCAATTTGGCTCATGTTACAAAGGTGCTTTTTGCTGGAGTGAATATGCATTTCTACTCAAGAGTAAGCAACTAAGCGAAATAAAGCCATAGAACGCTTATTTGCCTTCTATCTATGCATTCTGACACTCCAACGATGTGTTCTGCTTCAATTTGGCTCATTTTACAAAGGTGCGTATTTCTGGAGAGCAGATGCATTTCTACTCAAGAGTAAGCAACTAATCGAAATAAAGCCATAGAACGCTTATTTGCCTTCTCTCCATGCATTCGGACACTCCAACAATGTGTTCTGCTTCAATTTGGCTCATTTTACAAAGGTGATTATTTCTGGAGTGAACATGCATTACTACTCAAGAGTAAGCGACGAAACGAAATAAAGCCATAGGACGCTTATTTGCCTTCTATCTATGCATTCTGACACTCCAACAATGTGTTCTGCTTCAATTTGGCTCATTTTACAAAGGTGATTATTTTTGGAGTGAACATGCATTTCTACTCAAGAGTAAGCAACGAAGCGAAATAAAGCCATAGAACGCATATTCGCCTTCTATCTATGCATTCTGACACTCCAACAATGTGTTCTGCTTCAATTTGGCTCATTTTACAAAGGTGCTTATTTCTGGAGAGCAGATGCATTTCTACTCAAGAGTAAGCAACTAAGCGAAATAAAACCATAGAACGCTTATTTGCCTTCCATCTATGCATTCTGACACTCCAACAATGTGTTCTGCTTCAATTTGGCTCATTTTACAAAGGTGCTTTTTGCTGGAGTGAATATGCAGTTCTACTCAAGAGTAAGCAACTCAGCGAAATAAAGCCATAGAACGCTTATTTGCCTTGTATCTATACATTCTGACACTTCAACGATGTGTTCTGCTTCAATTTGGCTCATTTTACAAAGGTGCGTATTTCTGGAGAGCAGATGCATTTCTACTCAAGAGTAAGCAACTAATCGAAATAAAGCCATAGAACGCTTATTTGCCTTCCATCTATGCATTCTGACACTCCCACATTGTGTTCTGCTTCAATTTGGCTCATGTTACAAAGGTGCTTATTGCTGGAGTGAATATGCAGTTCTACTCAAGAGTAAGCAACTAAGCGAAATAAAGTCATAGAACGCATATTTGCCTTCTCTCCATGCATTCGGACACTCCAACAATGTGTTCTGCTTCAATTTGGCTCATTTTACAAAGGTGCGTATTTCTGGAGTGAACATGCATTTCTACTCAAGAGTAAGCAACTAAGCGAAATAAAGTCATAGAATGCTTATTTGCCTTCTATCTATGCATTCTGACACTCCAACAATGTTTTCTGCTTCAATTTGACTCATTTTACAAAGGTGCTTATTGCTGGAGTGAATATGCAGTTCTACTCAAGTGTAAGCAACTCAGCGAAATAAAGCCATAGAACGCTTATTTGCCTTCCATCTATGTATTCTGACACTCCAACAATGTGTTCTGCTTCAATTTGGCTCATTTTACCAAGGTGCTTATTTGCTGGAGTGAATATGCATTTCTACTCAAGAGTAAGCAACTAAGCGAAATAAAGCCATGGGACGCTTATTTGCCTTCTATCTATGCATTCTGACACTCCAACTATGTGTTCTGCTTCAATTTGGCTCATTTTACAAAGGTGCTTTTTGCTGGAGTGAATATGCAGTTCTACTCAAGTGTAAGCAACTCAGCGAAATAAAGCCATAGAACGCTTATTTGCCTTCTATCTATGCATTCTGACACTCCAACAATGTGTTCTGCTTCAATTTGGCTCATTTTACAAAGGTGCTTATTTGCTGGAGTGAATATGCAGTTCTACTCAAGAGTAAGCAACTAAGCGAAATAAAGTCATAGAACGCATATTTGCCTTCTCTCTATGCATTCTGACATTCCAACAATGTGTTCTGCTTCAATTTGGCTCATTTTTCAAAGGTGATTATATCTGGAGTGAACATGCATATCTACTCAAGAGTAAGCGACGAAACGAAATAAAGCCATAGAACGCATATTCGCCTTCGATCTATGCATTCTGACACTCCAACAATGTGTTCTGCTTCAATTTGGCTCATTTTACAAAGGTGATTATTTCTGGAGAGCAGATGCATTTCTACTCAAGAGTAAGCAACTAAGCGAAATAAAGCCATAGGACGCTTATTGGCCTTCTATCTATGCATTCTGACACTCCAACAATGTGTTCTGCTTCAATTTGGCTCATTTGACAAAGGTGCTCATTTCTGGAGTGAACATGCAGTTCTACTCAAGAGTAAGCAACTAAGCGAAATAAAGCCATAGAACGCTTATTTGCCTTCTATCTATGCATTCTGACACTCCCACATTGTGTTCTGCTTCAATTTGGCTCATGTTACAAAGGTGCTTATTGCTGGAGTGAATATGCAGTTCTACTCAAGAGTAAGCAACTAAGCGAAATAAAGCCATAGAACGCTTATTTGCCTTCTATCTATGCATTTTGACACTCCAACAATGTGTTCTGCTTCAATTTGGCTCATTTTACAAAGGTGCTCATTTCTGGAGAGCAGATACATTTCTAGTCAAGAGTAAGCAACTAAGCGAAATAAAGTAATAGAACGCATATTTGCCTTCTCTCCATGCATTCGGACACTCCAACAATGTGTTCTGCTTCAATTTGGCTCATTTTACAAAGGTGCTTATTTCTGGAGAGCAGATGCATTTCTACTCAAGAGTAAGCGACGAAACGAAATAAAGCCTTAGAACGCATATTCGCCTTCTATCTATGCATTCTGACACTCCAACAATGTGTTCTGCTTCAATTTGGCTCATTTTACAAAGGTGCTTATTTCTGGAGAGCAGATGCATTTCTACTCAAGAGTAAGCAACTAAGCGAAATAAAGCCATAGGACGCTTATTTGCCTTCTATCTATGCATTCTGACACTCCAACAATGTGTTCTGCTTCAATTTGGCTCATTTTACAAAGGTGCTTTTTGCTGGAGTGAATATGCAGTTCTACTCAAGAGTAAGCAACTCAGCGAAATAAAGCCATAGAATGCTTATTTGCCTTCTATCTATGCATTCTGACACTCCAACGATGTGTTCTGCTTCAATTTGGCTCATTTTACAAAGGTGATTATTTTTGGAGTGAACATGCATTTCTACTCAAGAGTAAGCGACGAAACGAAATAAAGCCATAGAACGCTTACTTGCCTTCTCTCCATGCATTCTGACACTCCAACAATGTGTTCTGCTTCAATTTGGCTCATTTTACAAAGGTGCTTATTTCTGGAGAGCAGGTGCATTTCTACTAAAGAGTAAGCAACTAAGCGAAATAAAACCATAGAACGCTTATTTGCCTTCCATCTATGCATTCTGACACTCCAACAATGTGTTCTGCTTCAATTTGGCTCATTTTACAAAGGTGCTTATTGCTGGAGTGAATATGCAGTTCTACTCAAGAGTAAGCAACTCAGCGAAATAAAGCCATAGAACGCTTACTTGCCTTCTATCTATGCATTCCGACACTCCAACAATGTGTTCTGCTTCAATTTGGCTCATTTTACAAAGGTGCTTATTGCTGGAGTGAATATGCAGTTTTACTCAAGAGTAAGCAACTCCGCGAAATAAAGCCATAGAACGCTTACTTGCCTTCTATCTATGCATTCCGACACTCCAACAATGTGTTCTGCTTCAATTTGGCTCATTTTACAAAGGTGCTTATTGCTGGAAAGCAAATGCATTTCTACTCAAGAGTAAGCAAGTCAGCGAAATAAAGCCATAGAACGCTTATTTGCCTTCTATCTATGCATTCTGACACTCCAACAATGTGTTCTGCTTCAATTTGGCTCATTTTACAAAGGTGCTCATTTCTGGAGTGAACATGCAGTTCTACTCAAGAGTAAGCAACTAAGCGAAATAAAGCCATAGAACGCTTATTTGCCTTCTATCTATGCATTGTGACACTCCAACAATGTGTTCTGCTTCAATTTGGCTCATTTTACAAAGGTGCTTTTTGCTGGAGTGAATATGCAGTTCTACTCAAGAGTAAGCAACTCAGCGAAATAAAGCCATAGAACGCTTATTTGCCTTGTATCTATGCATTCTGACACTTCAACGATGTGTTCTGCTTCAATTTGGCTCATTTTACAAAGGTGCGTATTTCTGGAGAGCAGATGCATTTCTACTCAAGAGTAAGCAACTAATCGAAATAAAGCCATAGAACGCTTATTTGCCTTCCATCTATGCATTCTGACACTCCCACATTGTGTTCTGCTTCAATTTGGCTCATGTTACAAAGGTGCTTATTGCTGGAGTGAATATGCAGTTCTACTGAAGAGTAAGCAACTAAGCGAAATAAAGTCATAGAACGCATATTTGCCTTCTCTCCATGCATTCGGACACTCCAACAATGTGTTCTGCTTCAATTTGGCTCATTTTACAAAGGTGCGTATTTCTGGAGTGAACATGCATTTCTACTCAAGAGTAAGCGACGAAACGAAATAAAGCCATATAACGCATATTCGCATTCTATCTATGCATTCTGACACTCCAACAATGTGTTCTGCTTCAATTTGGCTCATTTTACATAGGTGCTTATTTCTGGAGAGCAGATGCATTTCTACTCAAGAGTAAGCAACTAAGCGAAATAAAGTCATAGAACGCTTATTTGCCTTCTATCTATGCATTCTGACACTCCAACAATGTGTTCTGCTTCAATTTGGCTCATTTTACAAAGGTGCTTATTTGCTGGAGTGAATATGCAGTTCTACTCAAGAGTAAGCAACTAAGCGAAATAAAGTCATAGAACGCATATTAGTCTTCTCTCTATGCATTCTGACACTCCAACAATGTGTTCTGCTTCAATTTGGCTCATTTTACAAAGGTGCTTATTCCTGGAGTGAACATGCAGTTCTACTCAAGAGTAAGCAACTAAGCGAAATAAAGTCATAGAACGCATATTAGCCTTCTCTCTATGCATTCTGACACTCCAACAATGTGTTCTGCTTCAATTTGGCTCATTTTACAAAGGTAATTATTTCTGGAGTGAACATGCATTTCTACTCAAGAGTAAGCGACTAAGCGAAATAAAGCCATGGAACGCTTATTTGCCTTCTATCTATGCATTCTGACACTCCAACAATGTGTTTTGCTTCAATTTGGCTCATTTTACAAAGGTGCGTATTTCTGGAGAGCAGATGCATTTCTACTCAAAAGTAAGCAACTAATCGAAATAAAGCCATAGAACGCTTATTTGCCTTCTATCTATGCATTCTGACACTCCAACAATGTGTTCTGCTTCAATTTGGCTCATTTTACAAAGGTGCTTATTGCTGGAGTGAATTTGCAGTTCTACTCAAGTGTAAGCAACTCAGCGAAATAAAGCCATAGAACGCTTATTTGCCTTCCATCTATGTATTCTGACACTCCAACAATGTGTTCTGCTTCAATTTGGCTCATTTTACCAAGGTGCTTATTTGCTGGAGTGAATATGCAGTTCTACTCAAGAGTAAGCAACTAAGTGAAATAAAGTCATAGAACGCATATTAGCCTTCTCTCTATGCATTCTGACACTCCAACAATGTGTTCTGCTTCAATTTGGCTCATTTTACAAAGGTGATTATTTCTGGAGTGAACATGCAGTTCTACTCAAGAGTAAGCAACTAAGCGAAATAAAGTCATAGAACGCATATTTGCCTTCTCTCTATGCATTCTGACACTCCAACAATGTGTTCTGCTTCAATTTGGCTCATTTTACAAAGGTGATTATTTCTGGAGTGAACATGCAGTTCTACTCAAGAGTAAGCAACTAAGCGAAATAAAGTCATAGAACGCATATTTGCCTTCTCTCCATGCATTCGGACACTCCAACAATGTGTTCTGCTTCAATTTGGCTCATTTTACAAAGGTGATTATTTCTGGAGTGAACATGCATTTCTACTCAAGAGTAAGCGACGAAACGAAATAAAGCCATAGGACGCTTATTTGCCTCCTATCTATGCATTCTGACACTCCAAAAATGTCTTCTGCTACAATTTGGCTCATTTTACAAAGGTGATTATTTCTGGAGTGAACATGCAGTTCTACTCAAGAGTAAGCAACGAAGCGAAATAAAGCCATAGAACGCATATTCGCCTTCTATCTATGCATTCCGACACTCCAACAATGTGTTCTGCTTCAATTTGGCTCATTTTACAAAGGTGCGTATTGCTGGAGTGAATATGCAGTTCTACTCAAGAGTAAGCAACTAAGCGAAATAAAGCTATAGAACTCTTATTTGCCTTCTATCTATGCATTCTGACACTCCAACAATGTGTTCTGCTTCAATTTGGCTCATTTTACAAAGGTGCGTATTTCTGGAGAGCAGATGCATTTCTACTCAAGAGTAAGCAACTAAGCGAAATAAAGCCATAGGACGCTTATTTGCCTTCTATCTATGCATTCTGACACTCCAACAATGTGTTCTGCTTCAATTTGGCTCATTTTACAAAGGTGATTATTTCTGGAGAGCAGATGCATTTCTACTCAAGAGTAAGCAAATAAGCGAAATAAAGCCATAGGACGCTTACTTGCCTTCTATCTATGCATTCCGACACTCCAACAATGTGTTCTGCTTCAATTTGGCTCATTTTACAAAGGTGCTTATTGCTGGAGTGAATATGCATTTCTACTCAAGAGTAAGCAAGTCAGCGAAATAAAGCCATAGAACGCTTATTTGCCTTCTATCTATGCATTCTGACACTCCAACAATGTGTTCTGCTTCAATTTGGCTCATTTTACAAAGGTGCTCATTTCTGGAGTGAACATGGAGTTCTACTCAAGAGTAAGCAACTAAGCGAAATAAAGCCATAGAACGCTTATTTGCCTTCTATCTATGCATTCTGAGACTCCCACATTGTGTTCTGCTTCAATTTGGCTCATGTTACAAAGGTGCTTTTTGCTGGAGTGAATATGCATTTCTACTCAAGAGTAAGCAACTAAGCGAAATAAAGCCATAGAACGCTTATTTGCCTTCTATCTATGCATTCTGACACTCCAACGATGTGTTCTGCTTCAATTTGGCTCATTTTACAAAGGTGCTTTTTGCTGGAGTGAATATGCAGTTCTACTCAAGAGTAAGCAACTAATCGAAATAAAGTCATAGAACGGATATTTGCCTTCTCTCTATGCATTCTGACACTCCAACAATGTGTTCTGCTTCAATTTGGCTCATTTTTCAAAGGTGATTATATCTGGAGTGAACATGCATATCTACTCAAGAGTAAGCGACGAAACGAAATAAAGCCATAGGACGCTTATTTGCCTTCTATCTATGCATTCTGACACTCCAACAATGTGTTCTGCTTCAATTTGGCTCATTTTACAAAGGTGATTATTTCTGGAGAGCAGATGCATTTCTACTCAAGAGTAAGCAACGAAGCGAAATAAAGCCATAGAACGCATATTCGCCTTCTATCTATGCATTCCGACACTCCAACAATGTGTTCTGCTTTAATTTGGCTCATTTTACAAAGGTGCTTTTTGCTGGAGTGAATATGCAGTTCTACTCAAGAGTAAGCAACGAAGCGAAATAAAGCCATAGAACGCATATTCGCCTTCTATCTATGCATTCTGACACTCCAACAATGTGTTCTGCTTCAATTTGGCTCATTTTACAAAGGTGCGTATTTCTGGAGAGCAGATGCATTTCTACTCAAGAGTAAGGAACTAATCAAAATAAAGCGATAGAACGCTTATTTGCCTTCTATCTATGCATTCTGACACTCCAACAATGTGTTCTGCTTCAATTTGGCTCATTTTACAAAGGTGCTCATTTCTGGAGTGAACATGCAGTTCTACTCAAGAGTAAGCAACTAAGCGAAATAAAGCCATAGAACGCTTATTTGCCTTCTATCTATGCATTCTGACACTCCCACATTGTGTTCTGCTTCAATTTGGCTCATGTTACAAAGGTGCTTATTGCTGGAGTGAATATGCAGTTCTACTCAAGAGTAAGCAACTAAGCGAAATAAAGCCATAGAACGCTTATTTGCCTTCTATCTATGCATTTTGACACTCCAACAATGTGTTCTGCTTCAATTTGGCTCATTTTACAAAGGTGCTCATTTCTGGAGAGCAGATAAATTTCTAGTCAAGAGTAAGCAACTAAGCGAAATAAAGTAATAGAACGCATATTTGCCTTCTCTCCATGCATTCGGACACTCCAACAATGTGTTCTGCTTCAATTTGGCTCATTTTACAAAGGTGCTTATTTCTGGAGAGCAGATGCATTTCTACTCAAGAGTAAGCGACGAAACGAAATAAAGCCATAGAACGCATATTCGCCTTCTATCTATGCATTCTGACACTCCAACAATGTGTTCTACTTCAATTTGGCTCATTTTACAAAGGTGCTTATTTCTGGAGAGCAGATGCATTTCTACTCAAGAGTAAGCAATTAAGCGAAATAAAGCCATAGGACGCTTATTTGCCTTCTATCTATGCATTCTGACACTCCAACAATGTGTTCTGCTTCAATTTGGCTCATTTTACAAAGGTGCTTTTTGCTGGAGTGAATATGCAGTTCTACTCAAGAGTAAGCAACTCAGCGAAATAAAGCCATAGAACCCTTATTTGCCTTCTCTCCATGCATTCGGACACTCCAACAATGTGTTCTGCTTCAATTTGGCTCATTTTACAAAGGTGCTTATTTCTGGAGAGCAGATGCATTTCTACTCAAGAGTAAGCGACGAAACGAAATAAAGCCATAGAACGCATATTCGCCTTCTATCTATGCATTCTGACACTCCAACAATGTGTTCTGCTTCAATTTGGCTCATTTTACAAAGGTGCTTATTTCTGGAGAGCAGATGCATTTCTACTCAAGAGTAAGCAACTAAGCGAAATAAAGCCATAGGACGCTTATTTGCCTTCTATCTATGCATTCTGACACTCCAACAATGTGTTCTGCTTCAATTTGGCTCATTTTACAAAGGTGCTTTTTGCTGGAGTGAATATGCAGTTCTACTCAAGAGTAAGCAACTCAGCGAAATAAAGCCATAGAACGCTTATTTGCCTTCTATCTATGCATTCTGACACTCCAGCGATGTGTTCTGCTTCAATTTGGCTCATTTTACAAAGGTGATTATTTTTGGAGTGAACATGCATTTCTACTCAAGAGTAAGCGACGAAACGAAATAAAGCCATAGAACGCATATTCGCCTTCTATCTATGCATTCTGACACTCCAACAATGTGTTCTGCTTCAATTTGGCTCATTTTACAAAGGTGCTTATTTCTGGAGAGCAGATGCATTTCCACTCAAGAGTAAGCAACTAAGCGAAATAAAACCATAGAACGCTTATTTGCCTTCCATCTATGCATTCTGACACTCCAACAATGTGTTCTGCTTCAATTTGGCTCATTTTACAAAGGTGCTTATTGCTGGAGTGAATATGCAGTTCTACTCAAGAGTAAGCAACTCAGCGAAATAAAGCCATAGAACGCTTACTTGCCTTCTATCTATGCATTCCGACACTCCAACAATGTGTCCTGCTTCAATTTGGCTCATTTTACAAAGGTGCTTTTTGCTGGAGTGAATATGCAGTTCTACTCAAGAGTAAGCAACTCAGCGAAATAAAGCCATAGAACGCTTATTTGCCTTCTATCTATGCATTCTGACACTCCCACATTGTGTTCTGCTTCAATTTGGCTCATTTTACAAAGGTGCTTATTGCTGGAAAGCAAATGCATTTCTACTCAAGAGTAAGCAACTCAGCGAAATAAAGCCATAGAACGCTTACTTGCCTTCTATCTATGCATTCCGACACTCCAACAATGTGTTCTGCTTCAATTTGGCTCATTTTACAAAGGTGCTCATTTCTGGAGTGAACATGCAGTTCTACTCAAGAGTAAGCAACTAAGCGAAATAAAGCCATAGAACGCTTATTTGCCTTCTATCTATGCATTCTGACACTCCCACATTGTGTTCTGCTTCAATTTGGCTCATTTTACAAAGGTGCTTATTGCTGGAAAGCAAATGCATTTCTACTCAAGAGTAAGCAAGTCAGCGAAATAAAGCCATAGAACGCTTACTTGCCTTCTATCTATGCATTCCGACACTCCAACAATGTGTTCTGCTTCAATTTGGCTCATTTTACAAAGGTGCTTATTGCTGGAGTGAATATGCAGTTCTACTCAAGAGTAAGCAACTCAGCGAAATAAAGCCATAGAACGCTTACTTGCCTTCTATCTATGCATTCTGACACTCGAACAATGTGTTCTGGTTCAATTTGGCTCATTTTACAAAGGTGATTATTGCTGGAGTGAATATGCAGTTCTACTCAAGAGTAAGCAACTAAGCAAAATAAAGCTATAGAACTCTTATTTGCCTTCTATCTATGCATTCTGACACTCCAACAATGTGTTCTGCTTCAATTTGGCTCATTTTACAAAGGTGCTTTTTGCTGGAGTGAATATGCATTTCTACTCAAGAGTAAGCAACTAAGCGAAATAAAACCATAGAACGCTTATTTGCCTTCCATCTATGCATTCTGACACTCCAACAATGTGTTCTGCTTCAATTTGGCTCATTTTACAAAGGTGCTTATTTCTGGAGAGCAGATGCATTTCCACTCAAGAGTAAGCAACTAAGCGAAATAAAACCATAGAACGCTTATTTGCCTTCCATCTATGCATTCTGACACTCCAACAATGTGTTCTGCTTCAATTTGGCTCATTTTACAAAGGTGCTTATTGCTGGAGTGAATATGCAGTTCTACTCAAGAGTAAGCAACTCAGCGAAATAAAGCCATAGAACGCTTACTTGCCTTCTATCTATGCATTCCGACACTCCAACAATGTGTCCTGCTTCAATTTGGCTCATTTTACAAAGGTGCTTTTTGCTGGAGTGAATATGCAGTTCTACTCAAGAGTAAGCAACTCAGCGAAATAAAGCCATAGAACGCTTACTTGCCTTCTATCTATGCATTCCGACACTCCAACAATGTGTTCTGCTTCAATTTGGCTCATTTTACAAAGGTGCTTATTGCTGGAAAGCAAATGCATTTCTACTCAAGAGTAAGCAAGTCAGCGAAATAAAGCCATAGAACGCTTACTTGCCTTCTATCTATGCATTCCGACACTCCAACAATGTGTTCTGCTTCAATTTGGCTCATTTTACAAAGGTGCTTATTGCTGGAGTGAATATGCAGTTCTACTCAAGAGTAAGCAACTCAGCGAAATAAAGCCATAGAACGCTTACTTGCCTTCTATCTATGCATTCTGACACTCGAACAATGTGTTCTGGTTCAATTTGGCTCATTTTACAAAGGTGATTATTGCTGGAGTGAATATGCAGTTCTACTCAAGAGTAAGCAACTAAGCAAAATAAAGCTATAGAACTCTTATTTGCCTTCTATCTATGCATTCTGACACTCCAACAATGTGTCCTGCTTCAATTTGGCTCATTTTACAAGGGTGCTTTTTGCTGGAGTGAATATGCATTTCTACTCAAGAGTAAGCAACTAAGCGAAATAAAGCCATAGGACGCTTATTTGCCTTCTATCTATGCATTCTGACACTCCAACAATGTGTTCTGCTTCAATTTGGCTCATTTTACAAGGTGATTATTTCTGGAGAGCAGATGCATTTCTACTCAAGAGTAAGCAACTAAGCGAAATAAAGCCATAGGACGCTTATTTGCCTTCTATCTATGCATTGTGACACTCCAACAATGTGTTCTGCTTCAATTTGGCTCATTTTACAAAGGTGCTTTTTGCTGGAGTGAATATGCAGTTCTACTCAAGAGTAAGCAACTCAGCGAAATAAAGCCATAGAACGCTTATTTGCCTTGTATCTATGCATTCTGACACTTCAACGATGTGTTCTGCTTCAATTTGGCTCATTTTACAAAGGTGCGTATTTCTGGAGAGCAGATGCATTTCTACTCAAGAGTAAGCAACTAATCGAAATAAAGCCATAGAACGCTTATTTGCCTTCCATCTATGCATTCTGACACTCCCACATTGTGTTCTGCTTCAATTTGGCTCATGTTACAAAGGTGCTTATTGCTGGAGTGAATATGCAGTTCTACTCAAGAGTAAGCAACTAAGCGAAATAAAGTCATAGAACGCATATTAGCCTCCTCTCCATTCATTCGGACACTCCAACAATGTGTTCTGCTTCAATTTGGCTCATTTTACAAAGGTGCGTATTTCTGGAGTGAACATGCATTTCTACTCAAGAGTAAGCGACGAAACGAAATAAAGCCATATAACGCATATTCGCATTCTATCTATGCATTCTGACACTCCAACAATGTGTTCTGCTTCAATTTGGCTCATTTTACATAGGTGCTTATTTCTGGAGAGCAGATGCATTTCTACTCAAGAGTAAGCAACTAAGCGAAATAAAGTCATAGAACGCTTATTTGCCTTCTATCTATGCATTCTGACACTCCAACAATGTTTTCTGCTTCAATTCGACTCATTTTACAAAGCTGCTTATTCCTGGAGTGAACATGCAGTTCTACTCAAGAGTAAGCAACTCTGCGAAATAAAGCCATAGAACGCTTATTTGCCTTCTATCTATGCATTCTGACACTCCAACAATGTGTTCTGCTTCAATTTGGCTCATTTTACAAAGGTGCGTATTTGTGGAGAGCAGATGCATTTCTACTCAAAAGTAAGCAACTAATCGAAATAAAGCCATAGAACGCTTATTTGCCTTCCATCTATGCATTCTGACACTCCAACAATGTGTTCTGCTTCAATTTGGCTCATTTTACAAAGGTGCTTATTGCTGGAGTGAATATGCAGTTCTACTCAAGTGTAAGCAACTCAGCGAAATAAAGCCATAGAACGCTTATTTGCCTTCCATCTATGTATTCTGACACTCCAACAATGTGTTCTGCTTCAATTTGGCTCATTTTACCAAGGTGCTTATTTGCTGGAGTGAATATGCAGTTCTACTCAAGAGTAAGCAACTAAGTGAAATAAAGTCATAGAACGCATATTAGCCTTCTCTCTATGCATTCTGACACTCCAACAATGTGTTCTGCTTCAATTTGGCTCATGTTACAAAGGTGATTATTTCTGGAGTGAACATGCAGTTCTACTCAAGAGTAAGCAACTAAGCGAAATAAAGTCATAGAACGCATATTTGCCTTCTCTCTATGCATTCTGACACTCCAACAATGTGTTCTGCTTCAATTTGGCTCATTTTACAAAGGTGATTATTTCTGGAGTGAACATGCAGTTCTACTCAAGAGTAAGCAACTAAGCGAAATAAAGTCATAGAACGCATATTTGCCTTCTCTCCATGCATTCGGACACTCCAACAATGTGTTCTGCTTCAATTTGGCTCATTTTACAAAGGTGATTATTTCTGGAGTGAACATGCATTTCTACTCAAGAGTAAGCGACGAAACGAAATAAAGCCATAGGACGCTTATTTGCCTTCTATCTATGCATTCTGACACTCCAAAAATGTCTTCTGCTACAATTTGGCTCATTTTACAAAGGTGATTATTTCTGGAGTGAACATGCAGTTCTACTCAAGAGTAAGCAACGAAGCGAAATAAAGCCATAGAACGCATATTCGCCTTCTATCTATGCATTCCGACACTCCAACAATGTGTTCTGCTTCAATTTGGCTCATTTTACAAAGGTGCTTATTGCTGGAGTGAATATGCAGTTCTACTCAAGAGTAAGCAACTAAGCGAAATAAAGCTATAGAACTCTTATTTGCCTTCTATCTATGCATTCTGACACTCCAACAATGTGTTCTGCTTCAATTTGGCTCATTTTACAAAGGTGCGTATTTCTGGAGAGCAGATGCATTTCTACTCAAGAGTAAGCAACTAAGCGAAATAAAGCCATAGGACGCTTATTTGCCTTCTATCTATGCATTCTGACACTCCAACAATGTGTTCTGCTTCAATTTGGCTCATTTTACAAAGGTGATTATTTCTGGAGAGCAGATGCATTTCTACTCAAGAGTAAGCAAATAAGCGAAATAAAGCCATAGGACGCTTACTTGCCTTCTATCTATGCATTCCGACACTCCAACAATGTGTTCTGCTTCAATTTGGCTCATTTTACAAAGGTGCTTATTGCTGGAGTGAATATGCATTTCTACTCAAGAGTAAGCAAGTCAGCGAAATAAAGCCATAGAACGCTTATTTGCCTTCTATCTATGCATTCTGACACTCCAACAATGTGTTCTGCTTCAATTTGGCTCATTTTACAAAGGTGCTCATTTCTGGAGTGAACATGGAGTTCTACTCAAGAGTAAGCAACTAAGCGAAATAAAGCCATAGAACGCTTATTTGCCTTCTATCTATGCATTCTGAGACTCCCACATTGTGTTCTGCTTCAATTTGGCTCATGTTACAAAGGTGCTTTTTGCTGGAGTGAATATGCATTTCTACTCAAGAGTAAGCAACTAAGCGAAATAAAGCCATAGAACGCTTATTTGCCTTCTATCTATGCATTCTGACACTCCAACGATGTGTTCTGCTTCAATTTGGCTCATTTTACAAAGGTGCTTTTTGCTGGAGTGAATATGCAGTTCTACTCAAGAGTAAGCAACTAATCGAAATAAAGTCATAGAACGGATATTTGCCTTCTCTCTATGCATTCTGACACTCCAACAATGTGTTCTGCTTCAATTTGGCTCATTTTTCAAAGGTGATTATATCTGGAGTGAACATGCATATCTACTCAAGAGTAAGCGACGAAACGAAATAAAGCCATAGGACGCTTATTTGCCTTCTATCTATGCATTCTGACACTCCAACAATGTGTTCTGCTTCAATTTGGCTCATTTTACAAAGGTGATTATTTCTGGAGAGCAGATGCATTTCTACTCAAGAGTAAGCAACGAAGCGAAATAAAGCCATAGAACGCATATTCGCCTTCTATCTATGCATTCCGACACTCCAACAATGTGTTCTGCTTTAATTTGGCTCATTTTACAAAGGTGCTTTTTGCTGGAGTGAATATGCAGTTCTACTCAAGAGTAAGCAACGAAGCGAAATAAAGCCATAGAACGCATATTCGCCTTCTATCTATGCATTCTGACACTCCAACAATGTGTTCTGCTTCAATTTGGCTCATTTTACAAAGGTGCGTATTTCTGGAGAGCAGATGCATTTCTACTCAAGAGTAAGGAACTAATCAAAATAAAGCGATAGAACGCTTATTTGCCTTCTATCTATGCATTCTGACACTCCAACAATGTGTTCTGCTTCAATTTGGCTCATTTTACAAAGGTGCTCATTTCTGGAGTGAACATGCAGTTCTACTCAAGAGTAAGCAACTAAGCGAAATAAAGCCATAGAACGCTTATTTGCCTTCTATCTATGCATTCTGACACTCCCACATTGTGTTCTGCTTCAATTTGGCTCATGTTACAAAGGTGCTTATTGCTGGAGTGAATATGCAGTTCTACTCAAGAGTAAGCAACTAAGCGAAATAAAGCCATAGAACGCTTATTTGCCTTCTATCTATGCATTTTGACACTCCAACAATGTGTTCTGCTTCAATTTGGCTCATTTTACAAAGGTGCTCATTTCTGGAGAGCAGATAAATTTCTAGTCAAGAGTAAGCAACTAAGCGAAATAAAGTAATAGAACGCATATTTGCCTTCTCTCCATGCATTCGGACACTCCAACAATGTGTTCTGCTTCAATTTGGCTCATTTTACAAAGGTGCTTATTTCTGGAGAGCAGATGCATTTCTACTCAAGAGTAAGCGACGAAACGAAATAAAGCCATAGAACGCATATTCGCCTTCTATCTATGCATTCTGACACTCCAACAATGTGTTCTGCTTCAATTTGGCTCATTTTACAAAGGTGCTTTTTGCTGGAGTGAATATGCAGTTCTACTCAAGAGTAAGCAACTCAGCGAAATAAAGCCATAGAACCCTTATTTGCCTTCTCTCCATGCATTCGGACACTCCAACAATGTGTTCTGCTTCAATTTGGCTCATTTTACAAAGGTGCTTATTTCTGGAGAGCAGATGCATTTCTACTCAAGAGTAAGCGACGAAACGAAATAAAGCCATAGAACGCATATTCGCCTTCTATCTATGCATTCTGACACTCCAACAATGTGTTCTGCTTCAATTTGGCTCATTTTACAAAGGTGCTTATTTCTGGAGAGCAGATGCATTTCTACTCAAGAGTAAGCAACTAAGCGAAATAAAGCCATAGGACGCTTATTTGCCTTCTATCTATGCATTCTGACACTCCAACAATGTGTTCTGCTTCAATTTGGCTCATTTTACAAAGGTGCTTTTTGCTGGAGTGAATATGCAGTTCTACTCAAGAGTAAGCAACTCAGCGAAATAAAGCCATAGAACGCTTATTTGCCTTCTATCTATGCATTCTGACACTCCAGCGATGTGTTCTGCTTCAATTTGGCTCATTTTACAAAGGTGATTATTTTTGGAGTGAACATGCATTTCTACTCAAGAGTAAGCGACGAAACGAAATAAAGCCATAGAACGCATATTCGCCTTCTATCTATGCATTCTGACACTCCAACAATGTGTTCTGCTTCAATTTGGCTCATTTTACAAAGGTGCTTATTTCTGGAGAGCAGATGCATTTCCACTCAAGAGTAAGCAACTAAGCGAAATAAAACCATAGAACGCTTATTTGCCTTCCATCTATGCATTCTGACACTCCAACAATGTGTTCTGCTTCAATTTGGCTCATTTTACAAAGGTGCTTATTGCTGGAGTGAATATGCAGTTCTACTCAAGAGTAAGCAACTCAGCGAAATAAAGCCATAGAACGCTTACTTGCCTTCTATCTATGCATTCCGACACTCCAACAATGTGTCCTGCTTCAATTTGGCTCATTTTACAAAGGTGCTTTTTGCTGGAGTGAATATGCAGTTCTACTCAAGAGTAAGCAACTCAGCGAAATAAAGCCATAGAACGCTTATTTGCCTTCTATCTATGCATTCTGACACTCCCACATTGTGTTCTGCTTCAATTTGGCTCATTTTACAAAGGTGCTTATTGCTGGAAAGCAAATGCATTTCTACTCAAGAGTAAGCAACTCAGCGAAATAAAGCCATAGAACGCTTACTTGCCTTCTATCTATGCATTCCGACACTCCAACAATGTGTTCTGCTTCAATTTGGCTCATTTTACAAAGGTGCTCATTTCTGGAGTGAACATGCAGTTCTACTCAAGAGTAAGCAACTAAGCGAAATAAAGCCATAGAACGCTTATTTGCCTTCTATCTATGCATTCTGACACTCCCACATTGTGTTCTGCTTCAATTTGGCTCATTTTACAAAGGTGCTTATTGCTGGAAAGCAAATGCATTTCTACTCAAGAGTAAGCAAGTCAGCGAAATAAAGCCATAGAACGCTTACTTGCCTTCTATCTATGCATTCCGACACTCCAACAATGTGTTCTGCTTCAATTTGGCTCATTTTACAAAGGTGCTTATTGCTGGAGTGAATATGCAGTTCTACTCAAGAGTAAGCAACTCAGCGAAATAAAGCCATAGAACGCTTACTTGCCTTCTATCTATGCATTCTGACACTCGAACAATGTGTTCTGGTTCAATTTGGCTCATTTTACAAAGGTGATTATTGCTGGAGTGAATATGCAGTTCTACTCAAGAGTAAGCAACTAAGCAAAATAAAGCTATAGAACTCTTATTTGCCTTCTATCTATGCATTCTGACACTCCAACAATGTGTTCTGCTTCAATTTGGCTCATTTTACAAAGGTGCTTTTTGCTGGAGTGAATATGCATTTCTACTCAAGAGTAAGCAACTAAGCGAAATAAAACCATAGAACGCTTATTTGCCTTCCATCTATGCATTCTGACACTCCAACAATGTGTTCTGCTTCAATTTGGCTCATTTTACAAAGGTGCTTATTTCTGGAGAGCAGATGCATTTCCACTCAAGAGTAAGCAACTAAGCGAAATAAAACCATAGAACGCTTATTTGCCTTCCATCTATGCATTCTGACACTCCAACAATGTGTTCTGCTTCAATTTGGCTCATTTTACAAAGGTGCTTATTGCTGGAGTGAATATGCAGTTCTACTCAAGAGTAAGCAACTCAGCGAAATAAAGCCATAGAACGCTTACTTGCCTTCTATCTATGCATTCCGACACTCCAACAATGTGTCCTGCTTCAATTTGGCTCATTTTACAAAGGTGCTTTTTGCTGGAGTGAATATGCAGTTCTACTCAAGAGTAAGCAACTCAGCGAAATAAAGCCATAGAATGCTTATTTGCCTTCTATCTATGCATTCTGACACTCCAACGATGTGTTCTGCTTCAATTTGGCTCATTTTACAAAGGTGATTATTTTTGGAGTGAACATGCATTTCTACTCAAGAGTAAGCGACGAAACGAAATAAAGCCATAGAACGCTTACTTGCCTTCTCTCCATGCATTCTGACACTCCAACAATGTGTTCTGCTTCAATTTGGCTCATTTTACAAAGGTGCTTATTTCTGGAGAGCAGGTGCATTTCTACTCAAGAGTAAGCAACTAAGCGAAATAAAACCATAGAACGCTTATTTGCCTTCCATCTATGCATTCTGACACTCCAACAATGTGTTCTGCTTCAATTTGGCTCATTTTACACAGGTGCTTATTGCTGGAGTGAATATGCAGTTCTACTCAAGAGTAAGCAACTCAGCGAAATAAAGCCATAGAACGCTTACTTGCCTTCTATCTATGCATTCCGACACTCCAACAATGTGTTCTGCTTCAATTTGGCTCATTTTACAAAGGTGCTTATTGCTGGAGTGAATATGCAGTTTTACTCAAGAGTAAGCAACTCCGCGAAATAAAGCCATAGAACGCTTACTTGCCTTCTATCTATGCATTCCGACACTCCAACAATGTGTTCTGCTTCAATTTGGCTCATTTTACAAAGGTGCTTATTGCTGGAAAGCAAATGCATTTCTACTCAAGAGTAAGCAAGTCAGCGAAATAAAGCCATAGAACGCTTATTTGCCTTCTATCTATGCATTCTGACACTCCAACAATGTGTTCTGCTTCAATTTGGCTCATTTTACAAAGGTGCTCATTTCTGGAGTGAACATGCAGTTCTACTCAAGAGTAAGCAACTAAGCGAAATAAAGCCATAGAACGCTTATTTGCCTTCTATCTATGCATTGTGACACTCCAACAATGTGTTCTGCTTCAATTTGGCTCATTTTACAAAGGTGCTTTTTGCTGGAGTGAATATGCAGTTCTACTCAAGAGTAAGCAACTCAGCGAAATAAAGCCATAGAACGCTTATTTGCCTTGTATCTATGCATTCTGACACTTCAACGATGTGTTCTGCTTCAATTTGGCTCATTTTACAAAGGTGCGTATTTCTGGAGAGCAGATGCATTTCTACTCAAGAGTAAGCAACTAATCGAAATAAAGCCATAGAACGCTTATTTGCCTTCCATCTATGCATTCTGACACTCCCACATTGTGTTCTGCTTCAATTTGGCTCATGTTACAAAGGTGCTTATTGCTGGAGTGAATATGCAGTTCTACTGAAGAGTAAGCAACTAAGCGAAATAAAGTCATAGAACGCATATTTGCCTTCTCTCCATGCATTCGGACACTCCAACAATGTGTTCTGCTTCAATTTGGCTCATTTTACAAAGGTGCGTATTTCTGGAGTGAACATGCATTTCTACTCAAGAGTAAGCGACGAAACGAAATAAAGCCATATAACGCATATTCGCATTCTATCTATGCATTCTGACACTCCAACAATGTGTTCTGCTTCAATTTGGCTCATTTTACATAGGTGCTTATTTCTGGAGAGCAGATGCATTTCTACTCAAGAGTAAGCAACTAAGCGAAATAAAGTCATAGAACGCTTATTTGCCTTCTATCTATGCATTCTGACACTCCAACAATGTGTTCTGCTTCAATTTGGCTCATTTTACAAAGGTGCTTATTTGCTGGAGTGAATATGCAGTTCTACTCAAGAGTAAGCAACTAAGCGAAATAAAGTCATAGAACGCATATTAGTCTTCTCTCTATGCATTCTGACACTCCAACAATGTGTTCTGCTTCAATTTGGCTCATTTTACAAAGGTGCTTATTCCTGGAGTGAACATGCAGTTCTACTCAAGAGTAAGCAACTAAGCGAAATAAAGTCATAGAACGCATATTAGCCTTCTCTCTATGCATTCTGACACTCCAACAATGTGTTCTGCTTCAATTTGGCTCATTTTACAAAGGTAATTATTTCTGGAGTGAACATGCATTTCTACTCAAGAGTAAGCGACGAAACGAAATAAAGCCATAGAACGCATATTCGCCTTCTATCTATGCATTCTGACACTCCAACAATGTGTTCTGCTTCAATTTGGCTCATTTTACAAAGGTGATTATTTCTGGAGAGCAGATGCATTTCTACTCAAGAGTAAGCAACTAAGCGAAATAAAGCCATGGAACGCTTATTTGCCTTCTATCTATGCATTCTGACACTCCAACAATGTGTTCTGCTTCAATTTGGCTCATTTTACAAAGGTGCTTATTGCTGGAGTGAATTTGCAGTTCTACTCAAGTGTAAGCAACTCAGCGAAATAAAGCCATAGAACGCTTATTTGCCTTCCATCTATGTATTCTGACACTCCAACAATGTGTTCTGCTTCAATTTGGCTCATTTTACCAAGGTGCTTATTTGCTGGAGTGAATATGCAGTTCTACTCAAGAGTAAGCAACTAAGTGAAATAAAGTCATAGAACGCATATTAGCCTTCTCTCTATGCATTCTGACACTCCAACAATGTGTTCTGCTTCAATTTGGCTCATTTTACAAAGGTGATTATTTCTGGAGTGAACATGCAGTTCTACTCAAGAGTAAGCAACTAAGCGAAATAAAGTCATAGAACGCATATTTGCCTTCTCTCTATGCATTCTGACACTCCAACAATGTGTTCTGCTTCAATTTGGCTCATTTTACAAAGGTGATTATTTCTGGAGTGAACATGCAGTTCTACTCAAGAGTAAGCAACTAAGCGAAATAAAGTCATAGAACGCATATTTGCCTTCTCTCCATGCATTCGGACACTCCAACAATGTGTTCTGCTTCAATTTGGCTCATTTTACAAAGGTGATTATTTCTGGAGTGAACATGCATTTCTACTCAAGAGTAAGCGACGAAACGAAATAAAGCCATAGGACGCTTATTTGCCTTCTATCTATGCATTCTGACACTCCAAAAATGTCTTCTGCTACAATTTGGCTCATTTTACAAAGGTGATTATTTCTGGAGTGAACATGCAGTTCTACTCAAGAGTAAGCAACGAAGCGAAATAAAGCCATAGAACGCATATTCGCCTTCTATCTATGCATTCCGACACTCCAACAATGTGTTCTGCTTCAATTTGGCTCATTTTACAAAGGTGCTTATTGCTGGAGTGAATATGCAGTTCTACTCAAGAGTAAGCAACTAAGCGAAATAAAGCTATAGAACTCTTATTTGCCTTCTATCTATGCATTCTGACACTCCAACAATGTGTTCTGCTTCAATTTGGCTCATTTTACAAAGGTGCGTATTTCTGGAGAGCAGATGCATTTCTACTCAAGAGTAAGCAACTAAGCGAAATAAAGCCATAGGACGCTTATTTGCCTTCTATCTATGCATTCTGACACTCCAACAATGTGTTCTGCTTCAATTTGGCTCATTTTACAAAGGTGATTATTTCTGGAGAGCAGATGCATTTCTACTCAAGAGTAAGCAAATAAGCGAAATAAAGCCATAGGACGCTTACTTGCCTTCTATCTATGCATTCCGACACTCCAACAATGTGTTCTGCTTCAATTTGGCTCATTTTACAAAGGTGCTTATTGCTGGAGTGAATATGCATTTCTACTCAAGAGTAAGCAAGTCAGCGAAATAAAGCCATAGAACGCTTATTTGCCTTCTATCTATGCATTCTGACACTCCAACAATGTGTTCTGCTTCAATTTGGCTCATTTTACAAAGGTGCTCATTTCTGGAGTGAACATGGAGTTCTACTCAAGAGTAAGCAACTAAGCGAAATAAAGCCATAGAACGCTTATTTGCCTTCTATCTATGCATTCTGAGACTCCCACATTGTGTTCTGCTTCAATTTGGCTCATGTTACAAAGGTGCTTTTTGCTGGAGTGAATATGCATTTCTACTCAAGAGTAAGCAACTAAGCGAAATAAAGCCATAGAACGCTTATTTGCCTTCTATCTATGCATTCTGACACTCCAACGATGTGTTCTGCTTCAATTTGGCTCATTTTACAAAGGTGCTTTTTGCTGGAGTGAATATGCAGTTCTACTCAAGAGTAAGCAACTAATCGAAATAAAGTCATAGAACGGATATTTGCCTTCTCTCTATGCATTCTGACACTCCAACAATGTGTTCTGCTTCAATTTGGCTCATTTTTCAAAGGTGATTATATCTGGAGTGAACATGCATATCTACTCAAGAGTAAGCGACGAAACGAAATAAAGCCATAGGACGCTTATTTGCCTTCTATCTATGCATTCTGACACTCCAACAATGTGTTCTGCTTCAATTTGGCTCATTTTACAAAGGTGATTATTTCTGGAGAGCAGATGCATTTCTACTCAAGAGTAAGCAACGAAGCGAAATAAAGCCATAGAACGCATATTCGCCTTCTATCTATGCATTCCGACACTCCAACAATGTGTTCTGCTTTAATTTGGCTCATTTTACAAAGGTGCTTTTTGCTGGAGTGAATATGCAGTTCTACTCAAGAGTAAGCAACGAAGCGAAATAAAGCCATAGAACGCATATTCGCCTTCTATCTATGCATTCTGACACTCCAACAATGTGTTCTGCTTCAATTTGGCTCATTTTACAAAGGTGCGTATTTCTGGTGAGCAGATGCATTTCTACTCAAGAGTAAGGAACTAATCAAAATAAAGCGATAGAACGCTTATTTGCCTTCTATCTATGCATTCTGACACTCCAACAATGTGTTCTGCTTCAATTTGGCTCATTTTACAAAGGTGCTCATTTCTGGAGTGAACATGCAGTTCTACTCAAGAGTAAGCAACTAAGCGAAATAAAGCCATAGAACGCTTATTTGCCTTCTATCTATGCATTCTGACACTCCCACATTGTGTTCTGCTTCAATTTGGCTCATGTTACAAAGGTGCTTATTGCTGGAGTGAATATGCAGTTCTACTCAAGAGTAAGCAACTAAGCGAAATAAAGCCATAGAACGCTTATTTGCCTTCTATCTATGCATTTTGACACTCCAACAATGTGTTCTGCTTCAATTTGGCTCATTTTACAAAGGTGCTCATTTCTGGAGAGCAGATAAATTTCTAGTCAAGAGTAAGCAACTAAGCGAAATAAAGTAATAGAACGCATATTTGCCTTCTCTCCATGCATTCGGACACTCCAACAATGTGTTCTGCTTCAATTTGGCTCATTTTACAAAGGTGCTTATTTCTGGAGAGCAGATGCATTTCTACTCAAGAGTAAGCGACGAAACGAAATAAAGCCATAGAACGCATATTCGCCTTCTATCTATGCATTCTGACACTCCAACAATGTGTTCTACTTCAATTTGGCTCATTTTACAAAGGTGCTTATTTCTGGAGAGCAGATGCATTTCTACTCAAGAGTAAGCAATTAAGCGAAATAAAGCCATAGGACGCTTATTTGCCTTCTATCTATGCATTCTGACACTCCAACAATGTGTTCTGCTTCAATTTGGCTCATTTTACAAAGGTGCTTTTTGCTGGAGTGAATATGCAGTTCTACTCAAGAGTAAGCAACTCAGCGAAATAAAGCCATAGAACCCTTATTTGCCTTCTCTCCATGCATTCGGACACTCCAACAATGTGTTCTGCTTCAATTTGGCTCATTTTACAAAGGTGCTTATTTCTGGAGAGCAGATGCATTTCTACTCAAGAGTAAGCGACGAAACGAAATAAAGCCATAGAACGCATATTCGCCTTCTATCTATGCATTCTGACACTCCAACAATGTGTTCTGCTTCAATTTGGCTCATTTTACAAAGGTGCTTATTTCTGGAGAGCAGATGCATTTCTACTCAAGAGTAAGCAACTAAGCGAAATAAAGCCATAGGACGCTTATTTGCCTTCTATCTATGCATTCTGACACTCCAACAATGTGTTCTGCTTCAATTTGGCTCATTTTACAAAGGTGCTTTTTGCTGGAGTGAATATGCAGTTCTACTCAAGAGTAAGCAACTCAGCGAAATAAAGCCATAGAACGCTTATTTGCCTTCTATCTATGCATTCTGACACTCCAGCGATGTGTTCTGCTTCAATTTGGCTCATTTTACAAAGGTGATTATTTTTGGAGTGAACATGCATTTCTACTCAAGAGTAAGCGACGAAACGAAATAAAGCCATAGAACGCATATTCGCCTTCTATCTATGCATTCTGACACTCCAACAATGTGTTCTGCTTCAATTTGGCTCATTTTACAAAGGTGCTTATTGCTGGAGTGAATATGCATTTCTACTCAAGAGTAAGCAAGTCAGCGAAATAAAGCCATAGAACGCTTATTTGCCTTCTATCTATGCATTCTGACACTCCAACAATGTGTTCTGCTTCAATTTGGCTCATTTTACAAAGGTGCTCATTTCTGGAGTGAACATGGAGTTCTACTCAAGAGTAAGCAACTAAGCGAAATAAAGCCATAGAACGCTTATTTGCCTTCTATCTATGCATTCTGAGACTCCCACATTGTGTTCTGCTTCAATTTGGCTCATGTTACAAAGGTGCTTTTTGCTGGAGTGAATATGCATTTCTACTCAAGAGTAAGCAACTAAGCGAAATAAAGCCATAGAACGCTTATTTGCCTTCTATCTATGCATTCTGACACTCCAACGATGTGTTCTGCTTCAATTTGGCTCATTTTACAAAGGTGCTTTTTGCTGGAGTGAATATGCAGTTCTACTCAAGAGTAAGCAACTAATCGAAATAAAGTCATAGAACGGATATTTGCCTTCTCTCTATGCATTCTGACACTCCAACAATGTGTTCTGCTTCAATTTGGCTCATTTTTCAAAGGTGATTATATCTGGAGTGAACATGCATATCTACTCAAGAGTAAGCGACGAAACGAAATAAAGCCATAGGACGCTTATTTGCCTTCTATCTATGCATTCTGACACTCCAACAATGTGTTCTGCTTCAATTTGGCTCATTTTACAAAGGTGATTATTTCTGGAGAGCAGATGCATTTCTACTCAAGAGTAAGCAACGAAGCGAAATAAAGCCATAGAACGCATATTCGCCTTCTATCTATGCATTCCGACACTCCAACAATGTGTTCTGCTTTAATTTGGCTCATTTTACAAAGGTGCTTTTTGCTGGAGTGAATATGCAGTTCTACTCAAGAGTAAGCAACGAAGCGAAATAAAGCCATAGAACGCATATTCGCCTTCTATCTATGCATTCTGACACTCCAACAATGTGTTCTGCTTCAATTTGGCTCATTTTACAAAGGTGCGTATTTCTGGTGAGCAGATGCATTTCTACTCAAGAGTAAGGAACTAATCAAAATAAAGCGATAGAACGCTTATTTGCCTTCTATCTATGCATTCTGACACTCCAACAATGTGTTCTGCTTCAATTTGGCTCATTTTACAAAGGTGCTCATTTCTGGAGTGAACATGCAGTTCTACTCAAGAGTAAGCAACTAAGCGAAATAAAGCCATAGAACGCTTATTTGCCTTCTATCTATGCATTCTGACACTCCCACATTGTGTTCTGCTTCAATTTGGCTCATGTTACAAAGGTGCTTATTGCTGGAGTGAATATGCAGTTCTACTCAAGAGTAAGCAACTAAGCGAAATAAAGCCATAGAACGCTTATTTGCCTTCTATCTATGCATTTTGACACTCCAACAATGTGTTCTGCTTCAATTTGGCTCATTTTACAAAGGTGCTCATTTCTGGAGAGCAGATAAATTTCTAGTCAAGAGTAAGCAACTAAGCGAAATAAAGTAATAGAACGCATATTTGCCTTCTCTCCATGCATTCGGACACTCCAACAATGTGTTCTGCTTCAATTTGGCTCATTTTACAAAGGTGCTTATTTCTGGAGAGCAGATGCATTTCTACTCAAGAGTAAGCGACGAAACGAAATAAAGCCATAGAACGCATATTCGCCTTCTATCTATGCATTCTGACACTCCAACAATGTGTTCTACTTCAATTTGGCTCATTTTACAAAGGTGCTTATTTCTGGAGAGCAGATGCATTTCTACTCAAGAGTAAGCAATTAAGCGAAATAAAGCCATAGGACGCTTATTTGCCTTCTATCTATGCATTCTGACACTCCAACAATGTGTTCTGCTTCAATTTGGCTCATTTTACAAAGGTGCTTTTTGCTGGAGTGAATATGCAGTTCTACTCAAGAGTAAGCAACTCAGCGAAATAAAGCCATAGAACCCTTATTTGCCTTCTCTCCATGCATTCGGACACTCCAACAATGTGTTCTGCTTCAATTTGGCTCATTTTACAAAGGTGCTTATTTCTGGAGAGCAGATGCATTTCTACTCAAGAGTAAGCGACGAAACGAAATAAAGCCATAGAACGCATATTCGCCTTCTATCTATGCATTCTGACACTCCAACAATGTGTTCTGCTTCAATTTGGCTCATTTTACAAAGGTGCTTATTTCTGGAGAGCAGATGCATTTCTACTCAAGAGTAAGCAACTAAGCGAAATAAAGCCATAGGACGCTTATTTGCCTTCTATCTATGCATTCTGACACTCCAACAATGTGTTCTGCTTCAATTTGGCTCATTTTACAAAGGTGCTTTTTGCTGGAGTGAATATGCAGTTCTACTCAAGAGTAAGCAACTCAGCGAAATAAAGCCATAGAACGCTTATTTGCCTTCTATCTATGCATTCTGACACTCCAGCGATGTGTTCTGCTTCAATTTGGCTCATTTTACAAAGGTGATTATTTTTGGAGTGAACATGCATTTCTACTCAAGAGTAAGCGACGAAACGAAATAAAGCCATAGAACGCATATTCGCCTTCTATCTATGCATTCTGACACTCCAACAATGTGTTCTGCTTCAATTTGGCTCATTTTACAAAGGTGCTTATTTCTGGAGAGCAGATGCATTTCCACTCAAGAGTAAGCAACTAAGCGAAATAAAACCATAGAACGCTTATTTGCCTTCCATCTATGCATTCTGACACTCCAACAATGTGTTCTGCTTCAATTTGGCTCATTTTACAAAGGTGCTTATTGCTGGAGTGAATATGCAGTTCTACTCAAGAGTAAGCAACTCAGCGAAATAAAGCCATAGAACGCTTACTTGCCTTCTATCTATGCATTCCGACACTCCAACAATGTGTCCTGCTTCAATTTGGCTCATTTTACAAAGGTGCTTTTTGCTGGAGTGAATATGCAGTTCTACTCAAGAGTAAGCAACTCAGCGAAATAAAGCCATAGAACGCTTATTTGCCTTCTATCTATGCATTCTGACACTCCCACATTGTGTTCTGCTTCAATTTGGCTCATTTTACAAAGGTGCTTATTGCTGGAAAGCAAATGCATTTCTACTCAAGAGTAAGCAACTCAGCGAAATAAAGCCATAGAACGCTTACTTGCCTTCTATCTATGCATTCCGACACTCCAACAATGTGTTCTGCTTCAATTTGGCTCATTTTACAAAGGTGCTCATTTCTGGAGTGAACATGCAGTTCTACTCAAGAGTAAGCAACTAAGCGAAATAAGTCCATAGAACGCTTATTTGCCTTCTATCTCTGCATTCTGACACTCCCACATTGTGTTCTGCTTCAATTTGGCTCATTTTACAAAGGTGCTTATTGCTGGAAAGCAAATGCATTTCTACTCAAGAGTAAGCAAGTCAGCGAAATAAAGCCATAGAACGCTTACTTGCCTTCTATCTATGCATTCCGACACTCCAACAATGTGTTCTGCTTCAATTTGGCTCATTTTACAAAGGTGCTTATTGCTGGAGTGAATATGCAGTTCTACTCAAGAGTAAGCAACTCAGCGAAATAAAGCCATAGAACGCTTACTTGCCTTCTATCTATGCATTCTGACACTCGAACAATGTGTTCTGGTTCAATTTGGCTCATTTTACAAAGGTGATTATTGCTGGAGTGAATATGCAGTTCTACTCAAGAGTAAGCAACTAAGCAAAATAAAGCTATAGAACTCTTATTTGCCTTCTATCTATGCATTCTGACACTCCAACAATGTGTTCTGCTTCAATTTGGCTCATTTTACAAAGGTGCTTTTTGCTGGAGTGAATATGCATTTCTACTCAAGAGTAAGCAACTAAGCGAAATAAAACCATAGAACGCTTATTTGCCTTCCATCTATGCATTCTGACACTCCAACAATGTGTTCTGCTTCAATTTGGCTCATTTTACAAAGGTGCTTATTTCTGGAGAGCAGATGCATTTCCACTCAAGAGTAAGCAACTAAGCGAAATAAAACCATAGAACGCTTATTTGCCTTCCATCTATGCATTCTGACACTCCAACAATGTGTTCTGCTTCAATTTGGCTCATTTTACAAAGGTGCTTATTGCTGGAGTGAATATGCAGTTCTACTCAAGAGTAAGCAACTCAGCGAAATAAAGCCATAGAACGCTTACTTGCCTTCTATCTATGCATTCCGACACTCCAACAATGTGTCCTGCTTCAATTTGGCTCATTTTACAAAGGTGCTTTTTGCTGGAGTGAATATGCAGTTCTACTCAAGAGTAAGCAACTCAGCGAAATAAAGCCATAGAACGCTTACTTGCCTTCTATCTATGCATTCCGACACTCCAACAATGTGTTCTGCTTCAATTTGGCTCATTTTACAAAGGTGCTTATTGCTGGAAAGCAAATGCATTTCTACTCAAGAGTAAGCAAGTCAGCGAAATAAAGCCATAGAACGCTTACTTGCCTTCTATCTATGCATTCCGACACTCCAACAATGTGTTCTGCTTCAATTTGGCTCATTTTACAAAGGTGCTTATTGCTGGAGTGAATATGCAGTTCTACTCAAGAGTAAGCAACTCAGCGAAATAAAGCCATAGAACGCTTACTTGCCTTCTATCTATGCATTCTGACACTCGAACAATGTGTTCTGGTTCAATTTGGCTCATTTTACAAAGGTGATTATTGCTGGAGTGAATATGCAGTTCTACTCAAGAGTAAGCAACTAAGCAAAATAAAGCTATAGAACTCTTATTTGCCTTCTATCTATGCATTCTGACACTCCAACAATGTGTCCTGCTTCAATTTGGCTCATTTTACAAGGGTGCTTTTTGCTGGAGTGAATATGCATTTCTACTCAAGAGTAAGCAACTAAGCGAAATAAAGCCATAGGACGCTTATTTGCCTTCTATCTATGCATTCTGACACTCCAACAATGTGTTCTGCTTCAATTTGGCTCATTTTACAAGGTGATTATTTCTGGAGAGCAGATGCATTTCTACTCAAGAGTAAGCAACTAAGCGAAATAAAGCCATAGGACGCTTATTTGCCTTCTATCTATGCATTGTGACACTCCAACAATGTGTTCTGCTTCAATTTGGCTCATTTTACAAAGGTGCTTTTTGCTGGAGTGAATATGCAGTTCTACTCAAGAGTAAGCAACTCAGCGAAATAAAGCCATAGAACGCTTATTTGCCTTGTATCTATGCATTCTGACACTTCAACGATGTGTTCTGCTTCAATTTGGCTCATTTTACAAAGGTGCGTATTTCTGGAGAGCAGATGCATTTCTACTCAAGAGTAAGCAACTAATCGAAATAAAGCCATAGAACGCTTATTTGCCTTCCATCTATGCATTCTGACACTCCCACATTGTGTTCTGCTTCAATTTGGCTCATGTTACAAAGGTGCTTATTGCTGGAGTGAATATGCAGTTCTACTCAAGAGTAAGCAACTAAGCGAAATAAAGTCATAGAACGCATATTAGCCTCCTCTCCATTCATTCGGACACTCCAACAATGTGTTCTGCTTCAATTTGGCTCATTTTACAAAGGTGCGTATTTCTGGAGTGAACATGCATTTCTACTCAAGAGTAAGCGACGAAACGAAATAAAGCCATATAACGCATATTCGCATTCTATCTATGCATTCTGACACTCCAACAATGTGTTCTGCTTCAATTTGGCTCATTTTACATAGGTGCTTATTTCTGGAGAGCAGATGCATTTCTACTCAAGAGTAAGCAACTAAGCGAAATAAAGTCATAGAACGCTTATTTGCCTTCTATCTATGCATTCTGACACTCCAACAATGTTTTCTGCTTCAATTCGACTCATTTTACAAAGCTGCTTATTCCTGGAGTGAACATGCAGTTCTACTCAAGAGTAAGCAACTCTGCGAAATAAAGCCATAGAACGCTTATTTGCCTTCTATCTATGCATTCTGACACTCCAACAATGTGTTCTGCTTCAATTTGGCTCATTTTACAAAGGTGCGTATTTGTGGAGAGCAGATGCATTTCTACTCAAAAGTAAGCAACTAATCGAAATAAAGCCATAGAACGCTTATTTGCCTTCCATCTATGCATTCTGACACTCCAACAATGTGTTCTGCTTCAATTTGGCTCATTTTACAAAGGTGCTTATTGCTGGAGTGAATATGCAGTTCTACTCAAGTGTAAGCAACTCAGCGAAATAAAGCCATAGAACGCTTATTTGCCTTCCATCTATGTATTCTGACACTCCAACAATGTGTTCTGCTTCAATTTGGCTCATTTTACCAAGGTGCTTATTTGCTGGAGTGAATATGCAGTTCTACTCAAGAGTAAGCAACTAAGCGAAATAAAGTCATAGAACGCATATTAGCCTTCTCTCTATGCATTCTGACACTCCAACAATGTGTTCTGCTTCAATTTGGCTCATGTTACAAAGGTGCTTATTGCTGGAGTGAATATGCAGTTCTACTCAAGAGTAAGCAACTAAGCGAAATAAAGTCATAGAACGCATATTCGCCTCCTCTCCATGCATTCGGACACTCCAACAATGTGTTCTGCTTCAATTTGGCTCATTTTACATAGGTGCTTATTTCTGGAGAGCAGATGCATTTCTACTCAAGAGTAAGCAACTAAGCGAAATAAAGCCATAGGACGCTTATTTGCCTTCTATCTATGCATTCTGACACTCCAACAATGTGTTCTGCTTCAATTTGGCTCATTTTACAAAGGTGCTTATTTGCTGGAGTGAATATGCAGTTCTACTCAAGAGTAAGCAACTCAGCGAAATAAAGCCATAGAACGCATATTCGCCTTCTCTCTATGCATTCTGACACTCCAACAATGTGTTCTGCTTCAATTTGGCTCATTTTACAAAGGTAATTATTTCTGGAGTGAACATGCATTTCTACTCAAGAGAAAGCGACGAAACGAAATAAAGCCATAGAACGCATATTCGCCTTCCATCTATGCATTCTGACACTCCAACAATGTGTTCTGCTTCAATTTGGCTCATTTTACAAAGGTGATTATTTCTGGAGAGCAGATGCATTTCTACTCAAGAGTAAGCAACTAAGCGAAATAAAGCCATGGAACGCTTAATTGCCTTCTATCTATGCATTCCGACACTCCAACAATGTGTCCTGCTTCAATTTGGCTCATTTTACAAAGGTGCTTTTTGCTGGAGTGAATATGCAGTTCTACTCAAGAGTAAGCAACTCAGCGAAATAAAGCCATAGAACGCTTACTTGCCTTCTATCTATGCATTCCGACACTCCAACAATGTGTTCTGCTTCAATTTGGCTCATTTTACAAAGGTGCTTATTGCTGGAAAGCAAATGCATTTCTACTCAAGAGTAAGCAAGTCAGCGAAATAAAGCCATAGAACGCTTACTTGCCTTCTATCTATGCATTCCGACACTCCAACAATGTGTTCTGCTTCAATTTGGCTCATTTTACAAAGGTGCTTATTGCTGGAGTGAATATGCAGTTCTACTCAAGAGTAAGCAACTCAGCGAAATAAAGCCATAGAACGCTTACTTGCCTTCTATCTATGCATTCTGACACTCGAACAATGTGTTCTGGTTCAATTTGGCTCATTTTACAAAGGTGATTATTGCTGGAGTGAATATGCAGTTCTACTCAAGAGTAAGCAACTAAGCAAAATAAAGCTATAGAACTCTTATTTGCCTTCTATCTATGCATTCTGACACTCCAACAATGTGTTCTGCTTCAATTTGGCTCATTTTACAAAGGTGCTTTTTGCTGGAGTGAATATGCATTTCTACTCAAGAGTAAGCAACTAAGCGAAATAAAACCATAGAACGCTTATTTGCCTTCCATCTATGCATTCTGACACTCCAACAATGTGTTCTGCTTCAATTTGGCTCATTTTACAAAGGTGCTTATTTCTGGAGAGCAGATGCATTTCCACTCAAGAGTAAGCAACTAAGCGAAATAAAACCATAGAACGCTTATTTGCCTTCCATCTATGCATTCTGACACTCCAACAATGTGTTCTGCTTCAATTTGGCTCATTTTACAAAGGTGCTTATTGCTGGAGTGAATATGCAGTTCTACTCAAGAGTAAGCAACTCAGCGAAATAAAGCCATAGAACGCTTACTTGCCTTCTATCTATGCATTCCGACACTCCAACAATGTGTCCTGCTTCAATTTGGCTCATTTTACAAAGGTGCTTTTTGCTGGAGTGAATATGCAGTTCTACTCAAGAGTAAGCAACTCAGCGAAATAAAGCCATAGAATGCTTATTTGCCTTCTATCTATGCATTCTGACACTCCAACGATGTGTTCTGCTTCAATTTGGCTCATTTTACAAAGGTGATTATTTTTGGAGTGAACATGCATTTCTACTCAAGAGTAAGCGACGAAACGAAATAAAGCCATAGAACGCTTACTTGCCTTCTCTCCATGCATTCTGACACTCCAACAATGTGTTCTGCTTCAATTTGGCTCATTTTACAAAGGTGCTTATTTCTGGAGAGCAGGTGCATTTCTACTCAAGAGTAAGCAACTAAGCGAAATAAAACCATAGAACGCTTATTTGCCTTCCATCTATGCATTCTGACACTCCAACAATGTGTTCTGCTTCAATTTGGCTCATTTTACACAGGTGCTTATTGCTGGAGTGAATATGCAGTTCTACTCAAGAGTAAGCAACTCAGCGAAATAAAGCCATAGAACGCTTACTTGCCTTCTATCTATGCATTCCGACACTCCAACAATGTGTTCTGCTTCAATTTGGCTCATTTTACAAAGGTGCTTATTGCTGGAGTGAATATGCAGTTTTACTCAAGAGTAAGCAACTCCGCGAAATAAAGCCATAGAACGCTTACTTGCCTTCTATCTATGCATTCCGACACTCCAACAATGTGTTCTGCTTCAATTTGGCTCATTTTACAAAGGTGCTTATTGCTGGAAAGCAAATGCATTTCTACTCAAGAGTAAGCAAGTCAGCGAAATAAAGCCATAGAACGCTTATTTGCCTTCTATCTATGCATTCTGACACTCCAACAATGTGTTCTGCTTCAATTTGGCTCATTTTACAAAGGTGCTCATTTCTGGAGTGAACATGCAGTTCTACTCAAGAGTAAGCAACTAAGCGAAATAAAGCCATAGAACGCTTATTTGCCTTCTATCTATGCATTGTGACACTCCAACAATGTGTTCTGCTTCAATTTGGCTCATTTTACAAAGGTGCTTTTTGCTGGAGTGAATATGCAGTTCTACTCAAGAGTAAGCAACTCAGCGAAATAAAGCCATAGAACGCTTATTTGCCTTGTATCTATGCATTCTGACACTTCAACGATGTGTTCTGCTTCAATTTGGCTCATTTTACAAAGGTGCGTATTTCTGGAGAGCAGATGCATTTCTACTCAAGAGTAAGCAACTAATCGAAATAAAGCCATAGAACGCTTATTTGCCTTCCATCTATGCATTCTGACACTCCCACATTGTGTTCTGCTTCAATTTGGCTCATGTTACAAAGGTGCTTATTGCTGGAGTGAATATGCAGTTCTACTGAAGAGTAAGCAACTAAGCGAAATAAAGTCATAGAACGCATATTTGCCTTCTCTCCATGCATTCGGACACTCCAACAATGTGTTCTGCTTCAATTTGGCTCATTTTACAAAGGTGCGTATTTCTGGAGTGAACATGCATTTCTACTCAAGAGTAAGCGACGAAACGAAATAAAGCCATATAACGCATATTCGCATTCTATCTATGCATTCTGACACTCCAACAATGTGTTCTGCTTCAATTTGGCTCATTTTACATAGGTGCTTATTTCTGGAGAGCAGATGCATTTCTACTCAAGAGTAAGCAACTAAGCGAAATAAAGTCATAGAACGCTTATTTGCCTTCTATCTATGCATTCTGACACTCCAACAATGTGTTCTGCTTCAATTTGGCTCATTTTACAAAGGTGCTTATTTGCTGGAGTGAATATGCAGTTCTACTCAAGAGTAAGCAACTAAGCGAAATAAAGTCATAGAACGCATATTAGTCTTCTCTCTATGCATTCTGACACTCCAACAATGTGTTCTGCTTCAATTTGGCTCATTTTACAAAGGTGCTTATTCCTGGAGTGAACATGCAGTTCTACTCAAGAGTAAGCAACTAAGCGAAATAAAGTCATAGAACGCATATTAGCCTTCTCTCTATGCATTCTGACACTCCAACAATGTGTTCTGCTTCAATTTGGCTCATTTTACAAAGGTAATTATTTCTGGAGTGAACATGCATTTCTACTCAAGAGTAAGCGACGAAACGAAATAAAGCCATAGAACGCATATTCGCCTTCTATCTATGCATTCTGACACTCCAACAATGTGTTCTGCTTCAATTTGGCTCATTTTACAAAGGTGATTATTTCTGGAGAGCAGATGCATTTCTACTCAAGAGTAAGCAACTAAGCGAAATAAAGCCATGGAACGCTTATTTGCCTTCTATCTATGCATTCTGACACTCCAACAATGTGTTCTGCTTCAATTTGGCTCATTTTACAAAGGTGCTTTTTGCTGGAGTGAATATGCAGTTCTACTCAAGTGTAAGCAACTCAGCGAAATAAAGCCATAGAACGCTTATTTGCCTTCTATCTATGCATTCTGACACTCCAACAATGTGTTCTGCTTCAATTTGGCTCATTTTACAAAGGTGCTTATTGCTGGAGTGAATTTGCAGTTCTACTCAAGTGTAAGCAACTCAGCGAAATAAAGCCATAGAACGCTTATTTGCCTTCCATCTATGTATTCTGACACTCCAACAATGTGTTCTGCTTCAATTTGGCTCATTTTACCAAGGTGCTTATTTGCTGGAGTGAATATGCAGTTCTACTCAAGAGTAAGCAACTAAGTGAAATAAAGTCATAGAACGCATATTAGCCTTCTCTCTATGCATTCTGACACTCCAACAATGTGTTCTGCTTCAATTTGGCTCATTTTACAAAGGTGATTATTTCTGGAGTGAACATGCAGTTCTACTCAAGAGTAAGCAACTAAGCGAAATAAAGTCATAGAACGCATATTTGCCTTCTCTCTATGCATTCTGACACTCCAACAATGTGTTCTGCTTCAATTTGGCTCATTTTACAAAGGTGATTATTTCTGGAGTGAACATGCAGTTCTACTCAAGAGTAAGCAACTAAGCGAAATAAAGTCATAGAACGCATATTTGCCTTCTCTCCATGCATTCGGACACTCCAACAATGTGTTCTGCTTCAATTTGGCTCATTTTACAAAGGTGATTATTTCTGGAGTGAACATGCATTTCTACTCAAGAGTAAGCGACGAAACGAAATAAAGCCATAGGACGCTTATTTGCCTTCTATCTATGCATTCTGACACTCCAAAAATGTCTTCTGCTACAATTTGGCTCATTTTACAAAGGTGATTATTTCTGGAGTGAACATGCAGTTCTACTCAAGAGTAAGCAACGAAGCGAAATAAAGCCATAGAACGCATATTCGCCTTCTATCTATGCATTCCGACACTCCAACAATGTGTTCTGCTTCAATTTGGCTCATTTTACAAAGGTGCTTATTGCTGGAGTGAATATGCAGTTCTACTCAAGAGTAAGCAACTAAGCGAAATAAAGCTATAGAACTCTTATTTGCCTTCTATCTATGCATTCTGACACTCCAACAATGTGTTCTGCTTCAATTTGGCTCATTTTACAAAGGTGCGTATTTCTGGAGAGCAGATGCATTTCTACTCAAGAGTAAGCAACTAAGCGAAATAAAGCCATAGGACGCTTATTTGCCTTCTATCTATGCATTCTGACACTCCAACAATGTGTTCTGCTTCAATTTGGCTCATTTTACAAAGGTGATTATTTCTGGAGAGCAGATGCATTTCTACTCAAGAGTAAGCAAATAAGCGAAATAAAGCCATAGGACGCTTACTTGCCTTCTATCTATGCATTCCGACACTCCAACAATGTGTTCTGCTTCAATTTGGCTCATTTTACAAAGGTGCTTATTGCTGGAGTGAATATGCATTTCTACTCAAGAGTAAGCAAGTCAGCGAAATAAAGCCATAGAACGCTTATTTGCCTTCTATCTATGCATTCTGACACTCCAACAATGTGTTCTGCTTCAATTTGGCTCATTTTACAAAGGTGCTTATTGCTGGAGTGAATATGCATTTCTACTCAAGAGTAAGCAACTAAGCGAAATAAAGCCATAGAACGCTTATTTGCCTTCTATCTATGCATTCTGAGACTCCCACATTGTGTTCTGCTTCAATTTGGCTCATGTTACAAAGGTGCTTTTTGCTGGAGTGAATATGCATTTCTACTCAAGAGTAAGCAACTAAGCGAAATAAAGCCATAGAACGCTTATTTGCCTTCTATCTATGCATTCTGACACTCCAACGATGTGTTCTGCTTCAATTTGGCTCATTTTACAAAGGTGCTTTTTGCTGGAGTGAATATGCAGTTCTACTCAAGAGTAAGCAACTAATCGAAATAAAGTCATAGAACGGATATTTGCCTTCTCTCTATGCATTCTGACACTCCAACAATGTGTTCTGCTTCAATTTGGCTCATTTTTCAAAGGTGATTATATCTGGAGTGAACATGCATATCTACTCAAGAGTAAGCGACGAAACGAAATAAAGCCATAGGACGCTTATTTGCCTTCTATCTATGCATTCTGACACTCCAACAATGTGTTCTGCTTCAATTTGGCTCATTTTACAAAGGTGATTATTTCTGGAGAGCAGATGCATTTCTACTCAAGAGTAAGCAACGAAGCGAAATAAAGCCATAGAACGCATATTCGCCTTCTATCTATGCATTCCGACACTCCAACAATGTGTTCTGCTTTAATTTGGCTCATTTTACAAAGGTGCTTTTTGCTGGAGTGAATATGCAGTTCTACTCAAGAGTAAGCAACGAAGCGAAATAAAGCCATAGAACGCATATTCGCCTTCTATCTATGCATTCTGACACTCCAACAATGTGTTCTGCTTCAATTTGGCTCATTTTACAAAGGTGCGTATTTCTGGAGAGCAGATGCATTTCTACTCAAGAGTAAGGAACTAATCAAAATAAAGCGATAGAACGCTTATTTGCCTTCTATCTATGCATTCTGACACTCCAACAATGTGTTCTGCTTCAATTTGGCTCATTTTACAAAGGTGCTCATTTCTGGAGTGAACATGCAGTTCTACTCAAGAGTAAGCAACTAAGCGAAATAAAGCCATAGAACGCTTATTTGCCTTCTATCTATGCATTCTGACACTCCCACATTGTGTTCTGCTTCAATTTGGCTCATGTTACAAAGGTGCTTATTGCTGGAGTGAATATGCAGTTCTACTCAAGAGTAAGCAACTAAGCGAAATAAAGCCATAGAACGCTTATTTGCCTTCTATCTATGCATTTTGACACTCCAACAATGTGTTCTGCTTCAATTTGGCTCATTTTACAAAGGTGCTCATTTCTGGAGAGCAGATAAATTTCTAGTCAAGAGTAAGCAACTAAGCGAAATAAAGTAATAGAACGCATATTTGCCTTCTCTCCATGCATTCGGACACTCCAACAATGTGTTCTGCTTCAATTTGGCTCATTTTACAAAGGTGCTTATTTCTGGAGAGCAGATGCATTTCTACTCAAGAGTAAGCGACGAAACGAAATAAAGCCATAGAACGCATATTCGCCTTCTATCTATGCATTCTGACACTCCAACAATGTGTTCTACTTCAATTTGGCTCATTTTACAAAGGTGCTTATTTCTGGAGAGCAGATGCATTTCTACTCAAGAGTAAGCAATTAAGCGAAATAAAGCCATAGGACGCTTATTTGCCTTCTATCTATGCATTCTGACACTCCAACAATGTGTTCTGCTTCAATTTGGCTCATTTTACAAAGGTGCTTTTTGCTGGAGTGAATATGCAGTTCTACTCAAGAGTAAGCAACTCAGCGAAATAAAGCCATAGAACCCTTATTTGCCTTCTCTCCATGCATTCGGACACTCCAACAATGTGTTCTGCTTCAATTTGGCTCATTTTACAAAGGTGCTTATTTCTGGAGAGCAGATGCATTTCTACTCAAGAGTAAGCGACGAAACGAAATAAAGCCATAGAACGCATATTCGCCTTCTATCTATGCATTCTGACACTCCAACAATGTGTTCTGCTTCAATTTGGCTCATTTTACAAAGGTGCTTATTTCTGGAGAGCAGATGCATTTCTACTCAAGAGTAAGCAACTAAGCGAAATAAAGCCATAGGACGCTTATTTGCCTTCTATCTATGCATTCTGACACTCCAACAATGTGTTCTGCTTCAATTTGGCTCATTTTACAAAGGTGCTTTTTGCTGGAGTGAATATGCAGTTCTACTCAAGAGTAAGCAACTCAGCGAAATAAAGCCATAGAACGCTTATTTGCCTTCTATCTATGCATTCTGACACTCCAGCGATGTGTTCTGCTTCAATTTGGCTCATTTTACAAAGGTGATTATTTTTGGAGTGAACATGCATTTCTACTCAAGAGTAAGCGACGAAACGAAATAAAGCCATAGAACGCATATTCGCCTTCTATCTATGCATTCTGACACTCCAACAATGTGTTCTGCTTCAATTTGGCTCATTTTACAAAGGTGCTTATTTCTGGAGAGCAGATGCATTTCCACTCAAGAGTAAGCAACTAAGCGAAATAAAACCATAGAACGCTTATTTGCCTTCCATCTATGCATTCTGACACTCCAACAATGTGTTCTGCTTCAATTTGGCTCATTTTACAAAGGTGCTTATTGCTGGAGTGAATATGCAGTTCTACTCAAGAGTAAGCAACTCAGCGAAATAAAGCCATAGAACGCTTACTTGCCTTCTATCTATGCATTCCGACACTCCAACAATGTGTCCTGCTTCAATTTGGCTCATTTTACAAAGGTGCTTTTTGCTGGAGTGAATATGCAGTTCTACTCAAGAGTAAGCAACTCAGCGAAATAAAGCCATAGAACGCTTATTTGCCTTCTATCTATGCATTCTGACACTCCCACATTGTGTTCTGCTTCAATTTGGCTCATTTTACAAAGGTGCTTATTGCTGGAAAGCAAATGCATTTCTACTCAAGAGTAAGCAACTCAGCGAAATAAAGCCATAGAACGCTTACTTGCCTTCTATCTATGCATTCCGACACTCCAACAATGTGTTCTGCTTCAATTTGGCTCATTTTACAAAGGTGCTCATTTCTGGAGTGAACATGCAGTTCTACTCAAGAGTAAGCAACTAAGCGAAATAAAGCCATAGAACGCTTATTTGCCTTCTATCTATGCATTCTGACACTCCCACATTGTGTTCTGCTTCAATTTGGCTCATTTTACAAAGGTGCTTATTGCTGGAAAGCAAATGCATTTCTACTCAAGAGTAAGCAAGTCAGCGAAATAAAGCCATAGAACGCTTACTTGCCTTCTATCTATGCATTCCGACACTCCAACAATGTGTTCTGCTTCAATTTGGCTCATTTTACAAAGGTGCTTATTGCTGGAGTGAATATGCAGTTCTACTCAAGAGTAAGCAACTCAGCGAAATAAAGCCATAGAACGCTTACTTGCCTTCTATCTATGCATTCTGACACTCGAACAATGTGTTCTGGTTCAATTTGGCTCATTTTACAAAGGTGATTATTGCTGTAGTGAATATGCAGTTCTACTCAAGAGTAAGCAACTAAGCAAAATAAAGCTATAGAACTCTTATTTGCCTTCTATCTATGCATTCTGACACTCCAACAATGTGTTCTGCTTCAATTTGGCTCATTTTACAAAGGTGCTTTTTGCTGGAGTGAATATGCATTTCTACTCAAGAGTAAGCAACTAAGCGAAATAAAACCATAGAACGCTTATTTGCCTTCCATCTATGCATTCTGACACTCCAACAATGTGTTCTGCTTCAATTTGGCTCATTTTACAAAGGTGCTTATTTCTGGAGAGCAGATGCATTTCCACTCAAGAGTAAGCAACTAAGCGAAATAAAACCATAGAACGCTTATTTGCCTTCCATCTATGCATTCTGACACTCCAACAATGTGTTCTGCTTCAATTTGGCTCATTTTACAAAGGTGCTTATTGCTGGAGTGAATATGCAGTTCTACTCAAGAGTAAGCAACTCAGCGAAATAAAGCCATAGAACGCTTACTTGCCTTCTATCTATGCATTCCGACACTCCAACAATGTGTCCTGCTTCAATTTGGCTCATTTTACAAAGGTGCTTTTTGCTGGAGTGAATATGCAGTTCTACTCAAGAGTAAGCAACTCAGCGAAATAAAGCCATAGAACGCTTACTTGCCTTCTATCTATGCATTCCGACACTCCAACAATGTGTTCTGCTTCAATTTGGCTCATTTTACAAAGGTGCTTATTGCTGGAAAGCAAATGCATTTCTACTCAAGAGTAAGCAAGTCAGCGAAATAAAGCCATAGAACGCTTACTTGCCTTCTATCTATGCATTCCGACACTCCAACAATGTGTTCTGCTTCAATTTGGCTCATTTTACAAAGGTGCTTATTGCTGGAGTGAATATGCAGTTCTACTCAAGAGTAAGCAACTCAGCGAAATAAAGCCATAGAACGCTTACTTGCCTTCTATCTATGCATTCTGACACTCGAACAATGTGTTCTGGTTCAATTTGGCTCATTTTACAAAGGTGATTATTGCTGGAGTGAATATGCAGTTCTACTCAAGAGTAAGCAACTAAGCAAAATAAAGCTATAGAACTCTTATTTGCCTTCTATCTATGCATTCTGACACTCCAACAATGTGTCCTGCTTCAATTTGGCTCATTTTACAAGGGTGCTTTTTGCTGGAGTGAATATGCATTTCTACTCAAGAGTAAGCAACTAAGCGAAATAAAGCCATAGGACGCTTATTTGCCTTCTATCTATGCATTCTGACACTCCAACAATGTGTTCTGCTTCAATTTGGCTCATTTTACAAGGTGATTATTTCTGGAGAGCAGATGCATTTCTACTCAAGAGTAAGCAACTAAGCGAAATAAAGCCATAGGACGCTTATTTGCCTTCTATCTATGCATTGTGACACTCCAACAATGTGTTCTGCTTCAATTTGGCTCATTTTACAAAGGTGCTTTTTGCTGGAGTGAATATGCAGTTCTACTCAAGAGTAAGCAACTCAGCGAAATAAAGCCATAGAACGCTTATTTGCCTTGTATCTATGCATTCTGACACTTCAACGATGTGTTCTGCTTCAATTTGGCTCATTTTACAAAGGTGCGTATTTCTGGAGAGCAGATGCATTTCTACTCAAGAGTAAGCAACTAATCGAAATAAAGCCATAGAACGCTTATTTGCCTTCCATCTATGCATTCTGACACTCCCACATTGTGTTCTGCTTCAATTTGGCTCATGTTACAAAGGTGCTTATTGCTGGAGTGAATATGCAGTTCTACTCAAGAGTAAGCAACTAAGCGAAATAAAGTCATAGAACGCATATTAGCCTCCTCTCCATTCATTCGGACACTCCAACAATGTGTTCTGCTTCAATTTGGCTCATTTTACAAAGGTGCGTATTTCTGGAGTGAACATGCATTTCTACTCAAGAGTAAGCGACGAAACGAAATAAAGCCATATAACGCATATTCGCATTCTATCTATGCATTCTGACACTCCAACAATGTGTTCTGCTTCAATTTGGCTCATTTTACATAGGTGCTTATTTCTGGAGAGCAGATGCATTTCTACTCAAGAGTAAGCAACTAAGCGAAATAAAGTCATAGAACGCTTATTTGCCTTCTATCTATGCATTCTGACACTCCAACAATGTTTTCTGCTTCAATTCGACTCATTTTACAAAGCTGCTTATTCCTGGAGTGAACATGCAGTTCTACTCAAGAGTAAGCAACTCTGCGAAATAAAGCCATAGAACGCTTATTTGCCTTCTATCTATGCATTCTGACACTCCAACAATGTGTTCTGCTTCAATTTGGCTCATTTTACAAAGGTGCGTATTTGTGGAGAGCAGATGCATTTCTACTCAAAAGTAAGCAACTAATCGAAATAAAGCCATAGAACGCTTATTTGCCTTCCATCTATGCATTCTGACACTCCAACAATGTGTTCTGCTTCAATTTGGCTCATTTTACAAAGGTGCTTATTGCTGGAGTGAATATGCAGTTCTACTCAAGTGTAAGCAACTCAGCGAAATAAAGCCATAGAACGCTTATTTGCCTTCCATCTATGTATTCTGACACTCCAACAATGTGTTCTGCTTCAATTTGGCTCATTTTACCAAGGTGCTTATTTGCTGGAGTGAATATGCAGTTCTACTCAAGAGTAAGCAACTAAGCGAAATAAAGTCATAGAACGCATATTAGCCTTCTCTCTATGCATTCTGACACTCCAACAATGTGTTCTGCTTCAATTTGGCTCATGTTACAAAGGTGCTTATTGCTGGAGTGAATATGCAGTTCTACTCAAGAGTAAGCAACTAAGCGAAATAAAGTCATAGAACGCATATTCGCCTCCTCTCCATGCATTCGGACACTCCAACAATGTGTTCTGCTTCAATTTGGCTCATTTTACAAAGGTGCGTATTTCTGGAGTGAACATGCATTTCTACTCAAGAGTAAGCGACGAAACGAAATAAAGCCATATAACGCATATTCGCATTCTATCTATGCATTCTGACACTCCAACAATGTGTTCTGCTTCAATTTGGCTCATTTTACATAGGTGCTTATTTCTGGAGAGCAGATGCATTTCTACTCAAGAGTAAGCAACTAAGCGAAATAAAGCCATAGGACGCTTATTTGCCTTCTATCTATGCATTCTGACACTCCAACAATGTGTTCTGCTTCAATTTGGCTCATTTTACAAAGGTGCTTATTTGCTGGAGTGAATATGCAGTTCTACTCAAGAGTAAGCAACTCAGCGAAATAAAGCCATAGAACGCATATTCGCCTTCTCTCTATGCATTCTGACACTCCAACAATGTGTTCTGCTTCAATTTGGCTCATTTTACAAAGGTAATTATTTCTGGAGTGAACATGCATTTCTACTCAAGAGAAAGCGACGAAACGAAATAAAGCCATAGAACGCATATTCGCCTTCCATCTATGCATTCTGACACTCCAACAATGTGTTCTGCTTCAATTTGGCTCATTTTACAAAGGTGATTATTTCTGGAGAGCAGATGCATTTCTACTCAAGAGTAAGCAACTAAGCGAAATAAAGCCATGGAACGCTTAATTGCCTTCTATCTATGCATTCCGACACTCCAACAATGTGTCCTGCTTCAATTTGGCTCATTTTACAAAGGTGCTTTTTGCTGGAGTGAATATGCAGTTCTACTCAAGAGTAAGCAACTCAGCGAAATAAAGCCATAGAACGCTTACTTGCCTTCTATCTATGCATTCCGACACTCCAACAATGTGTTCTGCTTCAATTTGGCTCATTTTACAAAGGTGCTTATTGCTGGAAAGCAAATGCATTTCTACTCAAGAGTAAGCAAGTCAGCGAAATAAAGCCATAGAACGCTTACTTGCCTTCTATCTATGCATTCCGACACTCCAACAATGTGTTCTGCTTCAATTTGGCTCATTTTACAAAGGTGCTTATTGCTGGAGTGAATATGCAGTTCTACTCAAGAGTAAGCAACTCAGCGAAATAAAGCCATAGAACGCTTACTTGCCTTCTATCTATGCATTCTGACACTCGAACAATGTGTTCTGGTTCAATTTGGCTCATTTTACAAAGGTGATTATTGCTGGAGTGAATATGCAGTTCTACTCAAGAGTAAGCAACTAAGCAAAATAAAGCTATAGAACTCTTATTTGCCTTCTATCTATGCATTCTGACACTCCAACAATGTGTTCTGCTTCAATTTGGCTCATTTTACAAAGGTGCGTATTTCTGGAGAGCAGATGCATTTCTACTCAAGAGTAAGCAACTAAGCGAAATAAAGCCATAGGACGCTTATTTGCCTTCTATCTATGCATTCTGACACTCCAACAATGTGTTCTGCTTCAATTTGGCTCATTTTACAAGGTGATTATTTCTGGAGAGCAGATGCATTTCTACTCAAGAGTAAGCAACTAAGCGAAATAAAGCCATAGAACGCTTATTTGCCTTCCATCTATGTAGTCTGACACTCCAACAATGTGTTCTGCTTCAATTTGGCTCATTTTACAAAGGTGCTTATTGCTGGAGTGAATATGCAGTTCTACTCAAGAGTAAGCAACTCAGCGAAATAAAGCCATAGAACGCTTACTTGCCTTCTATCTATGCATTCTGACACTCGAACAATGTGTTCTGGTTCAATTTGGCTCATTTTACAAAGGTGATTATTGCTGGAGTGAATATGCAGTTCTACTCAAGAGTAAGCAACTAAGCAAAATAAAGCTATAGAACTCTTATTTGCCTTCTATCTATGCATTCTGACACTCCAACAATGTGTCCTGCTTCAATTTGGCTCATTTTACAAGGGTGCTTTTTGCTGGAGTGAATATGCATTTCTACTCAAGAGTAAGCAACTAAGCGAAATAAAGCCATAGGACGCTTATTTGCCTTCTATCTATGCATTCTGACACTCCAACAATGTGTTCTGCTTCAATTTGGCTCATTTTACAAGGTGATTATTTCTGGAGAGCAGATGCATTTCTACTCAAGAGTAAGCAACTAAGCGAAATAAAGCCATAGGACGCTTATTTGCCTTCTATCTATGCATTGTGACACTCCAACAATGTGTTCTGCTTCAATTTGGCTCATTTTACAAAGGTGCTTTTTGCTGGAGTGAATATGCAGTTCTACTCAAGAGTAAGCAACTCAGCGAAATAAAGCCATAGAACGCTTATTTGCCTTGTATCTATGCATTCTGACACTTCAACGATGTGTTCTGCTTCAATTTGGCTCATTTTACAAAGGTGCGTATTTCTGGAGAGCAGATGCATTTCTACTCAAGAGTAAGCAACTAATCGAAATAAAGCCATAGAACGCTTATTTGCCTTCCATCTATGCATTCTGACACTCCCACATTGTGTTCTGCTTCAATTTGGCTCATGTTACAAAGGTGCTTATTGCTGGAGTGAATATGCAGTTCTACTCAAGAGTAAGCAACTAAGCGAAATAAAGTCATAGAACGCATATTAGCCTCCTCTCCATTCATTCGGACACTCCAACAATGTGTTCTGCTTCAATTTGGCTCATTTTACAAAGGTGCGTATTTCTGGAGTGAACATGCATTTCTACTCAAGAGTAAGCGACGAAACGAAATAAAGCCATATAACGCATATTCGCATTCTATCTATGCATTCTGACACTCCAACAATGTGTTCTGCTTCAATTTGGCTCATTTTACATAGGTGCTTATTTCTGGAGAGCAGATGCATTTCTACTCAAGAGTAAGCAACTAAGCGAAATAAAGTCATAGAACGCTTATTTGCCTTCTATCTATGCATTCTGACACTCCAACAATGTTTTCTGCTTCAATTCGACTCATTTTACAAAGCTGCTTATTCCTGGAGTGAACATGCAGTTCTACTCAAGAGTAAGCAACTCTGCGAAATAAAGCCATAGAACGCTTATTTGCCTTCTATCTATGCATTCTGACACTCCAACAATGTGTTCTGCTTCAATTTGGCTCATTTTACAAAGGTGCGTATTTGTGGAGAGCAGATGCATTTCTACTCAAAAGTAAGCAACTAATCGAAATAAAGCCATAGAACGCTTATTTGCCTTCCATCTATGCATTCTGACACTCCAACAATGTGTTCTGCTTCAATTTGGCTCATTTTACAAAGGTGCTTATTGCTGGAGTGAATATGCAGTTCTACTCAAGTGTAAGCAACTCAGCGAAATAAAGCCATAGAACGCTTATTTGCCTTCCATCTATGTATTCTGACACTCCAACAATGTGTTCTGCTTCAATTTGGCTCATTTTACCAAGGTGCTTATTTGCTGGAGTGAATATGCAGTTCTACTCAAGAGTAAGCAACTAAGCGAAATAAAGTCATAGAACGCATATTAGCCTTCTCTCTATGCATTCTGACACTCCAACAATGTGTTCTGCTTCAATTTGGCTCATGTTACAAAGGTGCTTATTGCTGGAGTGAATATGCAGTTCTACTCAAGAGTAAGCAACTAAGCGAAATAAAGTCATAGAACGCATATTCGCCTCCTCTCCATGCATTCGGACACTCCAACAATGTGTTCTGCTTCAATTTGGCTCATTTTACAAAGGTGCGTATTTCTGGAGTGAACATGCATTTCTACTCAAGAGTAAGCGACGAAACGAAATAAAGCCATATAACGCATATTCGCATTCTATCTATGCATTCTGACACTCCAACAATGTGTTCTGCTTCAATTTGGCTCATTTTACATAGGTGCTTATTTCTGGAGAGCAGATGCATTTCTACTCAAGAGTAAGCAACTAAGCGAAATAAAGCCATAGGACGCTTATTTGCCTTCTATCTATGCATTCTGACACTCCAACAATGTGTTCTGCTTCAATTTGGCTCATTTTACAAAGGTGCTTATTTGCTGGAGTGAATATGCAGTTCTACTCAAGAGTAAGCAACTCAGCGAAATAAAGCCATAGAACGCATATTCGCCTTCTCTCTATGCATTCTGACACTCCAACAATGTGTTCTGCTTCAATTTGGCTCATTTTACAAAGGTAATTATTTCTGGAGTGAACATGCATTTCTACTCAAGAGAAAGCGACGAAACGAAATAAAGCCATAGAACGCATATTCGCCTTCCATCTATGCATTCTGACACTCCAACAATGTGTTCTGCTTCAATTTGGCTCATTTTACAAAGGTGATTATTTCTGGAGAGCAGATGCATTTCTACTCAAGAGTAAGCAACTAAGCGAAATAAAGCCATGGAACGCTTAATTGCCTTCTATCTATGCATTCCGACACTCCAACAATGTGTCCTGCTTCAATTTGGCTCATTTTACAAAGGTGCTTTTTGCTGGAGTGAATATGCAGTTCTACTCAAGAGTAAGCAACTCAGCGAAATAAAGCCATAGAACGCTTACTTGCCTTCTATCTATGCATTCCGACACTCCAACAATGTGTTCTGCTTCAATTTGGCTCATTTTACAAAGGTGCTTATTGCTGGAAAGCAAATGCATTTCTACTCAAGAGTAAGCAAGTCAGCGAAATAAAGCCATAGAACGCTTACTTGCCTTCTATCTATGCATTCCGACACTCCAACAATGTGTTCTGCTTCAATTTGGCTCATTTTACAAAGGTGCTTATTGCTGGAGTGAATATGCAGTTCTACTCAAGAGTAAGCAACTCAGCGAAATAAAGCCATAGAACGCTTACTTGCCTTCTATCTATGCATTCTGACACTCGAACAATGTGTTCTGGTTCAATTTGGCTCATTTTACAAAGGTGATTATTGCTGGAGTGAATATGCAGTTCTACTCAAGAGTAAGCAACTAAGCAAAATAAAGCTATAGAACTCTTATTTGCCTTCTATCTATGCATTCTGACACTCCAACAATGTGTTCTGCTTCAATTTGGCTCATTTTACAAAGGTGCGTATTTCTGGAGAGCAGATGCATTTCTACTCAAGAGTAAGCAACTAAGCGAAATAAAGCCATAGGACGCTTATTTGCCTTCTATCTATGCATTCTGACACTCCAACAATGTGTTCTGCTTCAATTTGGCTCATTTTACAAGGTGATTATTTCTGGAGAGCAGATGCATTTCTACTCAAGAGTAAGCAACTAAGCGAAATAAAGCCATAGAACGCTTATTTGCCTTCCATCTATGTAGTCTGACACTCCAACAATGTGTTCTGCTTCAATTTGGCTCATTTTACCAAGGTGCTTATTTGCTGGAGTGAATATGCAGTTCTACTCAAGAGTAAGCAACTAAGCGAAATAAAGTCATAGAACGCATAATAGCCTTCTCTCTATGCATTCTGACACTCCAACAATGTGTTCTGCTTCAATTTCGCTCATTTTACAAAGGTGCTCATTTCTGGAGTGAACATGCAGTTCTACTCAAGAGTAAGCAACTAAGCGAAATAAAGTCATAGAACGCTTATTTGCCTTCTATCTATGCATTCTGACACTCCAACAATGTTTTCTGCTTCAATTCGACTCATTTTACAAAGCTGCTTATTCCTGGAGTGAACATGCAGTTCTACTCAAGAGTAAGCAACTCTGCGAAATAAAGCCATAGAACGCTTATTTGCCTTCTATCTATGCATTCTGACACTCCAACAATGTGTTCTGCTTCAATTTGGCTCATTTTACAAAGGTGCGTATTTTTGGAGAGCAGATGCATTTCTACTCAAAAGTAAGCAACTAATCGAAATAAAGCCATAGAACGCTTATTTGCCTTCCATCTATGCATTCTGACACTCCAACAATGTGTTCTGCTTCAATTTGGCTCATTTTACAAAGGTGCTTATTGCTGGAGTGAATATGCAGTTCTACTCAAGTGTAAGCAACTCAGCGAAATAAAGCCATAGAACGCTTATTTGCCTTCCATCTATGTATTCTGACACTCCAACAATGTGTTCTGCTTCAATTTGGCTCATTTTACCAAGGTGCTTATTTGCTGGAGTGAATATGCAGTTCTACTCAAGAGTAAGCAACTAAGCGAAATAAAGTCATAGAACGCATATTAGCCTTCTCTCTATGCATTCTGACACTCCAACAATGTGTTCTGCTTCAATTTGGCTCATGTTACAAAGGTGCTTATTGCTGGAGTGAATATGCAGTTCTACTCAAGAGTAAGCAACTAAGCGAAATAAAGTCATAGAACGCATATTTGCCTCCTCTCCATGCATTCGGACACTCCAACAATGTGTTCTGCTTCAATTTGGCTCATTTTACAAAGGTGCGTATTTCTGGAGTGAACATGCATTTCTACTCAAGAGTAAGCGACGAAACGAAATAAAGCCATATAACGCATATTCGCATTCTATCTATGCATTCTGACACTCCAACAATGTGTTCTGCTTCAATTTGGCTCATTTTACATAGGTGCTTATTTCTGGAGAGCAGATGCATTTCTACTCAAGAGTAAGCAACTAAGCGAAATAAAGTCATAGAACGCTTATTTGCCTTCTATCTATGCATTCTGACACTCCAACAATGTGTTCTGCTTCAATTTGGCTCATTTTACAAAGGTGCTTATTTGCTGGAGTGAATATGCAGTTCTACTCAAGAGTAAGCAACTCAGCGAAATAAAGTCATAGAACGCATATTTGCCTTCTCTCTATGCATTCTGACACTCCAACAATGTGTTCTGCTTCAATTTGGCTCATTTTACAAAGGTAATTATTTCTGGAGTGAACATGCATTTCTACTCAAGAGAAAGCGACGAAACGAAATAAAGCCATAGAACGCATATTCGCCTTCTATCTATGCATTCTGACACTCCAACAATGTGTTCTGCTTCAATTTGGCTCATTTTACAAAGGTGATTATTTCTGGAGAGCAGATGCATTTCTACTCAAGAGTAAGCAACTAAGCGAAATAAAGCCATGGAACGCTTAATTGCCTTCTATCTATGCATTCTGACACTCCAACAATGTTTTCTGCTTCAATTCGACTCATTTTACAAAGCTGCTTATTCCTGGAGTGAACATGCAGTTCTACTCAAGAGTAAGCAACTCAGCGAAATAAAGCCATAGAACCCTTATTTGCCTTCTCTCCATGCATTCTGACACTCCAACAATGTGTTCTGCTTCAATTTGGCTCATTTTACAAAGGTGATTATTTCTGGAGTGAACATGCAGTTCTACTCAAGAGTAAGCAACGAAGCGAAATAAAGCCATAGAACGCATATTCGCCTTCTATCTATGCATTCCGACACTCCAACAATGTGTTCTGCTTCAATTTGGCTCATTTTACAAAGGTGCTTTTTGCTGGAGTGAATATGCAGTTCTACTCAAGTGTAAGCAACTCAGCGAAATAAAGCCATAGAACGCTTATTTGCCTTCTATCTATGCATTCTGACACTCCAACAATGTGTTCTGCTTCAATTTGGCTCATTTTACAAAGGTGCGTATTTCTGGAGAGCAGATGCATTTCTACTCAAGAGTAAGCAACTAAGCGAAATAAAGTCATAGAACGCATATTTGCCTTCTCTCTATGCATTCTGACACTCCAACAATGTGTTCTGCTTCAATTTGGCTCATTTTACAAAGGTGCGTATTTCTGGAGTGAACATGATGTTCTACTCAAGAGTAAGCAACTAAGCGAAATAAAGCCATAGAACGCTTATTTGCCTTCTATCTATGCATTCTGACACTCCAACAATGTGTTCTGCTTCAATTTGGCTCATTTTACAAAGGTGATTATTTCTGGAGAGCAGATGCATTTCTACTCAAGAGTAAGCAACTAAGCGAAATAAAGCCATAGGACGCTTATTTGCCTTCTATCTATGCATTCTGACACTCCAACAATGTGTTCTGTTTCAATTTGGCTCATTTTACAAAGGTGCTTTTTGCTGGAGTGAATATGCAGTTCTACTCAAGAGTAAGCAACTCAGCGAAATAAAGCCATAGAACGCTTATTTGCCTTCTATCTATGCATTCTGACACTCCAACAATGTGTTCTGCTTCAATTTGGCTCATTTTACAAAGGTGCTTATTTGCTGGAGTGAATATGCAGTTCTACTCAAGAGTAAGCAACTAAGCGAAATAAAGTCATAGAACGCATATTAGCCTTCTCTCTATGCATTCTGACACTCCAACAATGTGTTCTGCTTCAATTTGGCTCATTTTACAAAGGTGCGTATTTCTGGAGAGCAGATGCATTTCTACTCAAGAGTAAGGAACTAATCAAAATAAAGCGATAGAACGCTTATTTGCCTTCTATCTATGCATTCTGACACTCCAACAATGTGTTCTGCTTCAATTTGGCTCATTTTACAAAGGTGCTCATTTCTGGAGTGAACATGCAGTTCTACTCAAGAGTAAGCAACTAAGCGAAATAAAGCCATAGAATGCTTATTTGCCTTCTATCTATGCATTCTGACACTCCAACAATGTGTTCTGCTTCAATTTGGCTCATTTTACAAAGGTGCTCATTTCTGGAGAGCAGATAAATTTCTAGTCAAGAGTAAGCAACTAAGCGAAATAAAGTAATAGAACGCTTATTTGCCTTCTCTCCATGCATTCGGACACTCCAACAATGTGTTCTGCTTCAATTTGGCTCATTTTACAAAGGTGCTTATTTCTGGAGAGCAGATGCATTTCTACTCAAGAGTAAGCGACGAAACGAAATAAAGCCATAGAACGCATATTCGCCTTCTATCTATGCATTCTGACACTCCAACAATGTGTTCTGCTTCAATTTGGCTCATTTTACAAAGGTGCTTTTTGCTGGAGTGAATATGCAGTTCTACTCAAGAGTAAGCAACTCAGCGAAATAAAGCCATAGAACCCTTATTTGCCTTCTCTCCATGCATTCGGACACTCCAACAATGTGTTCTGCTTCAATTTGGCTCATTTTACAAAGGTGCTTATTTCTGGTGTGAACATGCAGTTCTACTCAAGAGTAAGCAACTAAGCGAAATAAAGCGATAGAACGCTTATTTGCCTTCTATCTGTGCATTCTGACACTCCAACAATGTGTTCTGCTTCAATTTGACTCATTTTACAAAGATGCTTATTTCTGGAGTGAACATGCAGTTCTACTCAAGAGTAAGCAACTAAGCGAAATAAAGCCATGGAACGCTTATTTGCCTTCTATCTGTGCATTCTGACACTCCAACAATGTTTTCTGCTTCAATTTGACTCATTTCACAAAGATACTTATTTCTGGCGTGAACATGCAGTTCTACTCAAAGTAAGCAACTAAGCGAAATAAAGCGATAGAACGCTTATTTGCCTTCTATCTATGCATTCTGACACTCCAACAATGTATTCTGCTTCAATTTGACTCATTTTACAAAGATGCTTATTTCTGGAGTGAATATGCAGTTCTACTCAAGAGTAAGCAACTAAGCGAAATAAAGCCATGGAACGCTTATTTGCCTTCTATCTATGCATTCTGACACTCCAACAATGTGTTCTGCTTCAATTTGGCTCATTTTACAAAGGTGCGTATTTCTGGAGAGCAGATGCATTTCTACTCAAGAGTAAGCAACTAAGCGAAATAAAGTCATAGAACGCATATTTGCCTTCTCTCTATGCATTCTGACACTCCAACAATGTGTTCTGCTTCAATTTGGCTCATTTTACAAAGGTGCGTATTTCTGGAGTGAACATGCAGTTCTACTCAAGAGTAAGCAACTAAGCGAAATAAAGCCATAGAACGCTTATTTGCCTTCTATCTATGCATTCTGACACTCCAACAATGTGTTCTGCTTCAATTTGGCTCATTTTACAAAGGTGCTCATTTCTGGAGAGCAGATAAATTTCTAGTCAAGAGTAAGCAACTAAGCGAAATAAAGTAATAGAACGCATATTTGCCTTCTCTCCATGCATTCGGACACTCCAACAATGTGTTCTGCTTCAATTTGGCTCATTTTACAAAGGTGATTATTTTTGGAGTGAACATGCATTTCTACTCAAGAGTAAGCGACGAAACGAAATAAAGCCATAGAACGCATATTCGCCTTCTATCTATGCATTCTGACACTCCAACAATGTGTTCTGCTTCAATTTGGCTCATTTTACAAAGGTGCTTATTTCTGGAGAGCAGATGCATTTCCACTCAAGAGTAAGCAACTAAGCGAAATAAAACCATAGAACGCTTATTTGCCTTCCATCTATGCATTCTGACACTCCAACAATGTGTTCTGCTTCAATTTGGCTCATTTTACAAAGGTGCTTATTGCTGGAGTGAATATGCAGTTCTACTCAAGAGTAAGCAACTCAGCGAAATAAAGCCATAGAACGCTTACTTGCCTTCTATCTATGCATTCCGACACTCCAACAATGTGTCCTGCTTCAATTTGGCTCATTTTACAAAGGTGCTTTTTGCTGGAGTGAATATGCAGTTCTACTCAAGAGTAAGCAACTCAGCGAAATAAAGCCATAGAACGCTTACTTGCCTTCTATCTATGCATTCCGACACTCCAACAATGTGTTCTGCTTCAATTTGGCTCATTTTACAAAGGTGCTTATTGCTGGAAAGCAAATGCATTTCTACTCAAGAGTAAGCAAGTCAGCGAAATAAAGCCATAGAACGCTTACTTGCCTTCTATCTATGCATTCCGACACTCCAACAATGTGTTCTGCTTCAATTTGGCTCATTTTACAAAGGTGCTTATTGCTGGAGTGAATATGCAGTTCTACTCAAGAGTAAGCAACTCAGCGAAATAAAGCCATAGAACGCTTACTTGCCTTCTATCTATGCATTCTGACACTCGAACAATGTGTTCTGGTTCAATTTGGCTCATTTTACAAAGGTGATTATTGCTGGAGTGAATATGCAGTTCTACTCAAGAGTAAGCAACTAAGCAAAATAAAGCTATAGAACTCTTATTTGCCTTCTATCTATGCATTCTGACACTCCAACAATGTGTTCTGCTTCAATTTGGCTCATTTTACAAAGGTGCGTATTTCTGGAGAGCAGATGCATTTCTACTCAAGAGTAAGCAACTAAGCGAAATAAAGCCATAGGACGCTTATTTGCCTTCTATCTATGCATTCTGACACTCCAACAATGTGTTCTGCTTCAATTTGGCTCATTTTACAAGGGGATTATTTCTGGAGAGCAGATGCATTTCTACTCAAGAGTAAGCAACTAAGCGAAATAAAGCCATAGGACGCTTATTTGCCTTCTATCTATGCATTGTGACACTCCAACAATGTGTTCTGCTTCAATTTGGCTCATTTTACAAAGGTGCTTATTTCTGGAGAGCAGATGCATTTCTACTCAAGAGTAAGCAACTAAGCGAAATAAAGCCATAGAACGCTTATTTGCCTTCCATCTATGTAGTCTGACACTCCAACAATGTGTTCTGCTTCAATTTGGCTCATTTTACCAAGGTGCTTATTTGCTGGAGTGAATATGCAGTTCTACTCAAGAGTAAGCAACTAAGCGAAATAAAGTCATAGAACGCATAATAGCCTTCTCTCTATGCATTCTGACACTCCAACAATGTGTTCTGCTTCAATTTCGCTCATTTTACAAAGGTGCTCATTTCTGGAGTGAACATGCAGTTCTACTCAAGAGTAAGCAACTAAGCGAAATAAAGTCATAGAACGCATATTTGCCTCCTCTCCATGCATTCGGACACTCCAACAATGTGTTCTGCTTCAATTTGGCTCATTTTACAAAGGTGCGTATTTCTGGAGTGAACATGCATTTCTACTCAAGAGTAAGCGACGAAACGAAATAAAGCCATATAACGCATATTCGCATTCTATCTATGCATTCTGACACTCCAACAATGTTTTCTGCTTCAATTCGACTCATTTTACAAAGCTGCTTATTCCTGGAGTGAACATGCAGTTCTACTCAAGAGTAAGCAACTCTGCGAAATAAAGCCATAGAACGCTTATTTGCCTTCTATCTATGCATTCTGACACTCCAACAATGTGTTCTGCTTCAATTTGGCTCATTTTACAAAGGTGCGTATTTTTGGAGAGCAGATGCATTTCTACTCAAAAGTAAGCAACTAATCGAAATAAAGCCATAGAACGCTTATTTGCCTTCCATCTATGCATTCTGACACTCCAACAATGTGTTCTGCTTCAATTTGGCTCATTTTACAAAGGTGCTTATTGCTGGAGTGAATATGCAGTTCTACTCAAGTGTAAGCAACTCAGCGAAATAAAGCCATAGAACGCTTATTTGCCTTCCATCTATGTATTCTGACACTCCAACAATGTGTTCTGCTTCAATTTGGCTCATTTTACCAAGGTGCTTATTTGCTGGAGTGAATATGCAGTTCTACTCAAGAGTAAGCAACTAAGCGAAATAAAGTCATAGAACGCATATTAGCCTTCTCTCTATGCATTCTGACACTCCAACAATGTGTTCTGCTTCAATTTGGCTCATGTTACAAAGGTGCTTATTGCTGGAGTGAATATGCAGTTCTACTCAAGAGTAAGCAACTAAGCGAAATAAAGTCATAGAACGCATATTTGCCTCCTCTCCATGCATTCGGACACTCCAACAATGTGTTCTGCTTCAATTTGGCTCATTTTACAAAGGTGCGTATTTCTGGAGTGAACATGCATTTCTACTCAAGAGTAAGCGACGAAACGAAATAAAGCCATATAACGCATATTCGCATTCTATCTATGCATTCTGACACTCCAACAATGTGTTCTGCTTCAATTTGGCTCATTTTACATAGGTGCTTATTTCTGGAGAGCAGATGCATTTCTACTCAAGAGTAAGCAACTAAGCGAAATAAAGTCATAGAACGCTTATTTGCCTTCTATCTATGCATTCTGACACTCCAACAATGTGTTCTGCTTCAATTTGGCTCATTTTACAAAGGTGCTTATTTGCTGGAGTGAATATGCAGTTCTACTCAAGAGTAAGCAACTCAGCGAAATAAAGTCATAGAACGCATATTTGCCTTCTCTCTATGCATTCTGACACTCCAACAATGTGTTCTGCTTCAATTTGGCTCATTTTACAAAGGTAATTATTTCTGGAGTGAACATGCATTTCTACTCAAGAGAAAGCGACGAAACGAAATAAAGCCATAGAACGCATATTCGCCTTCTATCTATGCATTCTGACACTCCAACAATGTGTTCTGCTTCAATTTGGCTCATTTTACAAAGGTGATTATTTCTGGAGAGCAGATGCATTTCTACTCAAGAGTAAGCAACTAAGCGAAATAAAGCCATGGAACGCTTAATTGCCTTCTATCTATGCATTCTGACACTCCAACAATGTTTTCTGCTTCAATTCGACTCATTTTACAAAGCTGCTTATTCCTGGAGTGAACATGCAGTTCTACTCAAGAGTAAGCAACTCAGCGAAATAAAGCCATAGAACCCTTATTTGCCTTCTCTCCATGCATTCTGACACTCCAACAATGTGTTCTGCTTCAATTTGGCTCATTTTACAAAGGTGATTATTTCTGGAGTGAACATGCAGTTCTACTCAAGAGTAAGCAACGAAGCGAAATAAAGCCATAGAACGCATATTCGCCTTCTATCTATGCATTCCGACACTCCAACAATGTGTTCTGCTTCAATTTGGCTCATTTTACAAAGGTGCTTTTTGCTGGAGTGAATATGCAGTTCTACTCAAGTGTAAGCAACTCAGCGAAATAAAGCCATAGAACGCTTATTTGCTTTCTATCTATGCATTCTGACACTCCAACAATGTGTTCTGCTTCAATTTGGCTCATTTTACAAAGGTGCGTATTTCTGGAGAGCAGATGCATTTCTACTCAAGAGTAAGCAACTAAGCGAAATAAAGTCATAGAACGCATATTTGCCTTCTCTCTATGCATTCTGACACTCCAACAATGTGTTCTGCTTCAATTTGGCTCATTTTACAAAGGTGCGTATTTCTGGAGTGAACATGATGTTCTACTCAAGAGTAAGCAACTAAGCGAAATAAAGCCATAGAACGCTTATTTGCCTTCTATCTATGCATTCTGACACTCCAACAATGTGTTCTGCTTCAATTTGGCTCATTTTACAAAGGTGCTTATTTGCTGGAGTGAATATGCAGTTCTACTCAAGAGTAAGTAACTAAGCGAAATAAAGTCATAGAACGCATATTTGCCTTCTCTCTATGCATTCTGACACTCCAACAATGTGTTCTGCTTCAATTTGGCTCATTTTACAAATGTGATTATTTCTGGAGTGAACATGCATTTCTACTCAAGAGTAAGCGACGAAACGAAATAAAGCCATAGAACGCATATTCGCCTTCTATCTATGCATTCTGACACTCCAACAATGTGTTCTGCTTCAATTTGGCTCATTTTACAAAGGTGATTATTTCTGGAGAGCAGATGCATTTCTACTCAAGAGTAAGCAACTAAGCGAAATAAAGCCATAGGACGCTTATTTGCCTTCTATCTATGCATTCTGACACTCCAACAATGTGTTCTGTTTCAATTTGGCTCATTTTACAAAGGTGCTTTTTGCTGGAGTGAATGTGCAGTTCTACTCAAGAGTAAGCAACTCAGCGAAATAAAGCCATAGAACGCTTATTTGCCTTCTATCTATGCATTCTGACACTCCAACAATGTGTTCTGCTTCAATTTGGCTCATTTTACAAAGGTGCTTATTTGCTGGAGTGAATATGCAGTTCTACTCAAGAGTAAGCAACTAAGCGAAATAAAGTCATAGAACGCATATTAGCCTTCTCTCTATGCATTCTGACACTCCAACAATGTGTTCTGCTTCAATTTGGCTCATTTTACAAAGGTGATTATTTCTGGAGTGAACATGCAGTTCTACTCAAGAGTAAGCAACGAAGCGAAATAAAGCCATAGAACGCATATTCGCCTTCTATCTATGCATTCCGACACTCCAACAATGTGTTCTGCTTCAATTTGGCTCATTTTACAAAGGTGCGTATTTCTGGAGAGCAGATGCATTTCTACTCAAGAGTAAGGAACTAATCAAAATAAAGCGATAGAACGCTTATTTGCCTTCTATCTATGCATTCTGACACTCCAACAATGTGTTCTGCTTCAATTTGGCTCATTTTACAAAGGTGCTCATTTCTGGAGTGAACATGCAGTTCTACTCAAGAGTAAGCAACTAAGCGAAATAAAGCCATAGAATGCTTATTTGCCTTCTATCTATGCATTCTGACACTCCAACAATGTGTTCTGCTTCAATTTGGCTCATTTTACAAAGGTGCTCATTTCTGGAGAGCAGATAAATTTCTAGTCAAGAGTAAGCAACTAAGCGAAATAAAGTAATAGAACGCTTATTTGCCTTCTCTCCATGCATTCGGACACTCCAACAATGTGTTCTGCTTCAATTTGGCTCATTTTACAAAGGTGCTTATTTCTGGAGAGCAGATGCATTTCTACTCAAGAGTAAGCGACGAAACGAAATAAAGCCATAGAACGCATATTCGCCTTCTATCTATGCATTCTGACACTCCAACAATGTGTTCTGCTTCAATTTGGCTCATTTTACAAAGGTGCTTTTTGCTGGAGTGAATATGCAGTTCTACTCAAGAGTAAGCAACTCAGCGAAATAAAGCCATAGAACCCTTATTTGCCTTCTCTCCATGCATTCGGACACTCCAACAATGTGTTCTGCTTCAATTTGGCTCATTTTACAAAGGTGCTTATTTCTGGTGTGAACATGCAGTTCTACTCAAGAGTAAGCAACTAAGCGAAATAAAGCGATAGAACGCTTATTTGCCTTCTATCTGTGCATTCTGACACTCCAACAATGTGTTCTGCTTCAATTTGACTCATTTTACAAAGATGCTTATTTCTGGAGTGAACATGCAGTTCTACTCAAGAGTAAGCAACTAAGCGAAATAAAGCCATGGAACGCTTATTTGCCTTCTATCTGTGCATTCTGACACTCCAACAATGTTTTCTGCTTCAATTTGACTCATTTCACAAAGATACTTATTTCTGGCGTGAACATGCAGTTCTACTCAAAGTAAGCAACTAAGCGAAATAAAGCGATAGAACGCTTATTTGCCTTCTATCTATGCATTCTGACACTCCAACAATGTATTCTGCTTCAATTTGACTCATTTTACAAAGATGCTTATTTCTGGAGTGAATATGCAGTTCTACTCAAGAGTAAGCAACTAAGCGAAATAAAGCCATGGAACGCTTATTTGCCTTCTATCTATGCATTCTGACACTCCAACAATGTGTTCTGCTTCAATTTGGCTCATTTTACAAAGGTGCGTATTTCTGGAGAGCAGATGCATTTCTACTCAAGAGTAAGCAACTAAGCGAAATAAAGTCATAGAACGCATATTTGCCTTCTCTCTATGCATTCTGACACTCCAACAATGTGTTCTGCTTCAATTTGGCTCATTTTACAAAGGTGCGTATTTCTGGAGTGAACATGCAGTTCTACTCAAGAGTAAGCAACTAAGCGAAATAAAGCCATAGAACGCTTATTTGCCTTCTATCTATGCATTCTGACACTCCAACAATGTGTTCTGCTTCAATTTGGCTCATGTTACAAAGGTGCTCATTTCTGGAGAGCAGATAAATTTCTAGTCAAGAGTAAGCAACTAAGCGAAATAAAGTAATAGAACGCATATTTGCCTTCTCTCCATGCATTCGGACACTCCAACAATGTGTTCTGCTTCAATTTGGCTCATTTTACAAAGGTGCTTATTTCTGGAGAGCAGATGCATTTCTACTCAAGAGTAAGCGACGAAACGAAATAAAGCCATAGAACGCATATTCGCCTTCTATCTATGCATTCTGACACTCCAACAATGTGTTCTACTTCAATTTGGCTCATTTTACAAAGGTGCTTATTTCTGGAGAGCAGATGCATTTCTACTCAAGAGTAAGCAACTAAGCAAAATAAAGCCATAGGACGCTTATTTGCCTTCTATCTATGCATTCTGACACTCCAACAATGTGTTCTGCTTCAATTTGGCTCATTTTACAAAGGTGCTTTTTGCTGGAGTGAATATGCAGTTCTACTCAAGTGTAAGCAACTCAGCGAAATAAAGCCATAGAACGCTTATTTGCCTTCTATCTATGCATTCTGACACTCCAACAATGTGTTCTGCTTCAATTTGGCTCATTTTACAAAGGTGCTTATTTGCTGGAGTGAATATGCAGTTCTACTCAAGAGTAAGTAACTAAGCGAAATAAAGCCATAGAACGCATATTCGCCTTCTATCTATGCATTCTGACACTCCAACAATGTGTTCTGCTTCAATTTGGCTCATTTTACAAAGGTGATTATTTCTGGAGAGCAGATGCATTTCTACTCAAGAGTAAGCAACTAAGCGAAATAAAGCCATAGGACGCTTATTTGCCTTCTCTCTATGCATTCTGACACTCCAACAATGTGTTCTGCTTCAATTTGGCTCATTTTACAAAGGTGATTATTTCTGGAGTGAACATGCAGTTCTACTCAAGAGTAAGCAACGAAGCGAAATAAAGCCATAGAACGCATATTCGCCTTCTATCTATGCATTCCGACACTCCAACAATGTGTTCTGCTTCAATTTGGCTCATTTTACAAAGGTGCGTATTTCTGGAGAGCAGATGCATTTCTACTCAAGAGTAAGGAACTAATCAAAATAAAGCGATAGAACGCTTATTTGCCTTCTATCTATGCATTCTGACACTCCAACAATGTGTTCTGCTTCAATTTGGCTCATTTTACAAAGGTGCTCATTTCTGGAGTGAACATGCATTTCTACTCAAGAGTAAGCAACTAAGCGAAATAAAGCCATAGAACGCTTATTTGTTTTCTATCTATGCATTCTGACACTCCAACAATGTGTTCTGCTTCAATTTGGCTCATTTTACAAAGGTGCGTATTTCTGGAGAGCAGATGCATTTCTACTCAAGAGTAAGCAACTAAGCGAAATAAAGTCATAGAACGCATATTTGCCTTCTCTCTATGCATTCTGACACTCCAACAATGTGTTCTGCTTCAATTTGGCTCATTTTACAAAGGTGCGTATTTCTGGAGTGAACATGCAGTTCTACTCAAGAGTAAGCAACTAAGCAAAATAAAGCCATAGAACGCTTATTTGCCTTCTATCTATGCATTCTGACACTCCAACAATGTGTTCTGCTTCAATTTGGCTCATTTTACAAAGGTGCTTATTTGCTGGAGTGAATATGCAGTTCTACTCAAGAGTAAGTAACTAAGCGAAATAAAGTCATAGAACGCATATTTGCCTTCTCTCTATGCATTCTGACACTCCAACAATGTGTTCTGCTTCAATTTGGCTCATTTTATATATGTGATTATTTCTGGAGTGAACATGCATTTCTACTCAAGAGTAAGCGACGAAACGAAATAAAGCCATAGAACGCATATTCGCCTTCTATCTATGCATTCTGACACTCCAACAATGTGTTCTGCTTCAATTTGGCTCATTTTACAAAGGTGATTATTTCTGGAGAGCAGATGCATTTCTACTCAAGAGTAAGCAACTAAGCGAAATAAAGCCATAGGACGCTTATTTGCCTTCTATCTATGCATTCTGACACTCCAACAATGTGTTCTGTTTCAATTTGGCTCATTTTACAAAGGTGCTTTTTGCTGGAGTGAACATGCAGTTCTACTCAAGAGTAAGCAACTCAGCGAAATAAAGCCATAGAACGCTTATTTGCCTTCTATCTATGCATTCTGACACTCCAACAATGTGTTCTGCTTCAATTTGGCTCATTTTACAAAGGTGCTTATTTGCTGGAGTGAATATGCAGTTCTACTCAAGAGTAAGCAACTAAGCGAAATAAAGTCATAGAACGCATATTAGCCTTCTCTCTATGCATTCTGACACTCCAACAATGTGTTCTGCTTCAATTTGGCTCATTTTACAAAGGTGATTATTTCTGGAGTGAACATGCAGTTCTACTCAAGAGTAAGCAACGAAGCGAAATAAAGCCATAGAACGCATATTCGCCTTCTATCTATGCATTCCGACACTCCAAGAATGTGTTCTGCTTCAATTTGGCTCATTTTACAAAGGTGCGTATTTCTGGAGAGCAGATGCATTTCTACTCAAGAGTAAGGAACTAATCAAAATAAAGCGATAGAACGCTTATTTGCCTTCTATCTATGCATTCTGACACTCCAACAATGTGTTCTGCTTCAATTTGGCTCATTTTACAAAGGTGCTCATTTCTGGAGTGAACATGCAGTTCTACTCAAGAGTAAGCAACTAAGCGAAATAAAGCCATAGAATGCTTATTTGCCTTCTATCTATGCATTCTGACACTCCAACAATGTGTTCTGCTTCAATTTGGCTCATTTTACAAAGGTGCTCATTTCTGGAGAGCAGATAAATTTCTAGTCAAGAGTAAGCAACTAAGCGAAATAAAGTAATAGAACGCTTATTTGCCTTCTCTCCATGCATTCGGACACTCCAACAATGTGTTCTGCTTCAATTTGGCTCATTTTACAAAGGTGCTTATTTCTGGAGAGCAGATGCATTTCTACTCAAGAGTAAGCGACGAAACGAAATAAAGCCATAGAACGCATATTCGCCTTCTATCTATGCATTCTGACACTCCAACAATGTGTTCTGCTTCAATTTGGCTCATTTTACAAAGGTGCTTTTTGCTGGAGTGAATATGCAGTTCTACTCAAGAGTAAGCAACTCAGCGAAATAAAGCCATAGAACCCTTATTTGCCTTCTCTCCATGCATTCGGACACTCCAACAATGTGTTCTGCTTCAATTTGGCTCATTTTACAAAGGTGCTTATTTCTGGAGAGCAGATGCATTTCTACTCAAGAGTAAGCGACGAAACGAAATAAAGCCATAGAACGCATATTCGCCTTCTATCTATGCATTCTGACACTCCAACAATGTGTTCTGCTTCAATTTGGCTCATTTTACAAAGGTGCTTATTTCTGGAGAGCAGATGCATTTCTACTCAAGAGTAAGCAACTAAGCGAAATAAAGCCATAGGACGCTTATTTGCCTTCTATCTATGCATTCTGACACTCCAACAATGTGTTCTGCTTCAATTTGGCTCATTTTACAAAGGTGCTTTTTGCTGGAGTGAATATGCAGTTCTACTCAAGAGTAAGCAACTCAGCGAAATAAAGCCATAGAACGCTTATTTGCCTTCTATCTATGCATTCTGACACTCCAGCGATGTGTTCTGCTTCAATTTGGCTCATTTTACAAAGGTGATTATTTCTGGAGAGCAGATGCATTTCTACTCAAAAGTAAGCAACTAATCGAAATAAAGCCATAGAACGCTTATTTGCCTTCCATCTATGCATTCTGACACTCCAACAATGTGTTCTGCTTCAATTTGGCTCATTTTACAAAGGTGCTTTTTGCTGGAGTGAATATGCAGTTCTACTCAAGAGTAAGCAACTCAGCGAAATAAAGCCATAGAACGCTTATTTGCCTTCTATCTATGCATTCTGACACTCCAGCGATGTGTTCTGCTTCAATTTGGCTCATTTTACAAAGGTGATTATTTCTGGAGAGCAGATGCATTTCTACTCAAAAGTAAGCAACTAATCGAAATAAAGCCATAGAACGCTTATTTGCCTTCCATCTATGCATTCTGACACTCCAACAATGTGTTCTGCTTCAATTTGGCTCATTTTACAAAGGTGCGTATTTCTGGAGTGAACATGCAGTTCTACTCAAGAGTAAGCAACTAAGCGAAATAAAGCCATAGAACGCTTATTTGCCTTCTATCTATGCATTCTGACACTCCAACAATGTGTTCTGCTTCAATTTGGCTCATTTTACAAAGGTGCTTATTTGCTGGAGTGAATATGCAGTTCTACTCAAGAGTAAGTAACTAAGCGAAATAAAGTCATAGAACGCATATTTGCCTTCTCTCTATGCATTCTGACACTCCAACAATGTGTTCTGCTTCAATTTGGCTCATTTTACAAATGTGATTATTTCTGGAGTGAACATGCATTTCTACTCAAGAGTAAGCGACGAAACGAAATAAAGCCATAGAACGCATATTCGCCTTCTATCTATGCATTCTGACACTCCAACAATGTGTTCTGCTTCAATTTGGCTCATTTTACAAAGGTGATTATTTCTGGAGAGCAGATGCATTTCTACTCAAGAGTAAGCAACTAAGCGAAATAAAGCCATAGGACGCTTATTTGCCTTCTATCTATGCATTCTGACACTCCAACAATGTGTTCTGTTTCAATTTGGCTCATTTTACAAAGGTGCTTTTTGCTGGAGTGAATATGCAGTTCTACTCAAGAGTAAGCAACTCAGCGAAATAAAGCCATAGAACGCTTATTTGCCTTCTATCTATGCATTCTGACACTCCAACAATGTGTTCTGCTTCAATTTGGCTCATTTTACAAAGGTGCTTATTTGCTGGAGTGAATATGCAGTTCTACTCAAGAGTAAGCAACTAAGCGAAATAAAGTCATAGAACGCATATTAGCCTTCTCTCTATGCATTCTGACACTCCAACAATGTGTTCTGCTTCAATTTGGCTCATTTTACAAAGGTGATTATTTCTGGAGTGAACATGCAGTTCTACTCAAGAGTAAGCAACGAAGCGAAATAAAGCCATAGAACGCATATTCGCCTTCTATCTATGCATTCCGACACTCCAACAATGTGTTCTGCTTCAATTTGGCTCATTTTACAAAGGTGCGTATTTCTGGAGAGCAGATGCATTTCTACTCAAGAGTAAGGAACTAATCAAAATAAAGCGATAGAACGCTTATTTGCCTTCTATCTATGCATTCTGACACTCCAACAATGTGTTCTGCTTCAATTTGGCTCATTTTACAAAGGTGCTCATTTCTGGAGTGAACATGCAGTTCTACTCAAGAGTAAGCAACTAAGCGAAATAAAGCCATAGAATGCTTATTTGCCTTCTATCTATGCATTCTGACACTCCAACAATGTGTTCTGCTTCAATTTGGCTCATTTTACAAAGGTGCTCATTTCTGGAGAGCAGATAAATTTCTAGTCAAGAGTAAGCAACTAAGCGAAATAAAGTAATAGAACGCTTATTTGCCTTCTCTCCATGCATTCGGACACTCCAACAATGTGTTCTGCTTCAATTTGGCTCATTTTACAAAGGTGCTTATTTCTGGAGAGCAGATGCATTTCTACTCAAGAGTAAGCGACGAAACGAAATAAAGCCATAGAACGCATATTCGCCTTCTATCTATGCATTCTGACACTCCAACAATGTGTTCTGCTTCAATTTGGCTCATTTTACAAAGGTGCTTTTTGCTGGAGTGAATATGCAGTTCTACTCAAGAGTAAGCAACTCAGCGAAATAAAGCCATAGAACCCTTATTTGCCTTCTCTCCATGCATTCGGACACTCCAACAATGTGTTCTGCTTCAATTTGGCTCATTTTACAAAGGTGCTTATTTCTGGAGAGCAGATGCATTTCTACTCAAGAGTAAGCGACGAAACGAAATAAAGCCATAGAACGCATATTCGCCTTCTATCTATGCATTCTGACACTCCAACAATGTGTTCTGCTTCAATTTGGCTCATTTTACAAAGGTGCTTATTTCTGGAGAGCAGATGCATTTCTACTCAAGAGTAAGCAACTAAGCGAAATAAAGCCATAGGACGCTTATTTGCCTTCTATCTATGCATTCTGACACTCCAACAATGTGTTCTGCTTCAATTTGGCTCATTTTACAAAGGTGCTTTTTGCTGGAGTGAATATGCAGTTCTACTCAAGAGTAAGCAACTCAGCGAAATAAAGCCATAGAACGCTTATTTGCCTTCTATCTATGCATTCTGACACTCCAGCGATGTGTTCTGCTTCAATTTGGCTCATTTTACAAAGGTGATTATTTCTGGAGAGCAGATGCATTTCTACTCAAAAGTAAGCAACTAATCGAAATAAAGCCATAGAACGCTTATTTTCCTTCCATCTATGCATTCTGACACTCCAACAATGTGTTCTGCTTCAATTTGGCTCATTTTACAAAGGTGCTTATTGCTGGAGTGAATATGCAGTTCTACTCAAGTGTAAGCAACTCAGCGAAATAAAGCCATAGAACGCTTATTTGCCTTCTATCTATGCATTCTGACACTCCAACAATGTGTTCTGCTTCAATTTGGCTCATTTTACAAAGGTGCTTATTTGCTGGAGTGAATATGCAGTTCTACTCAAGAGTAAGCAACTAAGCGAAATAAAGTCATAGAAGGCATATTAGCCTTCTCTCTATGCATGCTGACACTCCAACAATGTGTTCTGCTTCAATTTGGCTCATTTTACAAAGGTGCTTATTTCTGGAGTGAACATGCAGTTCTACTCAAGAGTAAGCAACGAAGCGAAATAAAGCCATAGAACGCTTATTTGCCTTCTATCTATGCATTCTGACACTCCAACAATGTGTTCTGCTTCAATTTGGCTCATTTTACAAAGGTGCTCATTTCTGGAGAGCAGATAAATTTCTAGTCAAGAGTAAGCAACTAAGCGAAATAAAGTAATAGAACGCATATTTGCCTTCTCTCCATGCATTCGGACACTCCAACAATGTGTTCTGCTTCAATTTGGCTCATTTTACAAAGGTGCTTATTTCTGGAGAGCAGATGCATTTCTACTCAAGAGTAAGCGACGAAACGAAATAAAGCCATAGAACGCATATTCGCCTTCTATCTATGCATTCTGACACTCCAACAATGTGTTCTACTTCAATTTGGCTCATTTTACAAAGGTGCTTATTTCTGGAGAGCAGATGCATTTCTACTCAAGAGTAAGCAACTAAGCAAAATAAAGCCATAGGACGCTTATTTGCCTTCTATCTATGCATTCTGACACTCCAACAATGTGTTCTGCTTCAATTTGGCTCATTTTACAAAGGTGCTTTTTGCTGGAGTGAATATGCAGTTCTACTCAAGAGTAAGCAACTCAGCGAAATAAAGCCATAGAACCCTTATTTGCCTTCTCTCCATGCATTCGGACACTCCAACAATGTGTTCTGCTTCAATTTGGCTCATTTTACAAAGGTGCTTATTTCTGGAGAGCAGATGCATTTCTACTCAAGAGTAAGCGACGAAACGAAATAAAGCCATAGAACGCATATTCGCCTTCTATCTATGCATTCTGACACTCCAACAATGTGTTCTGCTTCAATTTGGCTCATTTTACAAAGGTGCTTATTTCTGGAGAGCAGATGCATTTCTACTCAAGAGTAAGCAACTAAGCGAAATCAAGCCATAGGACGCTTATTTGCCTTCTATCTATGCATTCTGACACTCCAACAATGTGTTCTGCTTCAATTTGGCTCATTTTACAAAGGTGCTTTTTGCTGGAGTGAATATGCAGTTCTACTCAAGAGTAAGCAACTCAGCGAAATAAAGCCATAGAACGCTTATTTGCCTTCTATCTATGCATTCTGACACTCCAGCGATGTGTTCTGCTTCAATTTGGCTCATTTTACAAAGGTGATTATTTCTGGAGAGCAGATGCATTTCTACTCAAAAGTAAGCAACTAATCGAAATAAAGCCATAGAACGCTTATTTGCCTTCCATCTATGCATTCTGACACTCCAACAATGTGTTCTGCTTCAATTTGGCTCATTTTACAAAGGTGCTTATTGCTGGAGTGAATATGCAGTTCTACTCAAGTGTAAGCAACTCAGCGAAATAAAGCCATAGAACGCTTATTTGCCTTCTATCTATGCATTCTGACACTCCAACAATGTGTTCTGCTTCAATTTGGCTCATTTTACAAAGGTGCTTATTTGCTGGAGTGAATATGCAGTTCTACTCAAGAGTAAGCAACTAAGCGAAATAAAGTCATAGAAGGCATATTAGCCTTCTCTCTATGCATGCTGACACTCCAACAATGTGTTCTGCTTCAATTTGGCTCATTTTACAAAGGTGCTTATTTCTGGAGTGAACATGCAGTTCTACTCAAGAGTAAGCAACGAAGCGAAATAAAGCCATAGAACGCATATTCGCCTTCTATCTATGCATTCCGACACTCCCACATTGTGTTCTGCTTCAATTTGGCTCATGTTACAAAGGTGCTTATTGCTGGAGTGAATATGCAGTTCTACTCAAGAGTAAGCAAATAAGCGAAATAAAGTCATAGAACGCATATTTGCCTTTTCTCCATGCATTCGGACACTCCAACAATGTGTTCTGCTTCAATTTGGCTCATTTTACAAAGGTGATTATTTCTGGAGTGAACATGCATTTCTACTCAAGAGTAAGCGACGAAACGAAATAAAGCCATAGAACGCATATTCGCATTCTATCTATGCAGTCTGACACTCCAACAATGTGTTCTGCTTCAATTTGGCTCATTTTACAAAGGTGCGTATTTCTGGAGAGCAGATGCATTTCTACTCAAGAGTAAGCAACTAAGCGAAATAAAGTCATAGAACGCATATTTGCCTTCTCTCTATGCATTCTGACACTCCAACAATGTGTTCTGCTTCAATTTGGCTCATTTTACAAAGGTGCTTTTTGCTGGAGTGAATATGCAGTTCTACTCAAGAGTAAGCAACTCAGCGAAATAAAGCCATAGAACCCTTATTTGCCTTCTCTCCATGCATTCGGACACTCCAACAATGTGTTCTGCTTCAATTTGGCTCATTTTACAAAGGTGCTTATTTCTGGAGTGAACATGCAGTTCTACTCAAGAGTAAGCAACTAAGCGAAATAAAGCCATAGAACGCTTATTTGCCTTCTATCTATGCATTCTGACACTCCAACAATGTGTTCTGCTTCAATTTGGCTCATTTTACAAAGGTGCTTATTTGCTGGAGTGAATATGCAGTTCTACTCAAGAGTAAGTAACTAAGCGAAATAGAGTCATAGACGCATATTTGCCTTCTCTCTATGCATTCTGACACTCCAACAATGTGTTCTGCTTCAATTTGGCTCATTTTACAAATGTGATTATTTCTGGAGTGAACATGCATTTCTACTCAAGAGTAAGCGACGAAACGAAATAAAGCCATAGAACGCATATTCGCCTTCTATCTATGCATTCTGACACTCCAACAATGTGTTCTGCTTCAATTTGGCTCATTTTACAAAGGTGATTATTTCTGGAGAGCAGATGCATTTCTACTCAAGAGTAAGCAACTAAGCGAAATAAAGCCATAGGAAGCTTATTTGCCTTCTATCTATGCATTCTGACACTCCAACAATGTGTTCTGCTTCAATTTGGCTCATTTTACAAAGGTGCTTTTTGCTGGAGTGAATATGCAGTTCTACTCAAGAGTAAGCAACTCAGCGAAATAAAGCCATAGAACCCTTATTTGCCTTCTCTCCATGCATTCGGACACTCCAACAATGTGTTCTGCTTCAATTTGGCTCATTTTACAAAGGTGCTTATTTCTGGAGAGCAGATGCATTTCTACTCAAGAGTAAGCGACGAAACGAAATAAAGCCATAGAACGCATATTCGCCTTCTATCTATGCATTCTGACACTCCAACAATGTGTTCTGCTTCAATTTGGCTCATTTTACAAAGGTGCTTATTTCTGGAGAGCAGATGCATTTCTACTCAAGAGTAAGCAACTAAGCGAAATAAAGCCATAGGACGCTTATTTGCCTTCTATCTATGCATTCTGACACTCCAACAATGTGTTCTGCTTCAATTTGGCTCATTTTACAAAGGTGCTTTTTGCTGGAGTGAATATGCAGTTCTACTCAAGAGTAAGCAACTCAGCGAAATAAAGCCATAGAACGCTTATTTGCCTTCTATCTATGCATTCTGACACTCCAGCGATGTGTTCTGCTTCAATTTGGCTCATTTTACAAAGGTGATTATTTCTGGAGAGCAGATGCATTTCTACTCAAAAGTAAGCAACTAATCGAAATAAAGCCATAGAACGCTTATTTGCCTTCCATCTATGCATTCTGACACTCCAACAATGTGTTCTGCTTCAATTTGGCTCATTTTACAAAGGTGCTTATTGCTGGAGTGAATATGCAGTTCTACTCAAGTGTAAGCAACTCAGCGAAATAAAGCCATAGAACGCTTATTTGCCTTCTATCTATGCATTCTGACACTCCAACAATGTGTTCTGCTTCAATTTGGCTCATTTTACAAAGGTGCTTATTTGCTGGAGTGAATATGCAGTTCTACTCAAGAGTAAGCAACTAAGCGAAATAAAGTCATAGAACGCATATTAGCCTTCTCTCTATGCATGCTGACACTCCAACAATGTGTTCTGCTTCAATTTGGCTCATTTTACAAAGGTGCTTATTTCTGGAGTGAACATGCAGTTCTACTCAAGAGTAAGCAACGAAGCGAAATAAAGCCATAGAACGCATATTCGCCTTCTATCTATGCATTCCGACACTCCCACATTGTGTTCTGCTTCAATTTGGCTCATGTTACAAAGGTGCTTATTGCTGGAGTGAATATGCAGTTCTACTCAAGAGTAAGCAAATAAGCGAAATAAAGTCATAGAACGCATATTTGCCTTTTCTCCATGCATTCGGACACTCCAACAATGTGTTCTGCTTCAATTTGGCTCATTTTACAAATGTGATTATTTCTGGAGTGAACATGCATTTCTACTCAAGAGTAAGCGACGAAACGAAATAAAGCCATAGAACGCATATTCGCCTTCTATCTATGCATTCTGACACTCCAACAATGTGTTCTGTTTCAATTTGGCTCATTTTACAAAGGTGCTTTTTGCTGGAGTGAATATGCAGTTCTACTCAAGAGTAAGCAACTCAGCGAAATAAAGCCATAGAACGCTTATTTGCCTTCTATCTATGCATTCTGACACTCCAACAATGTGTTCTACTTCAATTTGGCTCATTTTACAATGGTGCTTATTTGCTGGAGTGAATATGCAGTTCTACTCAAGAGTAAGCAACTAAGCGAAATAAAGTCATAGAACGCATATTAGCCTTCTCTCTATGCATTCTGACACTCCAACAATGTGTTCTGCTTCAATTTGGCTCATTTTACAAAGGTGATTATTTCTGGAGTGAACATGCAGTTCTACTCAAGAGTAAGCAACGAAGCGAAATAAAGCCATAGAACGCATATTCGCCTTCTATCTATGCATTCCGACACTCCAACAATGTGTTCTGCTTCAATTTGGCTCATTTTACAAAGGTGCGTATTTCTGGAGAGCAGATGCATTTCTACTCAAGAGTAAGGAACTAATCAAAATAAAGCGATAGAACGCTTATTTGCCTTCTATCTATGCATTCTGACACTCCAACAATGTGTTCTGCTTCAATTTGGCTCATTTTACAAAGGTGCTCATTTCTGGAGTGAACATGCAGTTCTACTCAAGAGTAAGCAACTAAGCGAAATAAAGCCATAGAACGCTTATTTGCCTTCTATCTATGCATTCTGACACTCCAACAATGTGTTCTGCTTCAATTTGGCTCATTTTACAAAGGTGCGTATTTCTGGAGAGCAGATGCATTTCTACTCAAGAGTAAGCAACTAAGCGAAATAAAGTCATAGAACGCATATTTGCCTTCTCTCTATGCATTCTGACACTCCAACAATGTGTTCTGCTTCAATTTGGCTCATTTTACAAAGGTGCGTATTTCTGGAGTGAACATGCAGTTCTACTCAAGAGTAAGCAACTAAGCGAAATAAAGCCATAGAACGCTTATTTGCCTTCTATCTATGCATTCTGACACTCCAACAATGTGTTCTGCTTCAATTTGGCTCATTTTACAAAGGTGCTTATTTGCTGGAGTGAATATGCAGTTCTACTCAAGAGTAAGTAACTAAGCGAAATAAAGTCATAGACGCATATTTGCCTTCTCTCTATGCATTCTGACACTCCAACAATGTGTTCTGCTTCAATTTGGCTCATTTTACAAATGTGATTATTTCTGGAGTGAACATGCATTTCTACTCAAGAGTAAGCGACGAAACGAAATAAAGCCATAGAACGCATATTCGCCTTCTATCTATGCATTCTGACACTCCAACAATGTGTTCTGCTTCAATTTGGCTCATTTTACAAAGGTGATTATTTCTGGAGAGCAGATGCATTTCTACTCAAGAGTAAGCAACTAAGCGAAATAAAGCCATAGGAAGCTTATTTGCCTTCTATCTATGCATTCTGACACTCCAACAATGTGTTCTGTTTCAATTTGGCTCATTTTACAAAGGTGCTTTTTGCTGGAGTGAATATGCAGTTCTACTCAAGAGTAAGCAACTCAGCGAAATAAAGCCATAGAACGCTTATTTGCCTTCTATCTATGCATTCTGACACTCCAACAATGTGTTCTACTTCAATTTGGCTCATTTTACAATGGTGCTTATTTGCTGGAGTGAATATGCAGTTCTACTCAAGAGTAAGCAACTAAGCGAAATAAAGTCATAGAACGCATGGGTTCCTGAAAAATAAGTCATGTCAGACTAATCTGATCTCATTTTTTGACAGAATTACAAGCCTGGTAGATGAAGGGAACGCTGTGGATGTAGCCTATCTTGATTTCAGCAAGGCCTTTGACAAGGTGCCCCATGATATTCTTGTAAAGAAGCTGGTAAAATGTGGGCTAGACAATGCTACCATTCAGTGGATTTGTAGCTGGATTACTGACCGAACCCAAAGGGTGCTCATCAATGGCTCCTCCTCATCCTGGAGAGTAGTGACTAGTGGGGTGCCACAGGGTTCTGTCTTGGGCCCAGTCTTGTTCAACATCTTTATCAATGACTTGGATGATGGGCTTGAGGGAATCCTGAGCAAGTTTGCAGATGACACCAAGTTGGGAGGGGTGGCTAACACCCCAGAGGACAGGATCACACTTCAGAATGACCTTAACAGATTAGACAACTGGGCCAAAGCAAACAAGATGAATTTTAACAAGGAGAAATGTAAAGTACTACACTTGGGCAAAAAAAATGAAAGGCACAAATACAGGATGGGAGACACCTGGCTTGAGAGCAGTACATGTGAAAAGGATCTAGGAGTTTTGGTTGACCACAAACTTGACATGAGTCAGCAGTGTGATGCAGCAGCTAAAAAAGCCAATGCAATTCTGGGCTGCATCAATAGGAGTATAGCATCTAGATCAAGGGAAGTAATAGTACCACTGTATTCTGCTCTGGTCAGACCTCACCTGGAGTATTGTGTCCAGTTCTGGGCACCACAGTTCAAGAAGGATACTGATAAGCTGGAACGTGTCCAGAAGAGGGCAACCAAAATGGTCAAAGGCCTGGAAACGATGCCTTATGAGGAACGGCTTAGGGAGCTGGGTATGTTTAGCCTGGAGAAGAGAAGGTTAAGGGGTGATATGATAACCATGTTCAAATATATAAAAGGATGTCATATAAAGGAGGGAGAAAGGTTGTTTTCTGCTGCTCCAGAGAAGCGGACACGGAGCAACGGATTCAAACTACAAGAAAGAAAATTCCACCTAAACATTAGGAAGAACTTCCTGACAGTAAGAGCTGTTCGGCAGTGGAATTTGCTGCCAAGGAGTGTGGTGGAGTCTCCTTCTTTGGAGGTCTTTAAGCAGAGGCTTGACAGCCATCTGTCAGGAATGCTTTGATGGTGTTTCCTGCTTGGCAGGGGGTTGGACTGGATGGCCCTTGTGGTCTCTTCCAACTCTATGATTCTATGATTCTATGATTCTATGAACGCATATTAGCCTTCTCTCTATGCATTCTGACACTCCAACAATGTGTTCTGCTTCAATTTGGCTCATTTTACAAAGGTGATTATTTCTGGAGTGAACATGCAGTTCTACTCAAGAGTAAGCAACGAAGCGAAATAAAGCCATAGAACGCATATTCGCCTTCTATCTATGCATTCCGACACTCCAACAATGTGTTCTGCTTCAATTTGGCTCATTTTACAAAGGTGCGTATTTCTGGAGAGCAGATGCATTTCTACTCAAGAGTAAGGAACTAATCAAAATAAAGCGATAGAACGCTTATTTGCCTTCTATCTATGCATTCTGACACTCCAACAATGTGTTCTGCTTCAATTTGGCTCATTTTACAAAGGTGCTCATTTCTGGAGTGAACATGCAGTTCTACTCAAGAGTAAGCAACTAAGCGAAATAAAGCCATAGAACGCTTATTTGCCTTCTATCTATGCATTCTGACACTCCAACAATGTGTTCTGCTTCAATTTGGCTCATTTTACAAAGGTGCTCATTTCTGGAGAGCAGATAAATTTCTAGTCAAGAGTAAGCAACTAAGCGAAATAAAGTAATAGAACGCATATTTGCCTTCTCTCCATGCATTCGGACACTCCAACAATGTGTTCTGCTTCAATTTGGCTCATTTTACAAAGGTGCTTATTTCTGGAGAGCAGATGCATTTCTACTCAAGAGTAAGCGACGAAACGAAATAAAGCCATAGAACGCATATTCGCCTTCTATCTATGCATTCTGACACTCCAACAATGTGTTCTACTTCAATTTGGCTCATTTTACAAAGGTGCTTATTTCTGGAGAGCAGATGCATTTCTACTCAAGAGTAAGCAACTAAGCGAAATAAAGCCATAGGACGCTTATTTGCCTTCTATCTATGCATTCTGACACTCCAACAATGTGTTCTGCTTCAATTTGGCTCATTTTACAAAGGTGCTTTTTGCTGGAGTGAATATGCAGTTCTACTCAAGAGTAAGCAACTCAGCGAAATAAAGCCATAGAACGCTTATTTGCCTTCTATCTATGCATTCTGACACTCCAGCGATGTGTTCTGCTTCAATTTGGCTCATTTTACAAAGGTGATTATTTTTGGAGTGAACATGCATTTCTACTCAAGAGTAAGCAACGAAACGAAATAAAGCCATAGAACGCATATTCGCCTTCTATCTATGCATTCTGACACTCCAACAATGTGTTCTGCTTCAATTTGGCTCATTTTACAAAGGTGCTTATTTCTGGAGAGCAGATGCATTTCCACTCAAGAGTAAGCAACTAAGCGAAATAAAACCATAGAACGCTTATTTGCCTTCCATCTATGCATTCTGACACTCCAACAATGTGTTCTGCTTCAATTTGGCTCATTTTACAAAGGTGCTTATTGCTGGAGTGAATATGCAGTTCTACTCAAGAGTAAGCAACTCAGCGAAATAAAGCCATAGAACGCTTACTTGCCTTCTATCTATGCATTCCGACACTCCAACAATGTGTCCTGCTTCAATTTGGCTCATTTTACAAAGGTGCTTTTTGCTGGAGTGAATATGCAGTTCTACTCAAGAGTAAGCAACTCAGCGAAATAAAGCCATAGAACGCTTACTTGCCTTCTATCTATGCATTCCGACACTCCAACAATGTGTTCTGCTTCAATTTGGCTCATTTTACAAAGGTGCTCATTTCTGGAGAGCAGATAAATTTCTAGTCAAGAGTAAGCAACTAAGCGAAATAAAGTAATAGAACGCATATTTGCCTTCTCTCCATGCATTCGGACACTCCAACAATGTGTTCTGCTTCAATTTGGCTCATTTTACAAAGGTGCTTATTTCTGGAGAGCAGATGCATTTCTACTCAAGAGTAAGCGACGAAACGAAATAAAGCCATAGAACGCATATTCGCCTTCTATCTATGCATTCTGACACTCCAACAATGTGTTCTACTTCAATTTGGCTCATTTTACAAAGGTGCTTATTTCTGGAGAGCAGATGCATTTCTACTCAAGAGTAAGCAACTAAGCGAAATAAAGCCATAGGACGCTTATTTGCCTTCTATCTATGCATTCTGACACTCCAACAATGTGTTCTGCTTCAATTTGGCTCATTTTACAAAGGTGCTTTTTGCTGGAGTGAATATGCAGTTCTACTCAAGAGTAAGCAACTCAGCGAAATAAAGCCATAGAACCCTTATTTGCCTTCTCTCCATGCATTCGGACACTCCAACAATGTGTTCTGCTTCAATTTGGCTCATTTTACAAAGGTGCTTATTTCTGGAGAGGAGATGCATTTCTACTCAAGAGTAAGCGACGAAACGAAATAAAGCCATAGAACGCATATTCGCCTTCTATCTATGCATTCTGACACTCCAACAATGTGTTCTGCTTCAATTTGGCTCATTTTACAAAGGTGCTTATTTCTGGAGAGCAGATGCATTTCTACTCAAGAGTAAGCAACTAAGCGAAATAAAGCCATAGGACGCTTATTTGCCTTCTATCTATGCATTCTGACACTCCAACAATGTGTTCTGCTTCAATTTGGCTCATTTTACAAAGGTGCTTTTTGCTGGAGTGAATATGCAGTTCTACTCAAGAGTAAGCAACTCAGCGAAATAAAGCCATAGAACGCTTATTTGCCTTCTATCTATGCATTCTGACACTCCAGCGATGTGTTCTGCTTCAATTTGGCTCATTTTACAAAGGTGATTATTTCTGGATAGCAGATGCATTTCTACTCAAAAGTAAGCAACTAATCGAAATAAAGCCATAGAACGCTTATTTGCCTTCCATCTATGCATTCTGACACTCCAACAATGTGTTCTGCTTCAATTTGGCTCATTTTACAAAGGTGCTTATTGCTGGAGTGAATATGCAGTTCTACTCAAGTGTAAGCAACTCAGCGAAATAAAGCCATAGAACGCTTATTTGCCTTCTATCTATGCATTCTGACACTCCAACAATGTGTTCTGCTTCAATTTGGCTCATTTTACAAAGGTGCTTATTTGCTGGAGTGAATATGCAGTTCTACTCAGTAAGCAACTAAGCGAAATAAAGTCATAGAACGCATATTAGCCTTCTCTCTATGCATGCTGACACTCCAACAATGTGTTCTGCTTCAAATTGGCTCATTTTACAAAGGTGCTTATTTCTGGAGTGAACATGCAGTTCTACTCAAGAGTAAGCAACGAAGCGAAATAAAGCCATAGAACGCATATTCGCCTTCTATCTATGCATTCCGACACTCCCACATTGTGTTCTGCTTCAATTTGGCTCATGTTACAAAGGTGCTTATTGCTGGAGTGAATATGCAGTTCTACTCAAGAGTAAGCAAATAAGCGAAATAAAGTCATAGAACGCATATTTGCCTTTTCTCCATGCATTCGGACACTCCAACAATGTGTTCTGCTTCAATTTGGCTCATTTTACAAAAGTGATTATTTCTGGAGTGAACATGCATTTCTACTCAAGAGTAAGCGACGAAACGAAATAAAGCCATAGAACGCATATTCGCATTCTATCTATGCATTCTGACACTCCAACAATGTGTTCTGCTTCAATTTGGCTCATTTTACAAAGGTGCGTATTTCTGGAGAGCAGATGCATTTCTACTCAAGAGTAAGCAACTAAGCGAAATAAAGTCATAGAACGCATATTTGCCTTCTCTCTATGCATTCTGACACTCCAACAATGTGTTCTGCTTCAATTTGGCTCATTTTACAAAGGTGCGTATTTCTGGAGTGAACATGCAGTTCTACTCAAGAGTAAGCAACTAAGCGAAATAAAGCCATAGAACGCTTATTTGCCTTCTATCTATGCATTCTGACACTCCAACAATGTGTTCTGCTTCAATTTGGCTCATTTTACAAAGGTGCTTATTTGCTGGAGTGAATATGCAGTTCTACTCAAGAGTAAGTAACTAAGCGAAATAAAGTCATAGACGCATATTTGCCTTCTCTCTATGCATTCTGACACTCCAACAATGTGTTCTGCTTCAATTTGGCTCATTTTACAAATGTGATTATTTCTGGAGTGAACATGCATTTCTACTCAAGAGTAAGCGACGAAACGAAATAAAGCCATAGAACGCATATTCGCCTTCTATCTATGCATTCTGACACTCCAACAATGTGTTCTGCTTCAATTTGGCTCATTTTACAAAGGTGATTATTTCTGGAGAGCAGATGCATTTCTACTCAAGAGTAAGCAACTAAGCGAAATAAAGCCATAGGACGCTTATTTGCCTTCTATCTATGCATTCTGACACTCCAACAATGTGTTCTGTTTCAATTTGGCTCATTTTACAAAGGTGCTTTTTGCTGGAGTGAATATGCAGTTCTACTCAAGAGTAAGCAACTCAGCGAAATAAAGCCATAGAACGCTTATTTGCCTTCTATCTATGCATTCTGACACTCCAACAATGTGTTCTGCTTCAATTTGGCTCATTTTACAATGGTGCTTATTTGCTGGAGTGAATATGCAGTTCTACTCAAGAGTAAGCAACTAAGCGAAATAAAGTCATAGAACGCATATTAGCCTTCTCTCTATGCATTCTGACACTCCAACAATGTGTTCTGCTTCAATTTGGCTCATTTTACAAAGGTGATTATTTCTGGAGTGAACATGCAGTTCTACTCAAGAGTAAGCAACGAAGCGAAATAAAGCCATAGAACGCATATTCGCCTTCTGTCTATGCATTCCGACACTCCAACAATGTGTTCTGCTTCAATTTGGCTCATTTTACAAAGGTGCGTATTTCTGGAGAGCAGATGCATTTCTACTCAAGAGTAAGGAACTAATCAAAATAAAGCGATAGAACGCTTATTTGCCTTCTATCTATGCATTCTGACACTCCAACAATGTGTTCTGCTTCAATTTGGCTCATTTTACAAAGGTGCTCATTTCAGGAGTGAACATGCAGTTCTACTCAAGAGTAAGCAACTAAGCGAAATAAAGCCATAGAACGCTTATTTGCCTTCTATCTATGCATTCTGACACTCCAACAATGTGTTCTGCTTCAATTTGGCTCATTTTACAAAGGTGCTCATTTCTGGAGAGCAGATAAATTTCTAGTCAAGAGTAAGCAACTAAGCGAAATAAAGTAATAGAACGCATATTTGCCTTCTCTCCATGCATTCGGACACTCCAACAATGTGTTCTGCTTCAATTTGGCTCATTTTACAAAGGTGCTTATTTCTGGAGAGCAGATGCATTTCTACTCAAGAGTAAGCGACGAAACGAAATAAAGCCATAGAACGCATATTCGCCTTCTATCTATGCATTCTGACACTCCAACAATGTGTTCTACTTCAATTTGGCTCATTTTACAAAGGTGCTTATTTCTGGAGAGCAGATGCATTTCTACTCAAGAGTAAGCAACTAAGCGAAATAAAGCCATAGGACGCTTATTTGCCTTCTCTCTATGCATTCTGACACTCCAACAATGTGTTCTGCTTCAATTTGGCTCATTTTACAAATGTGATTATTTCTGGAGTGAACATGCATTTCTACTCAAGAGTAAGCGACGAAACGAAATAAAGCCATAGAACGCATATTCGCCTTCTATCTATGCATTCTGACACTCCAACAATGTGTTCTGCTTCAATTTGGCTCATTTTACAAAGGTGATTATTTCTGGAGAGCAGATGCATTTCTACTCAAGAGTAAGCAACTAAGCGAAATAAAGCCATAGGACGCTTATTTGCCTTCTATCTATGCATTCTGACACTCCAACAATGTGTTCTGTTTCAATTTGGCTCATTTTACAAAGGTGCTTTTTGCTGGAGTGAATATGCAGTTCTACTCAAGAGTAAGCAACTCAGCGAAATAAAGCCATAGAACGCTTATTTGCCTTCTATCTATGCATTCTGACACTCCAACAATGTGTTCTGCTTCAATTTGGCTCATTTTACAATGGTGCTTATTTGCTGGAGTGAATATGCAGTTCTACTCAAGAGTAAGCAACTAAGCGAAATAAAGTCATAGAACGCATATTAGCCTTCTCTCTATGCATTCTGACACTCCAACAATGTGTTCTGCTTCAATTTGGCTCATTTTACAAAGGTGATTATTTCTGGAGTGAACATGCAGTTCTACTCAAGAGTAAGCAACGAAGCGAAATAAAGCCATAGAACGCATATTCGCCTTCTATCTATGCATTCCGACACTCCAACAATGTGTTCTGCTTCAATTTGGCTCATTTTACAAAGGTGCGTATTTCTGGAGAGCAGATGCATTTCTACTCAAGAGTAAGGAACTAATCAAAATAAAGCGATAGAACGCTTATTTGCCTTCTATCTATGCATTCTGACACTCCAACAATGTGTTCTGCTTCAATTTGGCTCATTTTACAAAGGTGCTCATTTCAGGAGTGAACATGCAGTTCTACTCAAGAGTAAGCAACTAAGCGAAATAAAGCCATAGAACGCTTATTTGCCTTCTATCTATGCATTCTGACACTCCAACAATGTGTTCTGCTTCAATTTGGCTCATTTTACAAAGGTGCTCATTTCTGGAGAGCAGATAAATTTCTAGTCAAGAGTAAGCAACTAAGCGAAATAAAGTAATAGAACGCATATTTGCCTTCTCTCCATGCATTCGGACACTCCAACAATGTGTTCTGCTTCAATTTGGCTCATTTTACAAAGGTGCTTATTTCTGGAGAGCAGATGCATTTCTACTCAAGAGTAAGCGACGAAACGAAATAAAGCCATAGAACGCATATTCGCCTTCTATCTATGCATTCTGACACTCCAACAATGTGTTCTACTTCAATTTGGCTCATTTTACAAAGGTGCTGATTTCTGGAGAGCAGATGCATTTCTACTCAAGAGTAAGCAACTAAGCGAAATAAAGCCATAGGACGCTTATTTGCCTTCTATCTATGCATTCTGACACTCCAACAATGTGTTCTGCTTCAATTTGGCTCATTTTACAAAGGTGCTTTTTGCTGGAGTGAATATGCAGTTCTACTCAAGAGTAAGCAACTCAGCGAAATAAAGCCATAGAACCCTTATATGCCTTCTCTCCATGCATTCGGACACTCCAACAATGTGTTCTGCTTCAATTTGGCTCATTTTACAAAGGTGCTTATTTCTGGAGAGCAGATGCATTTCTACTCAAGAGTAAGCGACGAAACGAAATAAAGCCATAGAACGCATATTCGCCTTCTATCTATGCATTCTGACACTCCAACAATGTGTTCTGCTTCAATTTGGCTCATTTTACAAAGGTGCTTATTTCTGGAGAGCAGATGCATTTCCACTCAAGAGTAAGCAACTAAGCGAAATAAAACCATAGAACGCTTATTTGCCTTCCATCTATGCATTCTGACACTCCAACAATGTGTTCTGCTTCAATTTGGCTCATTTTACAAAGGTGCTTATTGCTGGAGTGAATATGCAGTTCTACTCAAGAGTAAGCAACTCAGCGAAATAAAGCCATAGAACGCTTACTTGCCTTCTATCTATGCATTCCGACACTCCAACAATGTGTCCTGCTTCAATTTGGCTCATTTTACAAAGGTGCTTATTGCTGGAAAGCAAATGCATTTCTACTCAAGAGTAAGCAAGTCAGCGAAATAAAGCCATAGAACGCTTACTTGCCTTCTATCTATGCATTCCGACACTCCAACAATGTGTTCTGCTTCAATTTGGCTCATTTTACAAAGGTGCTTATTGCTGGAGTGAATATGCAGTTCTACTCAAGAGTAAGCAACTCAGCGAAATAAAGCCATAGAACGCTTACTTGCCTTCTATCTATGCATTCTGACACTCGAACAATGTGTTCTGGTTCAATTTGGCTCATTTTACAAAGGTGCTTATTGCTGGAGTGAATATGCAGTTCTACTCAAGAGTAAGCAACTAAGCAAAATAAAGCTATAGAACTCTTATTTGCCTTCTATCTATGCATTCTGACACTCCAACAATGTGTTCTGCTTCAATTTGGCTCATTTTACAAAGGTGCGTATTTCTGGAGAGCAGATGCATTTCTACTCAAGAGTAAGCAACTAAGCGAAATAAAGCCATAGGACGCTTATTTGCCTTCTATCTATGCATTCTGACACTCCAACAATGTGTTCTGCTTCAATTTGGCTCATTTTACAAAGGTGCTTTTTGCTGGAGTGAATATGCAGTTCTACTCAAGAGTAAGCAACTCAGCGAAATAAAGCCATAGAACGCTTATTTGCCTTCTATCTATGCATTCTGACACTCCAGCGATGTGTTCTGCTTCAATTTGGCTCATTTTACAAAGGTGATTATTTCTGGAGAGCAGATGCATTTCTACTCAAAAGTAAGCAACTAATCGAAATAAAGCCATAGAACGCTTATTTGCCTTCCATCTATGCATTCTGACACTCCAACAATGTGTTCTGCTTCAATTTGGCTCATTTTACAAAGGTGCTTATTGCTGGAGTGAATATGCAGTTCTACTCAAGTGTAAGCAACTCAGCGAAATAAAGCCATAGAACGCTTATTTGCCTTCTATCTATGCATTCTGACACTCCAACAATGTGTTCTGCTTCAATTTGGCTCATTTTACAAAGGTGCTTATTTGCTGGAGTGAATATGCAGTTCTACTCAAGAGTAAGCAACTAAGCGAAATAAAGTCATAGAACGCATATTAGCCTTCTCTCTATGCATGCTGACACTCCAACAATGTGTTCTGCTTCAATTTGGCTCATTTTACAAAGGTGCTTATTTCTGGAGTGAACATGCAGTTCTACTCAAGAGTAAGCAACGAAGCGAAATAAAGCCATAGAACGCATATTCGCCTTCTATCTATGCATTCCGACACTCCCACATTGTGTTCTGCTTCAATTTGGCTCATGTTACAAAGGTGCTTATTGCTGGAGTGAATATGCAGTTCTACTCAAGAGTAAGCAAATAAGCGAAATAAAGTCATAGAACGCATATTTGCCTTTTCTCCATGCATTCGGACACTCCAACAATGTGTTCTGCTTCAATTTGGCTCATTTTACAAAGGTGATTATTTCTGGAGTGAACATGCATTTCTACTCAAGAGTAAGCGACGAAACGAAATAAAGCCATAGAACGCATATTCGCATTCTATCTATGCATTCTGACACTCCAACAATGTGTTCTGCTTCAATTTGGCTCATTTTACAAAGGTGCGTATTTCTGGAGAGCAGATGCATTTCTACTCAAGAGTAAGCAACTAAGCGAAATAAAGTCATAGAACGCATATTTGCCTTCTCTCTATGCATTCTGACACTCCAACAATGTGTTCTGCTTCAATTTGGCTCATTTTACAAAGGTGCGTATTTCTGGAGTGAACATGCAGTTCTACTCAAGAGTAAGCAACTAAGCGAAATAAAGCCATAGAACGCTTATTTGCCTTCTATCTATGCATTCTGACACTCCAACAATGTGTTCTGCTTCAATTTGGCTCATTTTACAAAGGTGCTTATTTGCTGGAGTGAATATGCAGTTCTACTCAAGAGTAAGTAACTAAGCGAAATAAAGTCATAGACGCATATTTGCCTTCTCTCTATGCATTCTGACACTCCAACAATGTGTTCTGCTTCAATTTGGCTCATTTTACAAATGTGATTATTTCTGGAGTGAACATGCATTTCTACTCAAGAGTAAGCGACGAAACGAAATAAAGCCATAGAACGCATATTCGCCTTCTATCTATGCATTCTGACACTCCAACAATGTGTTCTGCTTCAATTTGGCTCATTTTACAAAGGTGATTATTTCTGGAGAGCAGATGCATTTCTACTCAAGAGTAAGCAACTAAGCGAAATAAAGCCATAGGACGCTTATTTGCCTTCTATCTATGCATTCTGACACTCCAACAATGTGTTCTGTTTCAATTTGGCTCATTTTACAAAGGTGCTTTTTGCTGGAGTGAATATGCAGTTCTACTCAAGAGTAAGCAACTCAGCGAAATAAAGCCATAGAACGCTTATTTGCCTTCTATCTATGCATTCTGACACTCCAACAATGTGTTCTGCTTCAATTTGGCTCATTTTACAATGGTCCTTATTTGCTGGAGTGAATATGCAGTTCTACTCAAGAGTAAGCAACTAAGCGAAATAAAGTCATAGAACGCATATTAGCCTTCTCTCTATGCATTCTGACACTCCAACAATGTGTTCTGCTTCAATTTGGCTCATTTTACAAAGGTGATTATTTCTGGAGTGAACATGCAGTTCTACTCAAGAGTAAGCAACGAAGCGAAATAAAGCCATAGAATGCATATTCGCCTTCTATCTATGCATTCCGACACTCCAACAATGTGTTCTGCTTCAATTTGGCTCATTTTACAAAGGTGCGTATTTCTGGAGAGCAGATGCATTTCTACTCAAGAGTAAGGAACTAATCAAAATAAAGCGATAGAACGCTTATTTGCCTTCTATCTATGCATTCTGACACTCCAACAATGTGTTCTGCTTCAATTTGGCTCATTTTACAAAGGTGCTCATTTCTGGAGTGAACATGCAGTTCTACTCAAGAGTAAGCAACTAAGCGAAATAAAGCCATAGAACGCTTATTTGCCTTCTATCTATGCATTCTGACACTCCAACAATGTGTTCTGCTTCAATTTGGCTCATTTTACAAAGGTGCTCATTTCTGGAGAGCAGATAAATTTCTAGTCAAGAGTAAGCAACTAAGCGAAATAAAGTAATAGAACGCATATTTGCCTTCTCTCCATGCATTCGGACACTCCAACAATGTGTTCTGCTTCAATTTGGCTCATTTTACAAAGGTGCGTATTTCTGGAGAGCAGATGCATTTCTACTCAAGAGTAAGCAACTAAGCGAAATAAAGCCATAGGACGCTTATTTGCCTTCTATCTATGCATTCTGACACTCCAACAATGTGTTCTGCTTCAATTTGGCTCATTTTACAAAGGTGCTTTTTGCTGGAGTGAATATGCAGTTCTACTCAAGAGTAAGCAACTCAGCGAAATAAAGCCATAGAACGCTTATTTGCCTTCTATCTATGCATTCTGACACTCCAGCGATGTGTTCTGCTTCAATTTGGCTCATTTTACAAAGGTGATTATTTCTGGAGAGCAGATGCATTTCTACTCAAAAGTAAGCAACTAATCGAAATAAAGCCATAGAACGCTTATTTGCCTTCCATCTATGCATTCTGACACTCCAACAATGTGTTCTGCTTCAATTTGGCTCATTTTACAAAGGTGCTTATTGCTGGAGTGAATATGCAGTTCTACTCAAGTGTAAGCAACTCAGCGAAATAAAGCCATAGAACGCTTATTTGCCTTCTATCTATGCATTCTGACACTCCAACAATGTGTTCTGCTTCAATTTGGCTCATTTTACAAAGGTGCTTATTTGCTGGAGTGAATATGCAGTTCTACTCAAGAGTAAGCAACTAAGCGAAATAAAGTCATAGAACGCATATTAGCCTTCTCTCTATGCATGCTGACACTCCAACAATGTGTTCTGCTTCAATTTGGCTCATTTTACAAAGGTGCTTATTTCTGGAGTGAACATGCAGTTCTACTCAAGAGTAAGCAACGAAGCGAAATAAAGCCATAGAACGCATATTCGCCTTCTATCTATGCATTCCGACACTCCCACATTGTGTTCTGCTTCAATTTGGCTCATGTTACAAAGGTGCTTATTGCTGGAGTGAATATGCAGTTCTACTCAAGAGTAAGCAAATAAGCGAAATAAAGTCATAGAACGCATATTTGCCTTTTCTCCATGCATTCGGACACTCCAACAATGTGTTCTGCTTCAATTTGGCTCATTTTACAAAGGTGATTATTTCTGGAGTGAACATGCATTTCTACTCAAGAGTAAGCGACGAAACGAAATAAAGCCATAGAACGCATATTCGCATTCTATCTATGCATTCTGACACTCCAACAATGTGTTCTGCTTCAATTTGGCTCATTTTACAAAGGTGCGTATTTCTGGAGAGCAGATGCATTTCTACTCAAGAGTAAGCAACTAAGCGAAATAAAGTCATAGAACGCATATTTGCCTTCTCTCTATGCATTCTGACACTCCAACAATGTGTTCTGCTTCAATTTGGCTCATTTTACAAAGGTGCGTATTTCTGGAGTGAACATGCAGTTCTACTCAAGAGTAAGCAACTAAGCGAAATAAAGCCATAGAACGCTTATTTGCCTTCTATCTATGCATTCTGACACTCCAACAATGTGTTCTGCTTCAATTTGGCTCATTTTACAAAGGTGCTTATTTGCTGGAGTGAATATGCAGTTCTACTCAAGAGTAAGTAACTAAGCGAAATAAAGTCATAGACGCATATTTGCCTTCTCTCTATGCATTCTGACACTCCAACAATGTGTTCTGCTTCAATTTGGCTCATTTTACAAATGTGATTATTTCTGGAGTGAACATGCATTTCTACTCAAGAGTAAGCGACGAAACGAAATAAAGCCATAGAACGCATATTCGCCTTCTATCTATGCATTCTGACACTCCAACAATGTGTTCTGCTTCAATTTGGCTCATTTTACAAAGGTGATTATTTCTGGAGAGCAGATGCATTTCTACTCAAGAGTAAGCAACTAAGCGAAATAAAGCCATAGGACGCTTATTTGCCTTCTATCTATGCATTCTGACACTCCAACAATGTGTTCTGTTTCAATTTGGCTCATTTTACAAAGGTGCTTTTTGCTGGAGTGAATATGCAGTTCTACTCAAGAGTAAGCAACTCAGCGAAATAAAGCCATAGAACGCTTATTTGCCTTCTATCTATGCATTCTGACACTCCAACAATGTGTTCTGCTTCAATTTGGCTCATTTTACAATGGTCCTTATTTGCTGGAGTGAATATGCAGTTCTACTCAAGAGTAAGCAACTAAGCGAAATAAAGTCATAGAACGCATATTAGCCTTCTCTCTATGCATTCTGACACTCCAACAATGTGTTCTGCTTCAATTTGGCTCATTTTACAAAGGTGATTATTTCTGGAGTGAACATGCAGTTCTACTCAAGAGTAAGCAACGAAGCGAAATAAAGCCATAGAATGCATATTCGCCTTCTATCTATGCATTCCGACACTCCAACAATGTGTTCTGCTTCAATTTGGCTCATTTTACAAAGGTGCGTATTTCTGGAGAGCAGATGCATTTCTACTCAAGAGTAAGGAACTAATCAAAATAAAGCGATAGAACGCTTATTTGCCTTCTATCTATGCATTCTGACACTCCAACAATGTGTTCTGCTTCAATTTGGCTCATTTTACAAAGGTGCTCATTTCTGGAGTGAACATGCAGTTCTACTCAAGAGTAAGCAACTAAGCGAAATAAAGCCATAGAACGCTTATTTGCCTTCTATCTATGCATTCTGACACTCCAACAATGTGTTCTGCTTCAATTTGGCTCATTTTACAAAGGTGCTCATTTCTGGAGAGCAGATAAATTTCTAGTCAAGAGTAAGCAACTAAGCGAAATAAAGTAATAGAACGCATATTTGCCTTCTCTCCATGCATTCGGACACTCCAACAATGTGTTCTGCTTCAATTTGGCTCATTTTACAAAGGTGCTTATTTCTGGAGAGCAGATGCATTTCTACTCAAGAGTAAGCGACGAAACGAAATAAAGCCATAGAACGCATATTCGCCTTCTATCTATGCATTCTGACACTCCAACAATGTGTTCTACTTCAATTTGGCTCATTTTACAAAGGTGCTTATTTCTGGAGAGCAGATGCATTTCTACTCAAGAGTAAGCAACTAAGCGAAATAAAGCCATAGGACGCTTATTTGCCTTCTATCTATGCATTCTGACACTCCAACAATGTGTTCTGCTTCAATTTGGCTCATTTTACAAAGGTGCTTTTTGCTGGAGTGAATATGCAGTTCTACTCAAGAGTAAGCAACTCAGCGAAATAAAGCCATAGAACCCTTATTTGCCTTCTCTCCATGCATTCGGACACTCCAACAATGTGTTCTGCTTCAATTTGGCTCATTTTACAAAGGTGCTTATTTCTGGAGAGCAGATGCATTTCTACTCAAGAGTAAGCGACGAAACGAAATAAAGCCATAGAACGCATATTCGCCTTCTATCTATGCATTCTGACACTCCAACAATGTGTTCTGCTTCAATTTGGCTCATTTTACAAAGGTGCTTATTTCTGGAGAGCAGATGCATTTCTACTCAAGAGTAAGCAACTAAGCGAAATAAAGCCATAGGACGCTTATTTGCCTTCTATCTATGCATTCTGACACTCCAACAATGTGTTCTGCTTCAATTTGGCTCATTTTACAAAGGTGCTTTTTGCTGGAGTGAATATGCAGTTCTACTCAAGAGTAAGCAACTCAGCGAAATAAAGCCATAGAACGCTTATTTGCCTTCTATCTATGCATTCTGACACTCCAGCGATGTGTTCTGCTTCAATTTGGCTCATTTTACAAAGGTGATTATTTTTGGAGTGAACATGCATTTCTACTCAAGAGTAAGCGACGAAACGAAATAAAGCCATAGAACGCATATTCGCCTTCTATCTATGCATTCTGACACTCCAACAATGTGTTCTGCTTCAATTTGGCTCATTTTACAAAGGTGCTTATTTCTGGAGAGCAGATGCATTTCCACTCAAGAGTAAGCAACTAAGCGAAATAAAACCATAGAACGCTTATTTGCCTTCCATCTATGCATTCTGACACTCCAACAATGTGTTCTGCTTCAATTTGGCTCATTTTACAAAGGTGCTTATTGCTGGAGTGAATATGCAGTTCTACTCAAGAGTAAGCAACTCAGCGAAATAAAGCCATAGAACGCTTACTTGCCTTCTATCTATGCATTCCGACACTCCAACAATGTGTCCTGCTTCAATTTGGCTCATTTTACAAAGGTGCTTTTTGCTGGAGTGAATATGCAGTTCTACTCAAGAGTAAGCAACTCAGCGAAATAAAGCCATAGAACGCTTACTTGCCTTCTATCTATGCATTCCGACACTCCAACAATGTGTTCTGCTTCAATTTGGCTCATTTTACAAAGGTGCTTATTGCTGGAAAGCAAATGCATTTCTACTCAAGAGTAAGCAAGTCAGCGAAATAAAGCCATAGAACGCTTACTTGCCTTCTATCTATGCATTCCGACACTCCAACAATGTGTTCTGCTTCAATTTGGCTCATTTTACAAAGGTGCTTATTGCTGGAGTGAATATGCAGTTCTACTCAAGAGTAAGCAACTCAGCGAAATAAAGCCATAGAACGCTTACTTGCCTTCTATCTATGCATTCTGACACTCGAACAATGTGTTCTGGTTCAATTTGGCTCATTTTACAAAGGTGATTATTGCTGGAGTGAATATGCAGTTCTACTCAAGAGTAAGCAACTAAGCAAAATAAAGCTATAGAACTCTTATTTGCCTTCTATCTATGCATTCTGACACTCCAACAATGTGTTCTGCTTCAATTTGGCTCATTTTACAAAGGTGCGTATTTCTGGAGAGCAGATGCATTTCTACTCAAGAGTAAGCAACTAAGCGAAATAAAGCCATAGGACGCTTATTTGCCTTCTATCTATGCATTCTGACACTCCAACAATGTGTTCTGCTTCAATTTGGCTCATTTTACAAGGTGATTATTTCTGGAGAGCAGATGCATTTCTACTCAAGAGTAAGCAACTAAGCGAAATAAAGCCATAGGACGCTTATTTGCCTTCTATCTATGCATTGTGACACTCCAACAATGTGTTCTGCTTCAATTTGGCTCATTTTACAAAGGTGCTTTTTGCTGGAGTGAATATGCAGTTCTACTCAAGAGTAAGCAACTCAGCGAAATAAAGCCATAGAACGCTTATTTGCCTTGTATCTATGCATTCTGACACTTCAACGATGTGTTCTGCTTCAATTTGGCTCATTTTACAAAGGTGCGTATTTCTGGAGAGCAGATGCATTTCTACTCAAGAGTAAGCAACTAATCGAAATAAAGCCATAGAACGCTTATTTGCCTTCCATCTATGCATTCTGACACTCCCACATTGTGTTCTGCTTCAATTTGGCTCATGTTACAAAGGTGCTTATTGCTGGAGTGAATATGCAGTTCTACTCAAGAGTAAGCAACTAAGCGAAATAAAGTCATAGAACGCATATTAGCCTCCTCTCCATTCATTCGGACACTCCAACAATGTGTTCTGCTTCAATTTGGCTCATTTTACAAAGGTGCGTATTTCTGGAGTGAACATGCATTTCTACTCAAGAGTAAGCGACGAAACGAAATAAAGCCATATAACGCATATTCGCATTCTATCTATGCATTCTGACACTCCAACAATGTGTTCTGCTTCAATTTGGCTCATTTTACATAGGTGCTTATTTCTGGAGAGCAGATGCATTTCTACTCAAGAGTAAGCAACTAAGCGAAATAAAGTCATAGAACGCTTATTTGCCTTCTATCTATGCATTCTGACACTCCAACAATGTTTTCTGCTTCAATTCGACTCATTTTACAAAGCTGCTTATTCCTGGAGTGAACATGCAGTTCTACTCAAGAGTAAGCAACTCTGCGAAATAAAGCCATAGAACGCTTATTTGCCTTCTATCTATGCATTCTGACACTCCAACAATGTGTTCTGCTTCAATTTGGCTCATTTTACAAAGGTGCGTATTTGTGGAGAGCAGATGCATTTCTACTCAAAAGTAAGCAACTAATCGAAATAAAGCCATAGAACGCTTATTTGCCTTCCATCTATGCATTCTGACACTCCAACAATGTGTTCTGCTTCAATTTGGCTCATTTTACAAAGGTGCTTATTGCTGGAGTGAATATGCAGTTCTACTCAAGTGTAAGCAACTCAGCGAAATAAAGCCATAGAACGCTTATTTGCCTTCCATCTATGTATTCTGACACTCCAACAATGTGTTCTGCTTCAATTTGGCTCATTTTACCAAGGTGCTTATTTGCTGGAGTGAATATGCAGTTCTACTCAAGAGTAAGCAACTAAGCGAAATAAAGTCATAGAACGCATATTAGCCTTCTCTCTATGCATTCTGACACTCCAACAATGTGTTCTGCTTCAATTTGGCTCATGTTACAAAGGTGCTTATTGCTGGAGTGAATATGCAGTTCTACTCAAGAGTAAGCAACTAAGCGAAATAAATTCATAGAACGCATATTTGCCTCCTCTCCATGCATTCGGACACTCCAACAATGTGTTCTGCTTCAATTTGGCTCATTTTACAAAGGTGCGTATTTCTGGAGTGAACATGCATTTCTACTCAAGAGTAAGCGACGAAACGAAATAAAGCCATATAACGCATATTCGCATTCTATCTATGCATTCTGACACTCCAACAATGTGTTCTGCTTCAATTTGGCTCATTTTACATAGGTGCTTATTTCTGGAGAGCAGATGCATTTCTACTCAAGAGTAAGCAACTAAGCGAAATAAAGTCATAGAACGCTTATTTGCCTTCTATCTATGCATTCTGACACTCCAACAATGTGTTCTGCTTCAATTTGGCTCATTTTACAAAGGTGCTTTTTTGCTGGAGTGAATATGCAGTTCTACTCAAGAGTAAGCAACTCAGCGAAATAAAGTCATAGAACGCATATTTGCCTTCTCTCTATGCATTCTGACACTCCAACAATGTGTTCTGCTTCAATTTGGCTCATTTTACAAAGGTAATTATTTCTGGAGTGAACATGCATTTCTACTCAAGAGAAAGCGACGAAACGAAATAAAGCCATAGAACGCATATTCGCCTTCTATCTATGCATTCTGACACTCCAACAATGTGTTCTGCTTCAATTTGGCTCATTTTACAAAGGTGATTATTTCTGGAGAGCAGATGCATTTCTACTCAAGAGTAAGCAACTAAGCGAAATAAAGCCATGGAACGCTTAATTGCCTTCTATCTATGCATTCTGACACTCCAACAATGTTTTCTGCTTCAATTCGACTCATTTTACAAAGCTGCTTATTCCTGGAGTGAACATGCAGTTCTACTCAAGAGTAAGCAACTCTGCGAAATAAAGCCATAGAACGCTTATTTGCCTTCTATCTATGCATTCTGACACTCCAACAATGTGTTCTGTTTCAATTTGGCTCATTTTACAAAGGTGCGTATTTGTGGAGAGCAGATGCATTTCTACTCAAAAGTAAGCAACTAATCGAAATAAAGCCATAGAACGCTTATTTGCCTTCCATCTATGCATCCTGACACTCCAACAATGTGTTCTGCTTCAATTTGGCTCATTTTACAAAGGTGCTTATTGCTGGAGTGAATATGCAGTTCTACTCAAGTGTAAGCAACTCAGCGAAATAAAGCCATAGAACGCTTATTTGCCTTCCATCTATGTATTCTGACACTCCAACAATGTGTTCTGCTTCAATTTGGCTCATTTTACCAAGGTGCTTATTTGCTGGAGTGAATATGCAGTTCTACTCAAGAGTAAGCAACTAAGCGAAATAAAGTCATAGAACGCATATTAGCCTTCTCTCTATGCATTCTGACACTCCAACAATGTGTTCTGCTTCAATTTGGCTCATTTTACAAAGGTGATTATTTCTGGAGTGAACATGCAGTTCTACTCAAGAGTAAGCAACTAAGCGAAATAAAGTCATAGAACGCATATTTGCCTTCTCTCTATGCATTCTGACACTCCAACAATGTGTTCTGCTTCAATTTGGCTCATTTTACAAAGGTGCTTATTTGCTGGAGTGAATATGCAGTTCTACTCAAGAGTAAGCAACTCAGCGAAATAAAGTCATAGAACGCATATTTGCCTTCTATCTATGCATTCTGACACTCCAACAATGTGTTCTGCTTCAATTTGGCTCATTTTACAAAGGTGATTATTTCTGGAGAGCAGATGCATTTCTACTCAAGAGTAAGCAACTAAGCGAAATAAAGCCATGGAACGCTTAATTGCCTTCTATCTATGCATTCTGACACTCCAACAATGTTTTCTGCTTCAATTTGACTCATTTTACAAAGCTGCTTATTCCTGGAGTGAACATGCAGTTCTACTCAAGAGTAAGCAACTCAGCGAAATAAAGCCATAGAACGCTTATTTGCCTTCTATCTATGCATTCTGACACTCCAACAATGTGTTCTGCTTCAATTTGGCTCATTTTACAAAGGTGCGTATTTCTGGAGAGCAGATGCATTTCTACTCAAAAGTAAGCAACTAATCGAAATAAAGCCATAGAACGCTTATTTGCCTTCCGTCTATGCATTCTGACACTCCAACAATGTGTTCTGCTTCAATTTGGCTCATTTTACCAAGGTCCTTATTTGCTAGAGTGAATATGCAGTTCTACTCAAGAGTAAGCAACTAAGCGAAATAAAGTCAGAGAACGCATATTAGCCTTCTCTCTATGCATTCTGACACTCCAACAATGTGTTCTGCTTCAATTTGGCTCATTTTACAAAGGTGATTATTTCTGGAGTGAACAGCAACTAAGCGAAATAAAGTCATAGAACGCATATTTGCCTTCTCTCTATGCATTCTGACACTCCAACAATGTGTTCTGCTTCAATTTGGCTCATTTTACAAAGGTGATTATTTCTGGAGTGAACATGCAGTTCTACTCAAGAGTAAGCAACTAAGCGAAATAAAGTCATAGAACGCATATTTGCCTTCTCTCTATGCATTCTGACACTCCAACAATGTGTTCTGCTTCAATTTGGCTCATTTTACCAAGGTGCTTATTTGCTGGAGTGAATATGCAGTTCTACTCAAGAGTAAGCAACTAAGCGAAATAAAGTCAGAGAACGCATATTAGCCTTCTCTCTATGCATTCTGATACTCCAACAATGTGTTCTGCTTCAATTTGGCTCATTTTACATAGGTGCTTATTTCTGGAGAGCAGATGCATTTCTACTCAAGAGTAAGCAACTAAGCGAAATAAAGTCATAGAACGCTTATTTGCCTTCTATCTATGCATTCTGACACTCCAACAATGTGTTCTGCTTCAATTTGGCTCATTTTACAAAGGTGCTTATTTGCTGGAGTGAATATGCAGTTCTACTCAAGAGTAAGCAACTCAGCGAAATAAAGTCATAGAACGCATATTTGCCTTCTCTCTATGCATTCTGACACTCCAACAATGTGTTCTGCTTCAATTTGGCTCATTTTACAAAGGTAATTATTTCTGGAGTGAACATGCATTTCTACTCAAGAGAAAGCGACGAAACGATATAAAGCCATAGAACGCATATTCGCCTTCTATCTATGCATTCTGACACTCCAACAATGTGTTCTGCTTCAATTTGGCTCATTTTACAAAGGTGATTATTTCTGGAGAGCAGATGCATTTCTACTCAAGAGTAAGCAACTAAGCGAAATAAAGCCATGGAACGCTTAATTGCCTTCTATCTATGCATTCTGACACTCCAACAATGTTTTCTGCTTCAATTTGACTCATTTTACAAAGCTGCTTATTCCTGGAGTGAACATGCAGTTCTACTCAAGAGTAAGCAACTCTGCGAAATAAAGCCATAGAACGCTTATTTGCCTTCTATCTATGCATTCTGACACTCCAACAATGTGTTCTGCTTCAATTTGGCTCATTTTACAAAGGTGCGTATTTGTGGAGAGCAGATGCATTTCTACTCAAAAGTAAGCAACTAATCGAAATAAAGCCATAGAACGCTTATTTGCCTTCCATCTATGCATTCTGACACTCCAACAATGTGTTCTGCTTCAATTTGGCTCATTTTACAAAGGTGCTTATTGCTGGAGTGAATATGCAGTTCTACTCAAGTGTAAGCAACTCAGCGAAATAAAGCCATAGAACGCTTATTTGCCTTCCATCTATGTATTCTGACACTCCAACAATGTGTTCTGCTTCAATTTGGCTCATTTTACCAAGGTGCTTATTTGCTGGAGTGAATATGCAGTTCTACTCAAGAGTAAGCAACTAAGCGAAATAAAGTCATAGAACGCATATTAGCCTTCTCTCTATGCATTCTGACACTCCAACAATGTGTTCTGCTTCAATTTGGCTCATTTTACAAAGGTGATTATTTCTGGAGTGAACATGCAGTTCTACTCAAGAGTAAGCAACTAAGCGAAATAAAGTCATAGAACGCATATTTGCCTTCTCTCTATGCATTCTGACACTCCAACAATGTGTTCTGCTTCAATTTGGCTCATTTTACAAAGGTGCTTATTTGCTGGAGTGAATATGCAGTTCTACTCAAGAGTAAGCAACTCAGCGAAATAAAGTCATAGAACGCATATTTGCCTTCTATCTATGCATTCTGACACTCCAACAATGTGTTCTGCTTCAATTTGGCTCATTTTACAAAGGTGATTATTTCTGGAGAGCAGATGCATTTCTACTCAAGAGTAAGCAACTAAGCGAAATAAAGCCATGGAACGCTTAATTGCCTTCTATCTATGCATTCTGACACTCCAACAATGTTTTCTGCTTCAATTTGACTCATTTTACAAAGCTGCTTATTCCTGGAGTGAACATGCAGTTCTACTCAAGAGTAAGCAACTCAGCGAAATAAAGCCATAGAACGCTTATTTGCCTTCTATCTATGCATTCTGACACTCCAACAATGTGTTCTGCTTCAATTTGGCTCATTTTACAAAGGTGCGTATTTCTGGAGAGCAGATGCATTTCTACTCAAAAGTAAGCAACTAATCGAAATAAAGCCATAGAACGCTTATTTGCCTTCCGTCTATGCATTCTGACACTCCAACAATGTGTTCTGCTTCAATTTGGCTGATTTTACAAAGGTGATTATTTCTGGAGTGAACAGCAACTAAGCGAAATAAAGTCATAGAACGCATATTTGCCTTCTCTCTATGCATTCTGACACTCCAACAATGTGTTCTGCTTCAATTTGGCTCATTTTACAAAGGTGCTTTTTGCTGGAGTGAATATGCAGTTCTACTCAAGAGTAAGCAACTCAGCGAAATAAAGCCATAGAACGCTTATTTGCCTTCTATCTATGTATTCTGACACTCCAACAATGTGTTCTGCTTCAATTTGGCTCATTTTACAAAGGTGCTTATTTGCTGGAGTGATTATGCAGTTCTACTCAAGAGTAAGTAACTAAGCGAAATTAAGTCATAGAACGCATATTTGCCTTCTCTCTATGCATTCTGACACTCCAACAATGTGTTCTGCTTCAATTTGGCTCATTTTACAAAGGTGATTATTTCTGGAGTGAACATGCATTTCTACTCAAGAGTAAGCGACGAAACGAAATAAAGCCATAGAACGCATATTCGCCTTCTATCTATGCTTTCTGACACTCCAACAATGTGTTCTGCTTCAATTTGGCTCATTTTACAAATGTGATTATTTCTGGAGAGCAGATGCATTTCTACTCAAGAGTAAGCAACTAAGCGAAATAAAGCCATAGGACGCTTATTTGCCTTCTATCTATGCATTCTGACACTCCAACAATGTGTTCTGCTTCAATTTGGCTCATTTTACAAAGGTGCGTATTTCTGGAGAGCAGATGCATTTCTACTCAAAAGTAAGCAACTAATCGAAATAAAGCCATAGAACGCTTTTTTGCCTTCCATCTATGCATTCTGACACTCCAACAATGTGTTCTGCTTCAATTTGGCTCATTTTACAAAGGTGCTTATTGCTGGAGTTAATATGCAGTTCTACTCAAGTGTAAGCAACTCAGCGAAATAAAGCCATAGAACGCTTATTTGCCTTCTATCTATGCATTCTGACACTCCAACAATGTGTTCTGCTTCAATTTGGCTCATTTTACAAAGGTGCTTATTTGCTGGAGTGAATATGCAGTTCTACTCAAGAGTAAGCAACTAAGCGAAATAAAGTCATAGAACGCATATTAGCCTTCTCTCTATGCATTCTGACACTCCAACAATGTGTTCTGCTTCAATTTGGCTCATTTTACAAAGGTGCTTATTTCTGGAGTGAACATGCAGTTCTACTCAAGAGTAAGAAACGAAGCGAAATAAAGCCATAGAACGCATATTCGCCTTCTATCTATGCATTCCGACACTCCAACAATGTGTTCTGCTTCAATTTGGCTCATTTTACAAAGGTGCTTATTGCTGGAGTGAATATGCATTTCTACTCAAGAGTAAGCAACTAAGCGAAATAAAGCCATAGAACGCTTATTTGCCTTCTATCTATGCATTCTGACACTCCCACATTGTGTTCTGCTTCAATTTGGCTCATTTTACAAAGGTGCTCATTTCTGGAGAGCAGATGCATTTCTAGTCAAGAGTAAGCAACTAAGCGGAATAAAGTAATAGAACGCATATTTGCCTTCTCTCTATGCATTCTGACACTCCAACAATGTGTTCTGCTTCAATTTGGCTCATTTTACAAAGGTGCTCATTTCTGGAGTGAACATGCAGTTCTTCTCAAGAGTAAGCAACTAAGCGAAATTAAGTCATAGAACGCATATTTGCCTTCTATCTATGCATTCTGACACTCCAACAATGTGTTCTGCTTCAATTTGGCTCATTTTACAAAGGTGCTCATTTCTGGAGTGAACATGCAGTTCTTCTCAAGAGTAAGCAACTAAGCGAAATAAAGCCATAGAACGCATATTCGCCTTCTATCTATGCATTCTGACATTCCAACAATGTGTTCTGCTTCAATTTGGCTCATTTTACAAAGGTGCGTATTTCTGGAGAGCAGATGCAGTTCTACTCAAGAGTAAGCAACGAAGCGAAATAAAGCCATAGAACGCTTATTTGCCTTCTATCTATGCATTCTGACACTCCAACAATGTGTTCTGCTTCAATTTGGCTCATTTTACAAAGGTGCTTATTGCTGGAGTTAATATGCAGTTCTACTCAAGTGTAAGCAACTCAGCGAAATAAAGCCATAGAACGCTTATTTGCCTTCTAGCTATGCATTCTGACACTCCAACAATGTGTTCTGCTTCAATTTGGCTCATTTTACAAAGGTGCTTATTTCTGGAGTGAACATGCAGTTCTACTCAAGAGTAAGAAACGAAGCGAAATAAAGCCATAGAATGCATATTCGCCTTCTATCTATGCATTCCGACACTCCAACAATGTGTTCTGCTTCAATTTGGCTCATTTTACAAAGGTGCTTATTGCTGGAGTGAATATGCAGTTCTACTCAAGAGTAAGCAACTAAGCGAAATAAAGCCATAGAACGCTTATTTGCCTCCTATCTATGCATTCTGACACTCCCACATTGTGTTCTGCTTCAATTTGGCTCATTTTACAAAGGTGCTCATTTCTGGAGTGAACATGCAGTTCTTCTCAAGAGTAAGCAACTAAGCGAAATAAAGCCATAGAACGCTTATTTGCCTTCTATCTATGCATTCTGACACTCCCACATTGTGTTCTGCTTCAATTTGGCTCATGTTACAAAGGTGCTCATTTCTGGAGAGCAGATGCATTTCTAGTCAAGAGTAAGCAACTAAGCGGAATAAAGTAATAGAACGCATATTTGCCTTCTCTCTATGCATTCTGACACTCCAACAATGTGTTCTGCTTCAATTTGGCTCATTTTACGAAGGTGATTATTTCTGGAGTGAACATGCATTTCTACTCAAGAGTAAGCGACGAAACGAAATAAAGCCATAGAACGCATATTCGCCTTCTATCTATGCATTCTGAAATTCCAACAATGTGTTCTGCTTCAATTTGGCTCATTTTACAAAGGTGATTATTTCTGGAGAGCAGATGCATTTCTACTCAAAAGTAAGCAACTAATCGAAATAAAGCCATAGAACCCTTATTTGCCTTCCATCTATGCATTCTGACACTCCAACAATGTGTTCTGCTTCAATTTGGCTCATTTTACAAAGGTGCTTTTTGCTGGAGTGAGTATGCATTTCTACTCAAGAGTAAGCGACGAAACGAAATAAAGGCATAGAACGCATATTCGCCTTCTATCTATGCATTCTGACACTCCAACAATGTGTTCTGCTTCAATTTGGCTCATTTTACGAAGGTGATTATTTCTGGAGAGCAGATGCATTTCTACTCAAAAGTAAGCAACTAATCGAAATAAAGCCATAGAACGCTTATTTGCCTTCCATCTATGCATTCTGACACTCCAACAATGTGTTCTGCTTCAATTTGGCTCATTTTACAAAGGTGCTTATTGCTGGAGTGAATATGCAGTTCTACTCAAGTGTAAGCAACTCAGCGAAATAAAGCCATAGAACGCTTATTTGCCTTCTATCTATGCATTCTGACACTCCAACAATGTGTTCTGCTTCAATTTGGCTCATTTTACAAAGGTGCTTATTTGCTGGAGTGAATATGCAGTTCTACTCAAGAGTAAGCAACTAAGCGAAATAAAGTCATAGAACGCATATTAGCCTTCTCTCTATGCATGCTGACACTCCAACAATGTTTTCTGCTTCAATTTGGCTCATTTTACAAAGGTGATTATTTCTGGAGTGAACATGCAGTTCTTCTCAAGAGTAAGCAACTAAGCGAAATAAAGCCATAGAACGCATATTCGCCTTCTATCTATGCATTCTGACACTCCAACAATGTGTTCTGCTTCAATTTGGCTCATTTTACAAAGGTGCGTATTTCTGGAGAGCAGATGCAGTTCTACTCAAGAGTAAGCAACGAAGCGAAATAAAGCCATAGAACGCTTATTTGCCTTCTATCTATGCATTCTGACACTCCAACAATGTTTTCTGCTTCAATTTGGCTCATTTTACAAAGGTGCTTATTGCTGGAGTTAATATGCAGTTCTACTCAAGTGTAAGCAACTCAGCGAAATAAAGCCATATAACGCTTATTTGCCTTCTAGCTATGCATTCTGACACTCCAACAATGTGTTCTGCTTCAATTTGGCTCATTTTACAAAGGTGCTTATTTGCTGAAGTGAATATGCAGTTCTACTCAAGAGTAAGTAACTAAGCGAAATAAAGTCATAGAACGCATATTAGCCTTCTCTCTATGCATTCTGACACTCCAACAATGTGTTCTGCTTCAATTTGGCTCATTTTACAAAGGTGCTTATTTCTGGAGTGAACATGCAGTTCTACTCAAGAGTAAGAAACGAAGCGAAATAAAGCCATAGAATGCATATTCGCCTTCTATCTATGCATTCCGACACTCCAACAATGTGTTCTGCTTCAATTTGGCTCATTTTACAAAGGTGCTTATTGCTGGAGTGAATATGCAGTTCTACTCAAGAGTAAGCAACTAAGCGAAATAAAGCCATAGAATGCTTATTTGCCTCCTATCTATGCATTCTGACACTCCCACATTGTGTTCTGCTTCAATTTGGCTCATTTTACAAAGGTGCTCATTTCTGGAGTGAACATGCAGTTCTTCTCAAGAGTAAGCAACTAAGCGAAATAAAGCCATTGAACGCTTATTTGCCTTCTATCTATGCATTCTGACACTCCCACATTGTGTTCTGCTTCAATTTGGCTCATGTTACAAAGGTGCTCATTTCTGGAGAGCAGATGCATTTCTAGTCAAGAGTAAGCAACTAAGCGGAATAAAGTAATAGAACGCATATTTGCCTTCTCTCTATGCATTCTGACACTCCAACAATGTGTTCTGCTTCAATTTGGCTCATTTTACAAAGGTGATTATTTCTGGAGTGAACATGCATTTCTACTCAAGAGTAAGCGACGAAACGAAATAAAGCCATAGAACGCATATTCGCCTTCTATCTATGCATTCCGAAACTCCAACAATGTGTTCTGCTTCAATTTGGCTCATTTTACAAAGGTGATTATTTCTGGAGAGCAGATGCATTTCTACTCAAAAGTAAGCAACTAATCGAAATAAAGCCATAGAAGGCTTATTTGCCTTCCATCTATGCATTCTGACACTCCAACAATGTGTTCTGCTTCAATTTGGCTCATTTTACAAAGGTGCTTATTGCTGGAGTGAATATGCAGTTCTACTCAAGTGTAAGCAACTCAGCGAAATAAAGCCATAGAACGCTTATTTGCCTTCTATCTATGCATTCTGACACTCCAACAATGTGTTCTGCTTCAATTTGGCTCATTTTACAAAGGTGCGTATTTCTGGAGAGCAGATGCATTTCTACTCAAGAGTAAGCAACTAAGCGAAATAAAGTCATAGAACGCATATTTGCCTTCTCTCTATGCATTCTGACACTCCAACAATGTGTTCTGCTTCAATTTGGCTCATTTTACAAAGGTGCGTATTTCTGGAGTGAACATGCAGTTCTACTCAAGAGTAAGCAACTAAGCGGAATAAAGCCATAGAACGCTTATTTGCCTTCTATCTATGCATTCTGACACTCCCACATTGTGTTCTGCTTCCATTTGGCTCATGTTACAAAGGTGCTTATTGCTGGAGTGAATATGCATTTCTACTCAAGAGTAAGCGACGAAACGAAATAAAGCCATAGAACGCATATTCGCCTTCTATCTATGCATTCTGAAATTCCAACAATGTGTTCTGCTTCAATTTGGCTCATTTTACAAAGGTGATTATTTCTGGAGAGCAGATGCATTTCTACTCAAAAGTAAGCAACTAATCGAAATAAAGCCATAGAACCCTTATTTGCCTTCCATCTATGCATTCTGACACTCCAACAATGTGTTCTGCTTCAATTTGGCTCATTTTACAAAGGTGCTTTTTGCTGGAGTGAGTATGCATTTCTACTCAAGAGTAAGCGACGAAACGAAATAAAGGCATAGAACGCATATTCGCCTTCTATCTATGCATTCTGACACTCCAACAATGTGTTCTGCTTCAATTTGGCTCATTTTACGAAGGTGATTATTTCTGGAGAGCAGATGCATTTCTACTCAAAAGTAAGCAACTAATCGAAATAAAGCCATAGAACGCTTATTTGCCTTCCATCTATGCATTCTGACACTCCAACAATGTGTTCTGCTTCAATTTGGCTCATTTTACAAAGGTGCTTATTGCTGGAGTGAATATGCAGTTCTACTCAAGTGTAAGCAACTCAGCGAAATAAAGCCATAGAACGCTTATTTGCCTTCTATCTATGCATTCTGACACTCCAACAATGTGTTCTGCTTCAATTTGGCTCATTTTACAAAGGTGCTTATTTGCTGGAGTGAATATGCAGTTCTACTCAAGAGTAAGCAACTAAGCGAAATAAAGTCATAGAACGCATATTAGCCTTCTCTCTATGCATGCTGACACTCCAACAATGTTTTCTGCTTCAATTTGGCTCATTTTACAAAGGTGATTATTTCTGGAGTGAACATGCAGTTCTTCTCAAGAGTAAGCAACTAAGCGAAATAAAGCCATAGAACGCATATTCGCCTTCTATCTATGCATTCTGACACTCCAACAATGTGTTCTGCTTCAATTTGGCTCATTTTACAAAGGTGCGTATTTCTGGAGAGCAGATGCAGTTCTACTCAAGAGTAAGCAACGAAGCGAAATAAAGCCATAGAACGCTTATTTGCCTTCTATCTATGCATTCTGACACTCCAACAATGTGTTCTGCTTCAATTTGGCTCATTTTACAAAGGTGCTTATTGCTGGAGTTAATATGCAGTTCTACTCAAGTGTAAGCAACTCAGCGAAATAAAGCCATATAACGCTTATTTGCCTTCTAGCTATGCATTCTGACACTCCAACAATGTGTTCTGCTTCAATTTGGCTCATTTTACAAAGGTGCTTATTTGCTGAAGTGAATATGCAGTTCTACTCAAGAGTAAGTAACTAAGCGAAATAAAGTCATAGAACGCATATTAGCCTTCTCTCTATGCATTCTGACACTCCAACAATGTGTTCTGCTTCAATTTGGCTCATTTTACAAAGGTGCTTATTTCTGGAGTGAACATGCAGTTCTACTCAAGAGTAAGAAACGAAGCGAAATAAAGCCATAGAATGCATATTCGCCTTCTATCTATGCATTCCGACACTCCAACAATGTGTTCTGCTTCAATTTGGCTCATTTTACAAAGGTGCTTATTGCTGGAGTGAATATGCAGTTCTACTCAAGAGTAAGCAACTAAGCGAAATAAAGCCATAGAACGCTTATTTGCCTCCTATCTATGCATTCTGACACTCCCACATTGTGTTCTGCTTCAATTTGGCTCATTTTACAAAGGTGCTCATTTCTGGAGTGAACATGCAGTTCTTCTCAAGAGTAAGCAACTAAGCGAAATAAAGCCATTGAACGCTTATTTGCCTTCTATCTATGCATTCTGACACTCCCACATTGTGTTCTGCTTCAATTTGGCTCATGTTACAAAGGTGCTCATTTCTGGAGAGCAGATGCATTTCTAGTCAAGAGTAAGCAACTAAGCGGAATAAAGTAATAGAACGCATATTTGCCTTCTCTCTATGCATTCTGACACTCCAACAATGTGTTCTGCTTCAATTTGGCTCATTTTACAAAGGTGATTATTTCTGGAGTGAACATGCATTTCTACTCAAGAGTAAGCGACGAAACGAAATAAAGCCATAGAACGCATATTCGCCTTCTATCTATGCATTCCGAAACTCCAACAATGTGTTCTGCTTCAATTTGGCTCATTTTACAAAGGTGATTATTTCTGGAGAGCAGATGCATTTCTACTCAAAAGTAAGCAACTAATCGAAATAAAGCCATAGAAGGCTTATTTGCCTTCCATCTATGCATTCTGACACTCCAACAATGTGTTCTGCTTCAATTTGGCTCATTTTACAAAGGTGCGTATTTCTGGAGAGCAGATGCAGTTCTACTCAAGAGTAAGCAACGAAGCGAAATAAAGCCATAGAACGCTTATTTGCCTTCTATCTATGCATTCTGACACTCCAACAATGTGTTCTGCTTCAATTTGGCTCATTTTACAAAGGTGCTTATTGCTGGAGTTAATATGCAGTTCTACTCAAGTGTAAGCAACTCAGCGAAATAAAGCCATATAACGCTTATTTGCCTTCTAGCTATGCATTCTGACACTCCAACAATGTGTTCTGCTTCAATTTGGCTCATTTTACAAAGGTGCTTATTTGCTGAAGTGAATATGCAGTTCTACTCAAGAGTAAGTAACTAAGCGAAATAAAGTCATAGAACGCATATTAGCCTTCTCTCTATGCATTCTGACACTCCAACAATGTGTTCTGCTTCAATTTGGCTCATTTTACAAAGGTGCTTATTTCTGGAGTGAACATGCAGTTCTACTCAAGAGTAAGAAACGAAGCGAAATAAAGCCATAGAATGCATATTCGCCTTCTATCTATGCATTCCGACACTCCAACAATGTGTTCTGCTTCAATTTGGCTCATTTTACAAAGGTGCTTATTGCTGGAGTGAATATGCAGTTCTACTCAAGAGTAAGCAACTAAGCGAAATAAAGCCATAGAACGCTTATTTGCCTCCTATCTATGCATTCTGACACTCCCACATTGTGTTCTGCTTCAATTTGGCTCATTTTACAAAGGTGCTCATTTCTGGAGTGAACATGCAGTTCTTCTCAAGAGTAAGCAACTAAGCGAAATAAAGCCATTGAACGCTTATTTGCCTTCTATCTATGCATTCTGACACTCCCACATTGTGTTCTGCTTCAATTTGGCTCATGTTACAAAGGTGCTCATTTCTGGAGAGCAGATGCATTTCTAGTCAAGAGTAAGCAACTAAGCGGAATAAAGTAATAGAACGCATATTTGCCTTCTCTCTATGCATTCTGACACTCCAACAATGTGTTCTGCTTCAATTTGGCTCATTTTACAAAGGTGATTATTTCTGGAGTGAACATGCATTTCTACTCAAGAGTAAGCGACGAAACGAAATAAAGCCATAGAACGCATATTCGCCTTCTATCTATGCATTCCGAAACTCCAACAATGTGTTCTGCTTCAATTTGGCTCATTTTACAAAGGTGATTATTTCTGGAGAGCAGATGCATTTCTACTCAAAAGTAAGCAACTAATCGAAATAAAGCCATAGAAGGCTTATTTGCCTTCCATCTATGCATTCTGACACTCCAACAATGTGTTCTGCTTCAATTTGGCTCATTTTACAAAGGTGCTTATTGCTGGAGTGAATATGCAGTTCTACTCAAGTGTAAGCAACTCAGCGAAATAAAGCCATAGAACGCTTATTTGCCTTCTATCTATGCATTCTGACACTCCAACAATGTGTTCTGCTTCAATTTGGCTCATTTTACAAAGGTGCGTATTTCTGGAGAGCAGATGCATTTCTACTCAAGAGTAAGCAACTAAGCGAAATAAAGTCATAGAACGCATATTTGCCTTCTCTCTATGCATTCTGACACTCCAACAATGTGTTCTGCTTCAATTTGGCTCATTTTACAAAGGTGCGTATTTCTGGAGTGAACATGCAGTTCTACTCAAGAGTAAGCAACTAAGCGAAATAAAGCCATAGAACGCTTATTTGCCTTCTATCTATGCATTCTGACACTCCCACATTGTGTTCTGCTTCCATTTGGCTCATGTTACAAAGGTGCTTATTGCTGGAGTGAATATGCATTTCTACTCAAGAGTAAGCGACGAAACGAAATAAAGCCATAGAACGCATATTCGCCTTCTATCTATGCATTCTGAAATTCCAACAATGTGTTCTGCTTCAATTTGGCTCATTTTACAAAGGTGATTATTTCTGGAGAGCAGATGCATTTCTACTCAAAAGTAAGCAACTAATCGAAATAAAGCCATAGAACCCTTATTTGCCTTCCATCTATGCATTCTGACACTCCAACAATGTGTTCTGCTTCAATTTGGCTCATTTTACAAAGGTGCTTTTTGCTGGAGTGAGTATGCATTTCTACTCAAGAGTAAGCGACGAAACGAAATAAAGGCATAGAACGCATATTCGCCTTCTATCTATGCATTCTGACACTCCAACAATGTGTTCTGCTTCAATTTGGCTCATTTTACGAAGGTGATTATTTCTGGAGAGCAGATGCATTTCTACTCAAAAGTAAGCAACTAATCGAAATAAAGCCATAGAACGCTTATTTGCCTTCCATCTATGCATTCTGACACTCCAACAATGTGTTCTGCTTCAATTTGGCTCATTTTACAAAGGTGCTTATTGCTGGAGTGAATATGCAGTTCTACTCAAGTGTAAGCAACTCAGCGAAATAAAGCCATAGAACGCTTATTTGCCTTCTATCTATGCATTCTGACACTCCAACAATGTGTTCTGCTTCAATTTGGCTCATTTTACAAAGGTGCTTATTTGCTGGAGTGAATATGCAGTTCTACTCAAGAGTAAGCAACTAAGCGAAATAAAGTCATAGAACGCATATTAGCCTTCTCTCTATGCATGCTGACACTCCAACAATGTGTTCTGCTTCAATTTGGCTCATTTTACAAAGGTGCGTATTTCTGGAGAGCAGATGCAGTTCTACTCAAGAGTAAGCAACGAAGCGAAATAAAGCCATAGAACGCTTATTTGCCTTCTATCTATGCATTCTGACACTCCAACAATGTGTTCTGCTTCAATTTGGCTCATTTTACAAAGGTGCTTATTGCTGGAGTTAATATGCAGTTCTACTCAAGTGTAAGCAACTCAGCGAAATAAAGCCATAGAACGCTTATTTGCCTTCTAGCTATGCATTCTGACACTCCAACAATGTGTTCTGCTTCAATTTGGCTCATTTTACAAAGGTGCTTATTTGCTGAAGTGAATATGCAGTTCTACTCAAGAGTAAGTAACTAAGCGAAATAAAGTCATAGAACGCATATTAGCCTTCTCTCTATGCATTCTGACACTCCAACAATGTGTTCTGCTTCAATTTGGCTCATTTTACAAAGGTGCTTATTTCTGGAGTGAACATGCAGTTCTACTCAAGAGTAAGAAACGAAGCGAAATAAAGCCATAGAATGCATATTCGCCTTCTATCTATGCATTCCGACACTCCAACAATGTGTTCTGCTTCAATTTGGCTCATTTTACAAAGGTGCTTATTGCTGGAGTGAATATGCAGTTCTACTCAAGAGTAAGCAACTAAGCGAAATAAAGCCATAGAACGCTTATTTGCCTCCTATCTATGCATTCTGACACTCCCACATTGTGTTCTGCTTCAATTTGGCTCATTTTACAAAGGTGCTCATTTCTGGAGTGAACATGCAGTTCTTCTCAAGAGTAAGCAACTAAGCGAAATAAAGCCATTGAACGCTTATTTGCCTTCTATCTATGCATTCTGACACTCCCACATTGTGTTCTGCTTCAATTTGGCTCATGTTACAAAGGTGCTCATTTCTGGAGAGCAGATGCATTTCTAGTCAAGAGTAAGCAACTAAGCGGAATAAAGTAATAGAACGCATATTTGCCTTCTCTCTATGCATTCTGACACTCCAACAATGTGTTCTGCTTCAATTTGGCTCATTTTACAAAGGTGATTATTTCTGGAGTGAACATGCATTTCTACTCAAGAGTAAGCGACGAAACGAAATAAAGCCATAGAACGCATATTCGCCTTCTATCTATGCATTCCGAAACTCCAACAATGTGTTCTGCTTCAATTTGGCTCATTTTACAAAGGTGATTATTTCTGGAGAGCAGATGCATTTCTACTCAAAAGTAAGCAACTAATCGAAATAAAGCCATAGAAGGCTTATTTGCCTTCCATCTATGCATTCTGACACTCCAACAATGTGTTCTGCTTCAATTTGGCTCATTTTACAAAGGTGCTTATTGCTGGAGTGAATATGCAGTTCTACTCAAGTGTAAGCAACTCAGCGAAATAAAGCCATAGAACGCTTATTTGCCTTCTATCTATGCATTCTGACACTCCAACAATGTGTTCTGCTTCAATTTGGCTCATTTTACAAAGGTGCGTATTTCTGGAGAGCAGATGCATTTCTACTCAAGAGTAAGCAACTAAGCGAAATAAAGCCATAGGACGCTTATTTGCCTTCTATCTATGCATTCTGACACTCCAACAATGTGTTCTGTTTCAATTTGGCTCATTTTACAAAGGTGCTTTTTGCTGGAGTGAATATGCAGTTCTACTCAAGAGTAAGCAACTCAGCGAAATAAAGCCATAGAACGCTTATTTGCCTTCTATCTATGCATTCTGACACTCCAACAATGTGTTCTGCTTCAATTTGGCTCATTTTACAAAGGTGCTCATTGCTGGAGTGAATATGCAGTTCTACTCAAGTGTAAGCAACTCAGCGAAATAAAGCCATAGAACGCTTATTTGCCTTCCATCTATGCATTCTGACACTCCCACATTGTGTTCTGCTTCAATTTGGCTCATGTTACAAAGGTGCTTATTGCTGGAGTGAATATGCAGTTCTACTCAAGAGTAAGCAACTAAGCGAAATAAAGCCATAGAACGCTTATTTGCCTTCTATCTATGCATTTTGACACTCCAACAATGTGTTCTGCTTCAATTTGGCTCATTTTACAAAGGTGCTCATTTCTGGAGAGCAGATGCATTTCTAGTCAAGAGTAAGCAACTAGGCGGAATAAAGTAATAGAACGCATATTTGCCTTCTCTCCATGCATTCGGACACTCCAACAATGTGTTCTGCTTCAATTTGGCTCATTTTACAAAGGTGATTATTTCTGGAGTGAACATGCATTTCTACTCAAGAGTAAGCGACGAAACGAAATAAAGCCATAGAACGCATATTCGCATTCTATCTATGCATTCTGACACTCCAACAATGTGTTCTGCTTCAATTTGGCTCATTTTACAAAGTTGCTTATTTCTGGAGAGCAGATGCATTTCTACTCAAGAGTAAGCAACTAAGCGAAATAAAGCCATAGAACGCTTATTTGATTTCTATCTATGCATTCTGACACTCCAACAATGTGTTCTGCTTCAATTTGGCTCATTTTACAAAGGTGCGTATTTCTGGAGAGCAGATGCATTTCTACTCAAGAGTAAGCAACTAAGCGAAATAAAGTCATAGAACGCATATTTGCCTTCTCTCTATGCATTCTGACACTCCAACAATGTGTTCTGCTTCAATTTGGCTCATTTTACAAAGGTGCGTATTTCTGGAGTGAACATGCAGTTCTACTCAAGAGTAAGCAACTAAGCGAAATAAAGCCATAGAACGCTTATTTGCCTTCTATCTATGCATTCTGACACTCCCACATTGTGTTCTGCTTCAATTTGGCTCATGTTACAAAGGTGCTCATTTCTGGAGAGCAGATGCATTTCTAGTCAAGAGTAAGCAACTAAGCGGAATAAAGTAATAGAACGCATATTTGCCTTCTCTCTATGCATTCTGACACTCCAACAATGTGTTCTGCTTCAATTTGGCTCATTTTACAAAGGTGATTATTTCTGGAGAGCAGATGCATTTCTACTCAAAAGTAAGCAACTAATCGAAATAAAGCCATAGAACCCTTATTTGCCTTCCATCTATGCATTCTGACACTCCAACAATGTGTTCTGCTTCAATTTGGCTCATTTTACAAAGGTGCTTTTTGCTGGAGTGAGTATGCATTTCTACTCAAGAGTAAGCGACGAAACGAAATAAAGCCATAGAACGCATATTCGCCTTCTATCTATGCATTCTGACACTCCAACAATGTGTTCTGCTTCAATTTGGCTCATTTTACGAAGGTGATTATTTCTGGAGAGCAGATGCATTTCTACTCAAAAGTAAGCAACTAATCGAAATAAAGCCATAGAACGCTTATTTGCCTTCTATCTATGCATTCTGACACTCCCACATTGTGTTCTGCTTCAATTTGGCTCATTTTACAAAGGTGCTCATTTCTGGAGAGCAGATGCATTTCTAGTCAAGAGTAAGCAACTAAGCGGAATAAAGTAATAGAACGCATATTTGCCTTCTCTCTATGCATTCTGACACTCCAACAATGTGTTCTGCTTCAATTTGGCTCATTTTACAAAGGTGCTCATTTCTGGAGTGAACATGCAGTTCTTCTCAAGTGTAAGCAACTCAGCGAAATAAAGCCATAGAACGCTTATTTGCCTTCTATCTATGCATTCTGACACTCCAACAATGTGTTCTGCTTCAATTTGGCTCATTTTACAAAGGTGCTTATTTGCTGGAGTGAATATGCAGTTCTACTCAAGAGTAAGCAACTAAGCGAAATAAAGTCATAGAACGCATATTAGCCTTCTCTCTATGCATGCTGACACTCCAACAATGTGTTCTGCTTCAATTTGGCTCATTTTACAAAGGTGCTTATTTCTGGAGTGAACATGCAGTTCTACTCAAGAGTAAGCAACGAAGCGAAATAAAGCCATAGAACGCATATTCGCCTTCTATCTATGCATTCCGACACTCCAACAATGTGTTCTGCTTCAATTTGGCTCATTTTACAAAGGTGCTTATTGCTGGAGTGAATATGCAGTTCTACTCAAGAGTAAGCAACTCAGCGAAATAAAGCCATAGAATGCTTATTTGCCTTCTATCTATGCATTCTGACACTCCAACAATGTGTTCTGCTTCAATTTGGCTCATTTTACAAAGGTGCTCATTGCTGGAGTGAATATGCAGTTCTACTCAAGTGTAAGCAACTCAGCGAAATAAAGCCATAGAACGCTTATTTGCCTTCCATCTATGCATTCTGACACTCCCACATTGTGTTCTGCTTCAATTTGGCTCATGTTACAAAGGTGCTTATTGCTGGAGTGAATATGCAGTTCTACTCAAGAGTAAGCAACTAAGCGAAATAAAGCCATAGAACGCTTATTTGCCTTCTATCTATGCATTTTGACACTCCAACAATGTGTTCTGCTTCAATTTGGCTCATTTTACAAAGGTGCTCATTTCTGGAGAGCAGATGCATTTCTAGTCAAGAGTAAGCAACTAGGCGGAATAAAGTAATAGAACGCATATTTGCCTTCTCTCCATGCATTCGGACACTCCAACAATGTGTTCTGCTTCAATTTGGCTCATTTTACAAAGGTGATTATTTCTGGAGTGAACATGCATTTCTACTCAAGAGTAAGCGACGAAACGAAATAAAGCCATAGAACGCATATTCGCATTCTATCTATGCATTCTGACACTCCAACAATGTGTTCTGCTTCAATTTGGCTCATTTTACAAAGTTGCTTATTTCTGGAGAGCAGATGCATTTCTACTCAAGAGTAAGCAACTAAGCGAAATAAAGCCATAGAACGCTTATTTGATTTCTATCTATGCATTCTGACACTCCAACAATGTGTTCTGCTTCAATTTGGCTCATTTTACAAAGGTGCGTATTTCTGGAGAGCAGATGCATTTCTACTCAAGAGTAAGCAACTAAGCGAAATAAAGTCATAGAACGCATATTTGCGTTCTCTCTATGCATTCTGACACTCCAACAATGTGTTCTGCTTCAATTTGGCTCATTTTACAAAGGTGCGTATTTCTGGAGTGAACATGCAGTTCTACTCAAGAGTAAGCAACTAAGCGAAATAAAGCCATAGAACGCTTATTTGCCTTCTATCTATGCATTCTGACACTCCCACATTGTGTTCTGCTTCAATTTGGCTCATGTTACAAAGGTGCTCATTTCTGGAGAGCAGATGCATTTCTAGTCAAGAGTAAGCAACTAAGCGGAATAAAGTAATAGAACGCATATTTGCCTTCTCTCTTTGCATTCTGACACTCCAACAATGTGTTCTGCTTCAATTTGGCTCATTTTACAAAGGTGATTATTTCTGGAGTGAACATGCATTTCTACTCAAGAGTAAGCGACGAAACGAAATAAAGCCATAGAACGCATATTCGCCTTCTATCTATGCATTCTGACACTCCAACAATGTGTTCTGCTTCAATTTGGCTCATTTTACAAAGGTGATTATTTCTGGAGAGCAGATGCATTTCTACTCAAAAGTAAGCAACTAATCGAAATAAAGCCATAGAACCCTTATTTGCCTTCCATCTATGCATTCTGACACTCCAACAATGTGTTCTGCTTCAATTTGGCTCATTTTACAAAGGTGCTTTTTGCTGGAGTGAGTATGCATTTCTACTCAAGAGTAAGCGACGAAACGAAATAAAGCCATAGAACGCATGTTCGCCTTCTATCTATGCATTCTGACACTCCAACAATGTGTTCTGCTTCAATTTGGCTCATTTTACGAAGGTGATTATTTCTGGAGAGCAGATGCATTTCTACTCAAAAGTAAGCAACTAATCGAAATAAAGCCATAGAACGCTTATTTGCCTTCCATCTATGCATTCTGACACTCCAACAATGTGTTCTGCTTCAATTTGGCTCATTTTACAAAGGTGCTTATTGCTGGAGTGAATATGCAGTTCTACTCAAGTGTAAGCAACTAAGCGAAATAAAGCCATAGAACGCTTATTTGCCTTCTATCTATGCATTCTGACACTCCCACATTGTGTTCTGCTTCAATTTGGCTCATTTTACAAAGGTGCTCATTTCTGGAGAGCAGATGCATTTCTAGTCAAGAGTAAGCAACTAAGCGGAATAAAGTAATAGAACGCATATTTGCCTTCTCTCTATGCATTCTGACACTCCAACAATGTGTTCTGCTTCAATTTGGCTCATTTTACAAAGGTGCTCATTTCTGGAGTGAACATGCAGTTCTTCTCAAGTGTAAGCAACTCAGCGAAATAAAGCCATAGAACGCTTATTTGCCTTCTATCTATGCATTCTGACACTCCAACAATGTGTTCTGCTTCAATTTGGCTCATTTTACAAAGGTGCTTATTTGCTGGAGTGAATATGCAGTTCTACTCAAGAGTAAGCAACTAAGCGAAATAAAGTCATAGAACGCATATTAGCCTTCTCTCTATGCATGCTGACACTCCAACAATGTGTTCTGCTTCAATTTGGCTCATTTTACAAAGGTGCTTATTTCTGGAGTGAACATGCAGTTCTACTCAAGAGTAAGCAACGAAGCGAAATAAAGCCATAGAACGCATATTCGCCTTCTATCTATGCATTCCGACACTCCAACAATGTGTTCTGCTTCAATTTGGCTCATTTTACAAAGGTGCTTATTGCTGGAGTGAATATGCAGTTCTACTCAAGAGTAAGCAACTAAGCGAAATAAAGCCATAGAACGCTTATTTGCCTTCTATCTATGCATTCTGACACTCCAACAATGTGTTCTGCTTCAATTTGGCTCATTTTACAAAGGTGCTCATTTCTGGAGTGAACATGCAGTTCTTCTCAAGAGTAAGCAACTAAGCGAAATAAAGCCATAGAACGCTTATTTGCCTTCTATCTATGCATTCTGACACTCCCACATTGTGTTCTGCTTCAATTTGGCTCATGTTACAAAGGTGCTTATTGCTGGAGTGAATATGCAGTTCTACTCAAGAGTAAGCAACTAAGCGAAATAAAGCCATAGAACGCTTATTTGCCTTCTATCTATGCATTTTGACACTCCAACAATGTGTTCTGCTTCAATTTGGCTCATTTTACAAAGGTGCTCATTTCTGGAGAGCAGATGCATTTCTAGTCAAGAGTAAGCAACTAAGCGGAATAAAGTAATAGAACGCATATTTGCCTTCTCTCCATGCATTCGGACACTCCAACAATGTGTTCTGCTTCAATTTGGCTCATTTTACAAAGGTGATTATTTCTGGAGTGAACATGCATTTCTACTCAAGAGTAAGCGACGAAACGAAATAAAGTCATAGAACGCATATTTGCCTTCTCTCCATGCATTCGGACACTCCAACAATGTGTTCTGCTTCAATTTGGCTCAGTTTACAAAGTTGCTTATTTCTGGAGAGCAGATGCATTTCTACTCAAGAGTAAGCAACTAAGCGAAATAAAGCCATAGAACGCTTATTTGATTTCTATCTATGCATTCTGACACTCCAACAATGTGTTCTGCTTCAATTTGGCTCATTTTACAAAGGTGCGTATTTCTGGAGAGCAGATGCATTTCTACTCAAGAGTAAGCAACTAAGCGAAATAAAGTCATAGAACGCATATTTGCCTTCTCTCTATGCATTCTGACACTCCAACAATGTGTTCTGCTTCAATTTGGCTCATTTTACAAAGGTGCGTATTTCTGGAGTGAACATATAGTTCTACTCAAGAGTAAGCAACTAAGCGAAATAAAGCCATAGAACGCTTATTTGCCTTCTATCTATGCATTCTGACACTCCCACATTGTGTTCTGCTTCCATTTGGCTCATTTTACAAAGGTGCTTATTGCTGGAGTGAATATGCAGTTCTACTCAAGAGTAAGCAACTAAGCGAAATAAAGCCATAGAACGCTTATTTGCCTTCTATCTATGCATTCTGACACTCCAACAATGTGTTCTGCTTCAATTTGGCTCATTTTACAAAGGTGCTTTTTGCTGGAGTGAATATGCAGTTCTACTCAAGTGTAAGCAACTCTGCGAAATAAAGCCATAGAACGCTTATTTGCCTTCTATCTATGCATTCTGACACTCCAACAATGTGTTCTGCTTCAATTTGGCTCATTTTACAAAGGTGCTTATTTGCTGGAGTGAATATGCAGTTCTACTCAAGAGTAAGTAACTAAGCGAAATAAAGTCATAGAACGCATATTTGCCTTCTCTCTATGCATTCTGACACTCCAACAATGTGTTCTGCTTCAATTTGGCTCATTTTACAAAGGTGATTATTTCTGGAGTGAACATGCATTTCTACTCAAGAGTAAGCGACGAAACGAAATAAAGCCATAGAACGCATATTCGCCTTCTATCTATGCATTCTGACACTCCAACAATGTGTTCTGCTTCAATTTGGCTCATTTTACAAAGGTGATTATTTCTGGAGAGCAGATGCATTTCTACTCAAGAGTAAGCAACTAAGCGAAATAAAGCCATAGAACGCTTATTTGCCTTCCATCTATGCATTCTGACACTCCAACAATGTGTTCTGCTTCAATTTGGCTCATTTTACAAAGGTGCTTATTGCTGGAGTGAATATGCAGTTCTACTCAAGTGTAAGCAACTCAGCGAAATAAAGCCATAGAACGCTTATTTGCCTTCTATCTATGCATTCTGACACTCCAACAATGTGTTCTGCTTCAATTTGGCTCATTTTACAAAGGTGCTTATTTGCTGGAGTGAATATGCAGTTCTACTCAAGAGTAAGCAACTAAGCGAAATAAAGCCATAGAACGCTTATTTGATTTCTATCTATGCATTCTGACACTCCAACAATGTGTTCTGCTTCAATTTGGCTCATTTTACAAAGGTGCTTTTTGCTGGAGTGAATATGCAGTTCTACTCAAGTGTAAGCAACTCTGCGAAATAAAGCCATAGAACGCTTATTTGCCTTCTATCTATGCATTCTGACACTCCAACAATGTGTTCTGCTTCAATTTGGCTCATTTTACAAAGGTGCTCATTTCGGGAGTGAACATGCAGTTCTACTCAAGAGTAAGCAACTAAGCGAAATAAAGCCATAGAACGCTTATTTGCCTTCCATCTATGCATTCTGACACTCCAACAATGTGTTCTGCTTCAATTTGGCTCATTTTACAAAGGTGCTTATTTCTGGAGAGCATATGCAGTTCTACTCAAGAGTAAGCAACTCAGCGAAATAAAGCCATAGAACGCTTATTTGCCTTCTATCTATGCATTCTGACACTCCCACATTGTGTTCTGCTTCAATTTGGCTCATGTTACAAAGGTGCTTATTGCTGGAGTGAATATGCACTTCTACTCAAGAGTAAGCAACTAAGCGAAATAAAGTCATAGAACGCATATTTGCCTTCTCTCCATGCATTCGGACACTCCAACAATGTGTTCTGCTTCAATTTGGCTCATTTTACGAAGGTGATTATTTCTGGAGTGAACATGCATTTCTACTCAAGAGTAAGCGATGAAACGAAATAAAGCCATAGAACGCATATTCGCATTCTATCTATGCATTCTGACACTCCAACAATGTGTTCTGCTTCAATTTGGCTCATTTTACAAAGGTGCTTATTTCTGGAGAGCAGATGCATTTCTACTCAAGAGTAAGCAACTAAGCGAAATAAAGTCATAGAACGCTTATTTGCCTTCTATCTATGCATTCTGACACTCCAACAATGTGTTCTGCTTCAATTTGGCTCATTTTACAAAGGTGCTTATTTGCTGGAGTGAATATGCAGTTCTACTCAAGAGTAAGCAACTAAGCGAAATAAAGTCATAGAACGCATATTAGCCTTCTATCTATGCATTCCGACACTCCAACAATGTGTTCTGCTTCAATTTGGCTCATTTTACAAAGGTGATTATTTCTGGAGTGAACATGCATTTCTACTCAAGAGTAAGCGACGAAACGAAATGAAGCCATAGAACGCATGTTCGCCTTCTATCTATGCATTCTGACACTCCAACAATGTGTTCTGCTTCAATTTGGCTCATTTTACAAAGGTGATTATTTCTGGAGAGCAGATGCATTTCTACTCAAGAGTAAGCAACTAAGCGAAATAAAGCCATAGGACGCTTATTTGCCTTCTATCTATGCATTCTGACACTCCAACAATGTGTTCTGCTTCAATTTGGCTCATTTTACAAAGGTGCTCATTGCTGGAGTGAATATGCAGTTCTACTCAAGTGTAAGCAACTCAGCGAAATAAAGCCATAGAACGCTTATTTGCCTTCTATCTATGCATTCTGACACTCCAACAATGTGTTCTGCTTCAATTTGGCTCATTTTACAAAGGTGCTCATTTGCTGGAGTGAATATGCAGTTCTACTCAAGAGTAAGCAACTCAGCGAAATAAAGCCATAGAACGCATATTAGCCTTCTCTCTATGCATTCTGACACTCCAACAATGTGTTCTGCTTCAATTTGGCTCATTTTACAAAGGTGATTATTTCTGGAGTGAACATGCATTTCTACTCAAGAGTAAGCGACGAAACGAAATAAAGCCATAGAACGCATATTCGCATTCTATCTATGCATTCTGACACTCCAACAATGTGTTCTGCTTCAATTTGGCTCATTTTACAAAGGTGCTAATTTCTGGAGAGCAGATGCATTTCTACTCAAGAGTAAGCAACTAAGCGAAATAAAGCCATAGAACGCTTATTTGATTTCTATCTATGCATTCTGACACTCCAACAATGTGTTCTGCTTCAATTTGGCTCATTTTACAAAGGTGATTATTTCTGGAGTGAACATGCATTTCTACTCAAGAGTAAGCGACGAAACGAAATAAAGCCATAGAACGCATATTCGCCTTCTATCTATGCATTCTGACACTCCAACAATGTGTTCTGCTTCAATTTGGCTCATTTTACAAAGGTGATTATTTCTGGAGAGCAGATGCATTTCTACTCAAGAGTAAGCAACTAAGCGAAATAAAGCCATAGAACGCTTATTTGCCTTCCATCTATGCATTCTGACACTCCAACAATGTGTTCTGCTTCAATTTGGCTCATTTTACAAAGGTGCTTATTGCTGGAGTGAATATGCAGTTCTACTCAAGTGTAAGCAACTCAGCGAAATAAAGCCATAGAACGCTTATTTGCCTTCTATCTATGCATTCTGACACTCCAACAATGTGTTCTGCTTCAATTTGGCTCATTTTACAAAGGTGCTTATTTGCTGGAGTGAATATGCAGTTCTACTCAAGAGTAAGCAACTAAGCGAAATAAAGTCATAGAACGCATATTAGCCTTCTATCTATGCATTCCGACACTCCAACAATGTGTTCTGCTTCAATTTGGCTCATTTTACAAAGGTGATTATTTCTGGAGTGAACATGCATTTCTACTCAAGAGTAAGCGACGAAACGAAATGAAGCCATAGAACGCATATTCGCCTTCTATCTATGCATTCTGACAATCCAACAATGTGTTCTGCTTCAATTTGGCTCATTTTACAAAGGTGATTATTTCTGGAGAGCAGATGCATTTCTACTCAAGAGTAAGCAACTAAGCGAAATAAAGCCATAGGACGCTTATTTGCCTTCTATCTATGCATTCTGACACTCCAACAATGTGTTCTGCTTCAATTTGGCTCATTTTACAAAGGTGCTCATTGCTGGAGTGAATATGCAGTTCTACTCAAGTGTAAGCAACTCAGCGAAATAAAGCCATAGAACGCTTATTTGCCTTCTATCTATGCATTCTGACACTCCAACAATGTGTTCTGCTTCAATTTGGCTCATTTTACAAAGGTGCTCATTTGCTGGAGTGAATATGCAGTTCTACTCAAGAGTAAGCAACTCAGCGAAATAAAGCCATAGAACGCATATTAGCCTTCTCTCTATGCATTCTGACACTCCAACAATGTGTTCTGCTTCAATTTGGCTCATTTTACAAAGGTGATTATTTCTGGAGAGCAGATGCATTTCTACTCAAGAGTAAGCAACTAAGCGAAATAAAGCCATAGGACGCTTATTTGCCTTCTATCTATGCATTCTGACACTCCAACAATGTGTTCTGCTTCAATTTGGCTCATTTTACAAAGGTGCTAATTTCTGGAGAGCAGATGCATTTCTACTCAAGAGTAAGCAACTAAGCGAAATAAAGCCATAGAACGCTTATTTGATTTCTATCTATGCATTCTGACACTCCAACAATGTGTTCTGCTTCAATTTGGCTCATTTTACAAAGGTGCGTATTTCTGGAGAGCAGATGCATTTCTACTCAAGAGTAAGCAACTAAGCGAAATAAAGTCATAGAACGCATATTTGCCTTCTCTCTATGCATTCTGACACTCCAACAATGTGTTCTGCTTCAATTTGGCTCATTTTACAAAGGTGCTTTTTGCTGGAGTGAATATGCAGTTCTACTCAAGAGTAAGCAACTCAGCGAAATAAAGCCATAGAACGCTTATTTGCGTTCTTTCTAAGCATTCTGACACTCCAACTATGTGTTCTGCTTCAATTTGGCTCATTTTACAAAGGTGCTTTTTGCTGGAGTGAATATGCAGTTCTACTCAAGTGTAAGCAACTCAGCGAAATAAAGCCATAGAACGCTTATTTGCCTTCTATCTATGCATTCTGACACTCCAACAATGTGTTCTGCTGCAATTTGGCTCATTTTACAAAGGTGCTTATTTGCTGGAGTGATTATGCAGTTCTACTCAAGAGTAAGTAACTAAGCGAAATTAAGTCATAGAACGCATATTTGCCTTCTCTCTATGCATTCTGACACTCCAACAATGTGTTCTGCTTCAATTTGGCTCATTTTACAAAGGTGCTCATTTCTGGAGTGAACATGCAGTTCTACTCAAGAGTAAGCAACTAAGCGAAATAAAGCCATAGAACGCTTATTTGCCTTCTATCTATGCATTCTGACACTCCAACAATGTGTTCTGCTTCAATTTGGCTCATTTTACAAAGGTGCTCATTTCTGGAGAGCAGATAAATTTCTAGTCAAGAGTAAGCAACTAAGCGAAATAAAGTAATAGAACGCATATTTGCCTTCTCTCCATGCATTCGGACACTCCAACAATGTGTTCTGCTTCAATTTGGCTCATTTTACAAAGGTGCTTATTTCTGGAGAGCAGATGCATTTCTACTCAAGAGTAAGCGACGAAACGAAATAAAGCCATAGAACGCATATTCGCCTTCTATCTATGCATTCTGACACTCCAACAATGTGTTCTACTTCAATTTGGCTCATTTTACAAAGGTGCTTATTTCTGGAGAGCAGATGCATTTCTACTCAAGAGTAAGCAACTAAGCGAAATAAAGCCATAGGACGCTTATTTGCCTTCTATCTATGCATTCTGACACTCCAACAATGTGTTCTGCTTCAATTTGGCTCATTTTACAAAGGTGCTTATTTCTGGAGAGCAGATGCATTTCTACTCAAGAGTAAGCGACGAAACGAAATAAAGCCATAGAACGCATATTCGCCTTCTATCTATGCATTCTGACACTCCAACAATGTGTTCTGCTTCAATTTGGCTCATTTTACAAAGGTGCTTATTTCTGGAGAGCAGATGCATTTCTACTCAAGAGTAAGCAACTAAGCGAAATAAAGCCATAGGACGCTTATTTGCCTTCTATCTATGCATTCTGACACTCCAACAATGTGTTCTGCTTCAATTTGGCTCATTTTACAAAGGTGCTTTTTGCTGGAGTGAATATGCAGTTCTACTCAAGAGTAAGCAACTCAGCGAAATAAAGCCATAGAACGCTTATTTGCCTTCTATCTATGCATTCTGACACTCCAGCGATGTGTTCTGCTTCAATTTGGCTCATTTTACAAAGGTGATTATTTTTGGAGTGAACATGCATTTCTACTCAAGAGTAAGCGACGAAACGAAATAAAGCCATAGAACGCATATTCGCCTTCTATCTATGCATTCTGACACTCCAACAATGTGTTCTACTTCAATTTGGCTCATTTTACAAAGGTGCTTATTTCTGGAGAGCAGATGCATTTCCACTCAAGAGTAAGCAACTAAGCGAAATAAAACCATAGAACGCTTATTTGCCTTCCATCTATGCATTCTGACACTCCAACAATGTGTTCTGCTTCAATTTGGCTCATTTTACAAAGGTGCTTATTGCTGGAGTGAATATGCAGTTCTACTCAAGAGTAAGCAACTCAGCGAAATAAAGCCATAGAACGCTTACTTGCCTTCTATCTATGCATTCCGACACTCCAACAATGTGTCCTGCTTCAATTTGGCTCATTTTACAAAGGTGCTTTTTGCTGGAGTGAATATGCAGTTCTACTCAAGAGTAAGCAACTCAGCGAAATAAAGCCATAGAACGCTTACTTGCCTTCTATCTATGCATTCCGACACTCCAACAATGTGTTCTGCTTCAATTTGGCTCATTTTACAAAGGTGCTTATTGCTGGAGTGAATATGCAGTTCTACTCAAGAGTAAGCAACTCAGCGAAATAAAGCCATAGAACGCTTACTTCTATCTATGCATTCTGACACTCGAACAATGTGTTCTGCTTCAATTTGGCTCATTTTACAAAGGTGCTTATTGCTGGAGTGAATATGCAGTTCTACTCAAGAGTAAGCAACTAAGCAAAATAAAGCTATAGAACTCTTATTTGCCTTCTATCTATGCATTCTGACACTCCAACAATGTGTTCTGCTTCAATTTGGCTCATTTTACAAAGGTGCGTATTTCTGGAGAGCAGATGCATTTCTACTCAAGAGTAAGCGACGAAACGAAATGAAGCCATAGAACGCATATTCGCCTTCTATGTATGCATTCTGACACTCCAACAATGTGTTCTGCTTCAATTTGGCTCATTTTACAAAGGTGCTCATTGCTGGAGTGAATATGCAGTTCTACTCAAGTGTAAGCAACTCAGCGAAATAAAGCCATAGAACGCTTATTTGCCTTCTATCTATGCATTCTGACACTCCAACAATGTGTTCTGCTTCAATTTGGCTCATTTTACAAAGGTGCTCATTTGCTGGAGTGAATATGCAGTTCTACTCAAGAGTAAGCAACTCAGCGAAATAAAGCCATAGAACGCATATTAGCCTTCTCTCTATGCATTCTGACACTCCAACAATGTGTTCTGCTTCAATTTGGCTCATTTTACAAAGGTGATTATTTCTGGAGTGAACATGCATTTCTACTCAAGAGTAAGCGACGAAACGAAATAAAGCCATAGAACGCATATTCGCATTCTATCTATGCATTCTGACACTCCAACAATGTGTTCTGCTTCAATTTGGCTCATTTTACAAAGGTGCTAATTTCTGGAGAGCAGATGCATTTCTACTCAAGAGTAAGCAACTAAGCGAAATAAAGCCATAGAACGCTTATTTGATTTCTATCTATGCATTCTGACACTCCAACAATGTGTTCTGCTTCAATTTGGCTCATTTTACAAAGGTGATTATTTCTGGAGTGAACATGCATTTCTACTCAAGAGTAAGCGACGAAACGAAATAAAGCCATAGAACGCATATTCGCCTTCTATCTATGCATTCTGACACTCCAACAATGTGTTCTGCTTCAATTTGGCTCATTTTACAAAGGTGATTATTTCTGGAGAGCAGATGCATTTCTACTCAAGAGTAAGCAACTAAGCGAAATAAAGCCATAGAACGCTTATTTGCCTTCCATCTATGCATTCTGACACTCCAACAATGTGTTCTGCTTCAATTTGGCTCATTTTACAAAGGTGCTTATTGCTGGAGTGAATATGCAGTTCTACTCAAGTGTAAGCAACTCAGCGAAATAAAGCCATAGAACGCTTATTTGCCTTCTATCTATGCATTCTGACACTCCAACAATGTGTTCTGCTTCAATTTGGCTCATTTTACAAAGGTGCTTATTTGCTGGAGTGAATATGCAGTTCTACTCAAGAGTAAGCAACTAAGCGAAATAAAGTCATAGAACGCATATTAGCCTTCTATCTATGCATTCCGACACTCCAACAATGTGTTCTGCTTCAATTTGGCTCATTTTACAAAGGTGATTATTTCTGGAGTGAACATGCATTTCTACTCAAGAGTAAGCGACGAAACGAAATGAAGCCATAGAACGCATATTCGCCTTCTATCTATGCATTCTGACAATCCAACAATGTGTTCTGCTTCAATTTGGCTCATTTTACAAAGGTGATTATTTCTGGAGAGCAGATGCATTTCTACTCAAGAGTAAGCAACTAAGCGAAATAAAGCCATAGGACGCTTATTTGCCTTCTATCTATGCATTCTGACACTCCAACAATGTGTTCTGCTTCAATTTGGCTCATTTTACAAAGGTGCTCATTGCTGGAGTGAATATGCAGTTCTACTCAAGTGTAAGCAACTCAGCGAAATAAAGCCATAGAACGCTTATTTGCCTTCTATCTATGCATTCTGACACTCCAACAATGTGTTCTGCTTCAATTTGGCTCATTTTACAAAGGTGCTCATTTGCTGGAGTGAATATGCAGTTCTACTCAAGAGTAAGCAACTCAGCGAAATAAAGCCATAGAACGCATATTAGCCTTCTCTCTATGCATTCTGACACTCCAACAATGTGTTCTGCTTCAATTTGGCTCATTTTACAAAGGTGATTATTTCTGGAGAGCAGATGCATTTCTACTCAAGAGTAAGCAACTAAGCGAAATAAAGCCATAGGACGCTTATTTGCCTTCTATCTATGCATTCTGACACTCCAACAATGTGTTCTGCTTCAATTTGGCTCATTTTACAAAGGTGCTAATTTCTGGAGAGCAGATGCATTTCTACTCAAGAGTAAGCAACTAAGCGAAATAAAGCCATAGAACGCTTATTTGATTTCTATCTATGCATTCTGACACTCCAACAATGTGTTCTGCTTCAATTTGGCTCATTTTACAAAGGTGCGTATTTCTGGAGAGCAGATGCATTTCTACTCAAGAGTAAGCAACTAAGCGAAATAAAGTCATAGAACGCATATTTGCCTTCTCTCTATGCATTCTGACACTCCAACAATGTGTTCTGCTTCAATTTGGCTCATTTTACAAAGGTGCTTTTTGCTGGAGTGAATATGCAGTTCTACTCAAGAGTAAGCAACTCAGCGAAATAAAGCCATAGAACGCTTATTTGCGTTCTTTCTAAGCATTCTGACACTCCAACTATGTGTTCTGCTTCAATTTGGCTCATTTTACAAAGGTGCTTTTTGCTGGAGTGAATATGCAGTTCTACTCAAGTGTAAGCAACTCAGCGAAATAAAGCCATAGAACGCTTATTTGCCTTCTATCTATGCATTCTGACACTCCAACAATGTGTTCTGCTGCAATTTGGCTCATTTTACAAAGGTGCTTATTTGCTGGAGTGATTATGCAGTTCTACTCAAGAGTAAGTAACTAAGCGAAATTAAGTCATAGAACGCATATTTGCCTTCTCTCTATGCATTCTGACACTCCAACAATGTGTTCTGCTTCAATTTGGCTCATTTTACAAAGGTGCTCATTTCTGGAGTGAACATGCAGTTCTACTCAAGAGTAAGCAACTAAGCGAAATAAAGCCATAGAACGCTTATTTGCCTTCTATCTATGCATTCTGACACTCCAACAATGTGTTCTGCTTCAATTTGGCTCATTTTACAAAGGTGCTCATTTCTGGAGAGCAGATAAATTTCTAGTCAAGAGTAAGCAACTAAGCGAAATAAAGTAATAGAACGCATATTTGCCTTCTCTCCATGCATTCGGACACTCCAACAATGTGTTCTGCTTCAATTTGGCTCATTTTACAAAGGTGCTTATTTCTGGAGAGCAGATGCATTTCTACTCAAGAGTAAGCGACGAAACGAAATAAAGCCATAGAACGCATATTCGCCTTCTATCTATGCATTCTGACACTCCAACAATGTGTTCTACTTCAATTTGGCTCATTTTACAAAGGTGCTTATTTCTGGAGAGCAGATGCATTTCTACTCAAGAGTAAGCAACTAAGCGAAATAAAGCCATAGGACGCTTATTTGCCTTCTATCTATGCATTCTGACACTCCAACAATGTGTTCTGCTTCAATTTGGCTCATTTTACAAAGGTGCTTTTTGCTGGAGTGAATATGCAGTTCTACTCAAGAGTAAGCAACTCAGCGAAATAAAGCCATAGAACCCTTATTTGCCTTCTCTCCATGCATTCGGACACTCCAACAATGTGTTCTGCTTCAATTTGGCTCATTTTACAAAGGTGCTTATTTCTGGAGAGCAGATGCATTTCTACTCAAGAGTAAGCGACGAAACGAAATAAAGCCATAGAACGCATATTCGCCTTCTATCTATGCATTCTGACACTCCAACAATGTGTTCTGCTTCAATTTGGCTCATTTTACAAAGGTGCTTATTTCTGGAGAGCAGATGCATTTCTACTCAAGAGTAAGCAACTAAGCGAAATAAAGCCATAGGACGCTTATTTGCCTTCTATCTATGCATTCTGACACTCCAACAATGTGTTCTGCTTCAATTTGGCTCATTTTACAAAGGTGCTTTTTGCTGGAGTGAATATGCAGTTCTACTCAAGAGTAAGCAACTCAGCGAAATAAAGCCATAGAACGCTTATTTGCCTTCTATCTATGCATTCTGACACTCCAGCGATGTGTTCTGCTTCAATTTGGCTCATTTTACAAAGGTGATTATTTTTGGAGTGAACATGCATTTCTACTCAAGAGTAAGCGACGAAACGAAATAAAGCCATAGAACGCATATTCGCCTTCTATCTATGCATTCTGACACTCCAACAATGTGTTCTACTTCAATTTGGCTCATTTTACAAAGGTGCTTATTTCTGGAGAGCAGATGCATTTCCACTCAAGAGTAAGCAACTAAGCGAAATAAAACCATAGAACGCTTATTTGCCTTCCATCTATGCATTCTGACACTCCAACAATGTGTTCTGCTTCAATTTGGCTCATTTTACAAAGGTGCTTATTGCTGGAGTGAATATGCAGTTCTACTCAAGAGTAAGCAACTCAGCGAAATAAAGCCATAGAACGCTTACTTGCCTTCTATCTATGCATTCCGACACTCCAACAATGTGTCCTGCTTCAATTTGGCTCATTTTACAAAGGTGCTTTTTGCTGGAGTGAATATGCAGTTCTACTCAAGAGTAAGCAACTCAGCGAAATAAAGCCATAGAACGCTTACTTGCCTTCTATCTATGCATTCCGACACTCCAACAATGTGTTCTGCTTCAATTTGGCTCATTTTACAAAGGTGCTTATTGCTGGAGTGAATATGCAGTTCTACTCAAGAGTAAGCAACTCAGCGAAATAAAGCCATAGAACGCTTACTTCTATCTATGCATTCTGACACTCGAACAATGTGTTCTGCTTCAATTTGGCTCATTTTACAAAGGTGCTTATTGCTGGAGTGAATATGCAGTTCTACTCAAGAGTAAGCAACTAAGCAAAATAAAGCTATAGAACTCTTATTTGCCTTCTATCTATGCATTCTGACACTCCAACAATGTGTTCTGCTTCAATTTGGCTCATTTTACAAAGGTGCGTATTTCTGGAGAGCAGATGCATTTCTACTCAAGAGTAAGCAACTAAGCGAAATAAAGCCATTGGACGCTTATTTGCCTTCTATCTATGCATTCTGACACTCCAACAATGTGTTCTGCTTCAATTTGGCTCATTTTACAAGGTGATTATTTCTGGAGAGCAGATGCATTTCTACTCAAGAGTAAGCAACTAAGCGAAATAAAGCCATAGGACGCTTATTTGCCTTCTATCTATGCATTGTGACACTCCAACAATGTGTTCTGCTTCAATTTGGCTCATTTTACAAAGGTGCTTTTTGCTGGAGTGAATATGCAGTTCTACTCAAGAGTAAGCAACTCAGCGAAATAAAGCCATAGAACGCTTATTTGCCTTGTATCTATGCATTCTGACACTTCAACGATGTGTTCTGCTTCAATTTGGCTCATTTTACAAAGGTGCGTATTTCTGGAGAGCAGATGCATTTCTACTCAAGAGTAAGCAACTAATCGAAATAAAGCCATAGAACGCTTATTTGCCTTCCATCTATGCATTCTGACACTCCCACATTGTGTTCTGCTTCAATTTGGCTCATGTTACAAAGGTGCTTATTGCTGGAGTGAATATGCAGTTCTACTCAAGAGTAAGCAACTAAGCGAAATAAAGTCATAGAACGCATATTTGCCTCCTCTCCATGCATTCGGACACTCCAACAATGTGTTCTGCTTCAATTTGGCTCATTTTACAAAGGTGCGTATTTCTGGAGTGAACATGCATTTCTACTCAAGAGTAAGCGACGAAACGAAATAAAGCCATATAACGCATATTCGCATTCTATCTATGCATTCTGACACTCCAACAATGTGTTCTGCTTCAATTTGGCTCATTTTACATAGGTGCTTATTTCTGGAGAGCAGATGCATTTCTACTCAAGAGTAAGCAACTAAGCGAAATAAAGTCATAGAACGCTTATTTGCCTTCTATCTATGCATTCTGACACTCCAACAATGTGTTCTGCTTCAATTTGGCTCATTTTACAAAGGTGCTTATTTGCTGGAGTGAATATGCAGTTCTACTCAAGAGTAAGCAACTCAGCGAAATAAAGTCATAGAACGCATATTTGCCTTCTCTCTATGCATTCTGACACTCCAACAATGTGTTCTGCTTCAATTTGGCTCATTTTACAAAGGTAATTATTTCTGGAGTGAACATGCATTTCTACTCAAGAGAAAGCGACGAAACGAAATAAAGCCATAGAACGCATATTCGCCTTCTATCTATGCATTCTGACACTCCAACAATGTGTTCTGCTTCAATTTGGCTCATTTTACAAACGTGATTATTTCTGGAGAGCAGATGCATTTCTACTCAAGAGTAAGCAACTAAGCGAAATAAAGCCATGGAACGCTTAATTGCCTTCTATCTATGCATTCTGACACTCCAACAATGTGTTCTGCTTCAATTTGGCTCATTTTACAAAGGTGCGTATTTCTGGAGTGAATATGCATTTCTACTCAAGAGTAAGCAACTAAGCGAAATAAAGTCATAGAACGCTTACTTGCCTTCTATCTATGCATTCCGACACTCCAACAATGTGTTCTGCTTCAATTTGGCTCATTTTACAAAGGTGCTTATTGCTGGAGTGAATATGCAGTTCTACTCAAGAGTAAGCAACTCAGCGAAATAAAGCCATAGAACGCTTACTTGCCTTCTATCTATGCATTCTGATACTCGAACAATGTGTTCTGCTTCAATTTGGCTCATTTTACAAAGGTGCTTATTGCTGGAGTGAATATGCAGTTCTACTCAAGAGTAAGCAACTAAGCAAAATAAAGCTATAGAACTCTTATTTGCCTTCTATCTATGCATTCTGACACTCCAACAATGTGTTCTGCTTCAATTTGGCTCATTTTACAAAGGTGCTCATTTCTGGAGAGCAGATACATTTCTACTCAAGAGTAAGCAACTAAGCGAAATAAAGCCATGGAACGCTTATTTGCCGTCTATCTATGAATTCTGACACTCCAACAATGTGTTCTGCTTCAATTTGGCTCATTTTACAAAGGTGCGTATTTCTGGAGTGAATATGCATTTCTACTCAAGAGTAAGCAACTAAGCGAAATAAAGTCATAGAACGCATATTTGCCTTCTCTCTATGCATTCTGACACTCCAACAATGTGTTCTGCTTCAAATTGGCTCATTTTACAAAGGTGATTATTTCTGGCGTGAATATGCAGTTCTACTCAAGAGTAAGCAACTCAGCGAAATAAAGCCATAGAACGCTTATTTGCCTTCTATCTATGCATTCTGACACTCCAACAATGTGTTCTGCTTCAATTTGGCTCATTTTACAAAGGTGCTTTTTGCTGGAGTGAATATGCAGTTCTACTCAAGTGTAAGCAACTAAGCGACATAAAGTCATAGAACGCATATTTGCCTTCTATCTATGCATTCTGACACTCCAACAATGTGTTCTGCTTCAATTTGGCTCATTTTACAAAGGTGATTATTTCTGGAGTGAACATGCATTTCTACTCAAGAGTAAGCGACGAAACGAAATAAAGTCATAGAACGCATATTCGCCTTCTATCTCTGCATTCTGAGACTCCAACAATGTGTTCTGCTTCAATTTGGCTCATTTTACAAAGGTGATTATTTCTGGAGTGAACATGCATTTCTACTCAAGAGTAAGCAACTAAGCGAAATAAAGCCATAGGACGCTTATTTGCCTTCTATCTATGCATTCTGACACTCCAACAATGTGTTCTGCTTCAATTTGGCTCATTTTACAAAGGTGCTTTTTGCTGGCGTGATTATGCAGTTCTACTCAAGAGTAAGCAACTAAGCGAAATAAAGCCATTGAACGCTTACTTGCCTTCTATCTATGCATTCCGACACTCCAACAATGTGTCCTGCTTCAATTTGGCTCATTTTACAAAGGTGCTTTTTGCTGGAGTGAATATGCAGTTCTACTCAAGAGTAAGCAACTCAGCGAAATAAAGCCATAGAACGCTTACTTGCCTTCTATCTATGCATTCCGACACTCCAACAATGTGTTCTGCTTCAATTTGGCTCATTTTACAAAGGTGCTTTTTGCTGGAGTGAATATGCAGTTCTACTCAAGTGTAAGCAACTCTGCGAAATAAAGCCATAGAACGCTTATTTGCCTTCTATCTATGCATTCTGACACTCCAACAATGTGTTCTGCTTCAATTTGGCTCATTTTACAAAGGTGCTTATTTGCTGGAGTGAATATGCATTTCTACTCAAGAGTAAGCGACGAAACGAAATAAAGCCATAGAACGCATATTCGCCTTCTATCTATGCATTCTGACACTCCCACATTGTGTTCTGCTTCCATTTGGCTCATGTTACAAAGGTGCTTATTGCTGGAGTGAATATGCAGTTCTACTCAAGAGTAAGCAACTAAGCGAAATAAAGCCATAGAACGCTTATTTGCCTTCTATCTATGCATTCTGACACTCCAACAATGTGTTCTGCTTCAATTTGGCTCATTTTACAAAGGTGCTTTTTGCTGGAGTGAATATGCAGTTCTACTCAAGTGTAAGCAACTCTGCGAAATAAAGCCATAGAACGCTTATTTGCCTTCTATCTATGCATTCTGACACTCCAACAATGTGTTCTGCTTCAATTTGGCTCATTTTACAAAGGTGCTTATTTGCTGGAGTGAATATGCTGTTCTACTCAAGAGTAAGTAACTAAGCGAAATAAAGTCATAGAACGCATATTTGCCTTCTCTCTATGCATTCTGACACTCCAACAATGTGTTCTGCTTCAATTTGGCTCATTTTACAAAGGTGATTATTTCTGGAGTGAACATGCATTTCTACTCAAGAGTAAGCGACGAACCGAAATAAAGCCATAGAACGCATATTCGCCTTCTATCTATGCATTCTGACACTCCAACAATGTGTTCTGCTTCAATTTGGCTCATTTTACAAAGGTGATTATTTCTGGAGAGCAGATGCATTTCTACTCAAGAGTAAGCAACTAAGCGAAATAAAGCCATAGGACGCTTATTTGCCTTCTATCTATGCATTCTGACACTCCAACAATGTGTTCTGCTTCAATTTGGCTCATTTTACAAAGGTGCTTTTTGCTGGAGTGAATATGCAGTTCTACTCAAGAGTAAGCAACTCAGCGAAATAAAGCCATAGAACGCTTATTTGCGTTCTTTCTAAGCATTCTGACACTCCAACTATGTGTTCTGCTTCAATTTGGCTCATTTTACAAAGGTGCTTTTTGCTGGAGTGAATATGCAGTTCTACTCAAGTGTAAGCAACTCAGCGAAATAAAGCCATAGAACGCTTATTTGCCTTCTATCTATGCATTCTGACACTCCAACAATGTGTTCTGCTGCAATTTGGCTCATTTTACAAAGGTGCTTATTTGCTGGAGTGATTATGCAGTTCTACTCAAGAGTAAGTAACTAAGCGAAATTAAGTCATAGAACGCATATTTGCCTTCTCTCTATGCATTCTGACACTCCAACAATGTGTTCTGCTTCAATTTGGCTCATTTTACAAAGGTGATTATTTCTGGAGTGAACATGCATTTCTACTCAAGAGTAAGCGACGAAACGAAATAAAGCCATAGAACGCATATTCGCCTTCTATCTATGCATTCTGACACTCCAACAATGTGTTCTGCTTCAATTTGGCTCATTTTACAAAGGTGCTCATTTCTGGAGTGAATATGCAGTTCTACTCAAGAGTAAGCAACTAAGCGAAATAAAGCCATAGAACGCTTATTTGCCTTCTATCTATGCATTCTGACACTCCAACAATGTGTTCTGCTTCAATTTGGCTCATTTTACAAAGGTGCTCATTTCTGGAGAGCAGATAAATTTCTAGTCAAGAGTAAGCAACTAAGCGAAATAAAGTAATAGAACGCATATTTGCCTTCTCTCCATGCATTCGGACACTCCAACAATGTGTTCTGCTTCAATTTGGCTCATTTTACAAAGGTGCTTATTTCTGGAGAGCAGATGCATTTCTACTCAAGAGTAAGCGACGAAACGAAATAAAGCCATAGAACGCATATTCGCCTTCTATCTATGCATTCTGACACTCCAACAATGTGTTCTACTTCAATTTGGCTCATTTTACAAAGGTGCTTATTTCTGGAGAGCAGATGCATTTCTACTCAAGAGTAAGCAACTAAGCGAAATAAAGCCATAGGACGCTTATTTGCCTTCTATCTATGCATTCTGACACTCCAACAATGTGTTCTGCTTCAATTTGGCTCATTTTACAAAGGTGCTTTTTGCTGGAGTGAATATGCAGTTCTACTCAAGTGTAAGCAACTCTGCGAAATAAAGCCATAGAACGCTTATTTGCCTTCTATCTATGCATTCTGACACTCCAACAATGTGTTCTGCTTCAATTTGGCTCATTTTACAAAGGTGCTTATTTGCTGGAGTGAATATGCATTTCTACTCAAGAGTAAGCGACGAAACGAAATAAAGCCATAGAACGCATATTCGCCTTCTATCTATGCATTCTGACACTCCCACATTGTGTTCTGCTTCCATTTGGCTCATGTTACAAAGGTGCTTATTGCTGGAGTGAATATGCAGTTCTACTCAAGAGTAAGCAACTAAGCGAAATAAAGCCATAGAACGCTTATTTGCCTTCTATCTATGCATTCTGACACTCCAACAATGTGTTCTGCTTCAATTTGGCTCATTTTACAAAGGTGCTTTTTGCTGGAGTGAATATGCAGTTCTACTCAAGTGTAAGCAACTCTGCGAAATAAAGCCATAGAACGCTTATTTGCCTTCTATCTATGCATTCTGACACTCCAACAATGTGTTCTGCTTCAATTTGGCTCATTTTACAAAGGTGCTTATTTGCTGGAGTGAATATGCTGTTCTACTCAAGAGTAAGTAACTAAGCGAAATAAAGTCATAGAACGCATATTTGCCTTCTCTCTATGCATTCTGACACTCCAACAATGTGTTCTGCTTCAATTTGGCTCATTTTACAAAGGTGATTATTTCTGGAGTGAACATGCATTTCTACTCAAGAGTAAGCGACGAACCGAAATAAAGCCATAGAACGCATATTCGCCTTCTATCTATGCATTCTGACACTCCAACAATGTGTTCTGCTTCAATTTGGCTCATTTTACAAAGGTGATTATTTCTGGAGAGCAGATGCATTTCTACTCAAGAGTAAGCAACTAAGCGAAATAAAGCCATAGGACGCTTATTTGCCTTCTATCTATGCATTCTGACACTCCAACAATGTGTTCTGCTTCAATTTGGCTCATTTTACAAAGGTGCTTTTTGCTGGAGTGAATATGCAGTTCTACTCAAGAGTAAGCAACTCAGCGAAATAAAGCCATAGAACGCTTATTTGCGTTCTTTCTAAGCATTCTGACACTCCAACTATGTGTTCTGCTTCAATTTGGCTCATTTTACAAAGGTGCTTTTTGCTGGAGTGAATATGCAGTTCTACTCAAGTGTAAGCAACTCAGCGAAATAAAGCCATAGAACGCTTATTTGCCTTCTATCTATGCATTCTGACACTCCAACAATGTGTTCTGCTGCAATTTGGCTCATTTTACAAAGGTGCTTATTTGCTGGAGTGATTATGCAGTTCTACTCAAGAGTAAGTAACTAAGCGAAATTAAGTCATAGAACGCATATTTGCCTTCTCTCTATGCATTCTGACACTCCAACAATGTGTTCTGCTTCAATTTGGCTCATTTTACAAAGGTGATTATTTCTGGAGTGAACATGCATTTCTACTCAAGAGTAAGCGACGAAACGAAATAAAGCCATAGAACGCATATTCGCCTTCTATCTATGCATTCTGACACTCCAACAATGTGTTCTGCTTCAATTTGGCTCATTTTACAAAGGTGCTCATTTCTGGAGTGAATATGCAGTTCTACTCAAGAGTAAGCAACTAAGCGAAATAAAGCCATAGAACGCTTATTTGCCTTCTATCTATGCATTCTGACACTCCAACAATGTGTTCTGCTTCAATTTGGCTCATTTTACAAAGGTGCTCATTTCTGGAGAGCAGATAAATTTCTAGTCAAGAGTAAGCAACTAAGCGAAATAAAGTAATAGAACGCATATTTGCCTTCTCTCCATGCATTCGGACACTCCAACAATGTGTTCTGCTTCAATTTGGCTCATTTTACAAAGGTGCTTATTTCTGGAGAGCAGATGCATTTCTACTCAAGAGTAAGCGACGAAACGAAATAAAGCCATAGAACGCATATTCGCCTTCTATCTATGCATTCTGACACTCCAACAATGTGTTCTACTTCAATTTGGCTCATTTTACAAAGGTGCTTATTTCTGGAGAGCAGATGCATTTCTACTCAAGAGTAAGCAACTAAGCGAAATAAAGCCATAGGACGCTTATTTGCCTTCTATCTATGCATTCTGACACTCCAACAATGTGTTCTGCTTCAATTTGGCTCATTTTACAAAGGTGCTTTTTGCTGGAGTGAATATGCAGTTCTACTCAAGAGTAAGCAACTCAGCGAAATAAAGCCATAGAACCCTTATTTGCCTTCTCTCCATGCATTCGGACACTCCAACAATGTGTTCTGCTTCAATTTGGCTCATTTTACAAAGGTGCTTATTTCTGGAGAGCAGATGCATTTCTACTCAAGAGTAAGCGACGAAACGAAATAAAGCCATAGAACGCATATTCGCCTTCTATCTATGCATTCTGACACTCCAACAATGTGTTCTGCTTCAATTTGGCTCATTTTACAAAGGTGCTTATTTCTGGAGAGCAGATGCATTTCTACTCAAGAGTAAGCAACTAAGCGAAATAAAGCCATAGGACGCTTATTTGCCTTCTATCTATGCATTCTGACACTCCAACAATGTGTTCTGCTTCAATTTGGCTCATTTTACAAAGGTGCTTTTTGCTGGAGTGAATATGCAGTTCTACTCAAGAGTAAGCAACTCAGCGAAATAAAGCCATAGAACGCTTATTTGCCTTCTATCTATGCATTCTGACACTCCAGCGATGTGTTCTGCTTCAATTTGGCTCATTTTACAAAGGTGATTATTTTTGGAGTGAACATGCATTTCTACTCAAGAGTAAGCGACGAAACGAAATAAAGCCATAGAACGCATATTCGCCTTCTATCTATGCATTCTGACACTCCAACAATGTGTTCTACTTCAATTTGGCTCATTTTACAAAGGTGCTTATTTCTGGAGAGCAGATGCATTTCCACTCAAGAGTAAGCAACTAAGCGAAATAAAACCATAGAACGCTTATTTGCCTTCCATCTATGCATTCTGACACTCCAACAATGTGTTCTGCTTCAATTTGGCTCATTTTACAAAGGTGCTTATTGCTGGAGTGAATATGCAGTTCTACTCAAGAGTAAGCAACTCAGCGAAATAAAGCCATAGAACGCTTACTTGCCTTCTATCTATGCATTCCGACACTCCAACAATGTGTCCTGCTTCAATTTGGCTCATTTTACAAAGGTGCTTTTTGCTGGAGTGAATATGCAGTTCTACTCAAGAGTAAGCAACTCAGCGAAATAAAGCCATAGAACGCTTACTTGCCTTCTATCTATGCATTCTGACACTTCAACGATGTGTTCTGCTTCAATTTGGCTCATTTTACAAAGGTGCGTATTTCTGGAGAGCAGATGCATTTCTACTCAAGAGTAAGCAACTAATCGAAATAAAGCCATAGAACGCTTATTTGCCTTCCATCTATGCATTCTGACACTCCCACATTGTGTTCTGCTTCAATTTGGCTCATGTTACAAAGGTGCTTATTGCTGGAGTGAATATGCAGTTCTACTCAAGAGTAAGCAACTAAGCGAAATAAAGTCATAGAACGCATATTTGCCTCCTCTCCATGCATTCGGACACTCCAACAATGTGTTCTGCTTCAATTTGGCTCATTTTACAAAGGTGCGTATTTCTGGAGTGAACATGCATTTCTACTCAAGAGTAAGCGACGAAACGAAATAAAGCCATATAACGCATATTCGCATTCTATCTATGCATTCTGACACTCCAACAATGTGTTCTGCTTCAATTTGGCTCATTTTACATAGGTGCTTATTTCTGGAGAGCAGATGCATTTCTACTCAAGAGTAAGCAACTAAGCGAAATAAAGTCATAGAACGCTTATTTGCCTTCTATCTATGCATTCTGACACTCCAACAATGTGTTCTGCTTCAATTTGGCTCATTTTACAAAGGTGCTTATTTGCTGGAGTGAATATGCAGTTCTACTCAAGAGTAAGCAACTCAGCGAAATAAAGTCATAGAACGCATATTTGCCTTCTCTCTATGCATTCTGACACTCCAACAATGTGTTCTGCTTCAATTTGGCTCATTTTACAAAGGTAATTATTTCTGGAGTGAACATGCATTTCTACTCAAGAGAAAGCGACGAAACGAAATAAAGCCATAGAACGCATATTCGCCTTCTATCTATGCATTCTGACACTCCAACAATGTGTTCTGCTTCAATTTGGCTCATTTTACAAACGTGATTATTTCTGGAGAGCAGATGCATTTCTACTCAAGAGTAAGCAACTAAGCGAAATAAAGCCATGGAACGCTTAATTGCCTTCTATCTATGCATTCTGACACTCCAACAATGTGTTCTGCTTCAATTTGGCTCATTTTACAAAGGTGCGTATTTCTGGAGTGAATATGCATTTCTACTCAAGAGTAAGCAACTAAGCGAAATAAAGTCATAGAACGCTTACTTGCCTTCTATCTATGCATTCCGACACTCCAACAATGTGTTCTGCTTCAATTTGGCTCATTTTACAAAGGTGCTTATTGCTGGAGTGAATATGCAGTTCTACTCAAGAGTAAGCAACTCAGCGAAATAAAGCCATAGAACGCTTACTTGCCTTCTATCTATGCATTCTGACACTCGAACAATGTGTTCTGCTTCAATTTGGCTCATTTTACAAAGGTGCTTATTGCTGGAGTGAATATGCAGTTCTACTCAAGAGTAAGCAACTAAGCAAAATAAAGCTATAGAACTCTTATTTGCCTTCTATCTATGCATTCTGACACTCCAACAATGTGTTCTGCTTCAATTTGGCTCATTTTACAAAGGTGCTCATTTCTGGAGAGCAGATACATTTCTACTCAAGAGTAAGCAACTAAGCGAAATAAAGCCATGGAACGCTTATTTGCCGTCTATCTATGAATTCTGACACTCCAACAATGTGTTCTGCTTCAATTTGGCTCATTTTACAAAGGTGCGTATTTCTGGAGTGAATATGCATTTCTACTCAAGAGTAAGCAACTAAGCGAAATAAAGTCATAGAACGCATATTTGCCTTCTCTCTATGCATTCTGACACTCCAACAATGTGTTCTGCTTCAAATTGGCTCATTTTACAAAGGTGATTATTTCTGGCGTGAATATGCAGTTCTACTCAAGAGTAAGCAACTCAGCGAAATAAAGCCATAGAACGCTTATTTGCCTTCTATCTATGCATTCTGACACTCCAACAATGTGTTCTGCTTCAATTTGGCTCATTTTACAAAGGTGCTTTTTGCTGGAGTGAATATGCAGTTCTACTCAAGTGTAAGCAACTAAGCGACATAAAGTCATAGAACGCATATTTGCCTTCTATCTATGCATTCTGACACTCCAACAATGTGTTCTGCTTCAATTTGGCTCATTTTACAAAGGTGATTATTTCTGGAGTGAACATGCATTTCTACTCAAGAGTAAGCGACGAAACGAAATAAAGTCATAGAACGCATATTCGCCTTCTATCTCTGCATTCTGAGACTCCAACAATGTGTTCTGCTTCAATTTGGCTCATTTTACAAAGGTGATTATTTCTGGAGTGAACATGCATTTCTACTCAAGAGTAAGCAACTAAGCGAAATAAAGCCATAGGACGCTTATTTGCCTTCTATCTATGCATTCTGACACTCCAACAATGTGTTCTGCTTCAATTTGGCTCATTTTACAAAGGTGCTTATTTGCTGGAGTGAATATGCAGTTCTACTCAAGAGTAAGCAACTCAGCGAAATAAAGTCATAGAACGCATATTTGCCTTCTCTCTATGCATTCTGACACTCCAACAATGTGTTCTGCTTCAATTTGGCTCATTTTACAAAGGTAATTATTTCTGGAGTGAACATGCATTTCTACTCAAGAGAAAGCGACGAAACGAAATAAAGCCATAGAACGCATATTCGCCTTCTATCTATGCATTCTGACACTCCAACAATGTGTTCTGCTTCAATTTGGCTCATTTTACAAACGTGATTATTTCTGGAGAGCAGATGCATTTCTACTCAAGAGTAAGCAACTAAGCGAAATAAAGCCATGGAACGCTTAATTGCCTTCTATCTATGCATTCTGACACTCCAACAATGTGTTCTGCTTCAATTTGGCTCATTTTACAAAGGTGCGTATTTCTGGAGTGAATATGCATTTCTACTCAAGAGTAAGCAACTAAGCGAAATAAAGTCATAGAACGCTTACTTGCCTTCTATCTATGCATTCCGACACTCCAACAATGTGTTCTGCTTCAATTTGGCTCATTTTACAAAGGTGCTTATTGCTGGAGTGAATATGCAGTTCTACTCAAGAGTAAGCAACTCAGCGAAATAAAGCCATAGAACGCTTACTTGCCTTCTATCTATGCATTCTGACACTCGAACAATGTGTTCTGCTTCAATTTGGCTCATTTTACAAAGGTGCTTATTGCTGGAGTGAATATGCAGTTCTACTCAAGAGTAAGCAACTAAGCAAAATAAAGCTATAGAACTCTTATTTGCCTTCTATCTATGCATTCTGACACTCCAACAATGTGTTCTGCTTCAATTTGGCTCATTTTACAAAGGTGCTCATTTCTGGAGAGCAGATACATTTCTACTCAAGAGTAAGCAACTAAGCGAAATAAAGCCATGGAACGCTTATTTGCCGTCTATCTATGAATTCTGACACTCCAACAATGTGTTCTGCTTCAATTTGGCTCATTTTACAAAGGTGCGTATTTCTGGAGTGAATATGCATTTCTACTCAAGAGTAAGCAACTAAGCGAAATAAAGTCATAGAACGCATATTTGCCTTCTCTCTATGCATTCTGACACTCCAACAATGTGTTCTGCTTCAAATTGGCTCATTTTACAAAGGTGATTATTTCTGGCGTGAATATGCAGTTCTACTCAAGAGTAAGCAACTCAGCGAAATAAAGCCATAGAACGCTTATTTGCCTTCTATCTATGCATTCTGACACTCCAACAATGTGTTCTGCTTCAATTTGGCTCATTTTACAAAGGTGCTTTTTGCTGGAGTGAATATGCAGTTCTACTCAAGTGTAAGCAACTAAGCGACATAAAGTCATAGAACGCATATTTGCCTTCTATCTATGCATTCTGACACTCCAACAATGTGTTCTGCTTCAATTTGGCTCATTTTACAAAGGTGATTATTTCTGGAGTGAACATGCATTTCTACTCAAGAGTAAGCGACGAAACGAAATAAAGTCATAGAACGCATATTCGCCTTCTATCTCTGCATTCTGAGACTCCAACAATGTGTTCTGCTTCAATTTGGCTCATTTTACAAAGGTGATTATTTCTGGAGTGAACATGCATTTCTACTCAAGAGTAAGCAACTAAGCGAAATAAAGCCATAGGACGCTTATTTGCCTTCTATCTATGCATTCTGACACTCCAACAATGTGTTCTGCTTCAATTTGGCTCATTTTACAAAGGTGCTTTTTGCTGGCGTGATTATGCAGTTCTACTCAAGAGTAAGCAACTAAGCGAAATAAAGCCATTGAACGCTTACTTGCCTTCTATCTATGCATTCCGACACTCCAACAATGTGTCCTGCTTCAATTTGGCTCATTTTACAAAGGTGCTTTTTGCTGGAGTGAATATGCAGTTCTACTCAAGAGTAAGCAACTCAGCGAAATAAAGCCATAGAACGCTTACTTGCCTTCTATCTATGCATTCCGACACTCCAACAATGTGTTCTGCTTCAATTTGGCTCATTTTACAAAGGTGCTTTTTGCTGGAGTGAATATGCAGTTCTACTCAAGTGTAAGCAACTCTGCGAAATAAAGCCATAGAACGCTTATTTGCCTTCTATCTATGCATTCTGACACTCCAACAATGTGTTCTGCTTCAATTTGGCTCATTTTACAAAGGTGCTTTTTGCTGGAGTGAATATGCAGTTCTACTCAAGAGTAAGCAACTCAGCGAAATAAAGCCATAGAACCCTTATTTGCCTTCTCTCCATGCATTCGGACACTCCAACAATGTGTTCTGCTTCAATTTGGCTCATTTTACAAAGGTGCTTATTTCTGGAGAGCAGATGCATTTCTACTCAAGAGTAAGCGACGAAACGAAATAAAGCCATAGAACGCATATTCGCCTTCTATCTATGCATTCTGACACTCCAACAATGTGTTCTGCTTCAATTTGGCTCATTTTACAAAGGTGCTTATTTCTGGAGAGCAGATGCATTTCTACTCAAGAGTAAGCAACTAAGCGAAATAAAGCCATAGGACGCTTATTTGCCTTCTATCTATGCATTCTGACACTCCAACAATGTGTTCTGCTTCAATTTGGCTCATTTTACAAAGGTGCTTTTTGCTGGAGTGAATATGCAGTTCTACTCAAGAGTAAGCAACTCAGCGAAATAAAGCCATAGAACGCTTATTTGCCTTCTATCTATGCATTCTGACACTCCAGCGATGTGTTCTGCTTCAATTTGGCTCATTTTACAAAGGTGATTATTTTTGGAGTGAACATGCATTTCTACTCAAGAGTAAGCGACGAAACGAAATAAAGCCATAGAACGCATATTCGCCTTCTATCTATGCATTCTGACACTCCAACAATGTGTTCTACTTCAATTTGGCTCATTTTACAAAGGTGCTTATTTCTGGAGAGCAGATGCATTTCCACTCAAGAGTAAGCAACTAAGCGAAATAAAACCATAGAACGCTTATTTGCCTTCCATCTATGCATTCTGACACTCCAACAATGTGTTCTGCTTCAATTTGGCTCATTTTACAAAGGTGCTTATTGCTGGAGTGAATATGCAGTTCTACTCAAGAGTAAGCAACTCAGCGAAATAAAGCCATAGAACGCTTACTTGCCTTCTATCTATGCATTCCGACACTCCAACAATGTGTCCTGCTTCAATTTGGCTCATTTTACAAAGGTGCTTTTTGCTGGAGTGAATATGCAGTTCTACTCAAGAGTAAGCAACTCAGCGAAATAAAGCCATAGAACGCTTACTTGCCTTCTATCTATGCATTCTGACACTTCAACGATGTGTTCTGCTTCAATTTGGCTCATTTTACAAAGGTGCGTATTTCTGGAGAGCAGATGCATTTCTACTCAAGAGTAAGCAACTAATCGAAATAAAGCCATAGAACGCTTATTTGCCTTCCATCTATGCATTCTGACACTCCCACATTGTGTTCTGCTTCAATTTGGCTCATGTTACAAAGGTGCTTATTGCTGGAGTGAATATGCAGTTCGACTCAAGAGTAAGCAACTAAGCGAAATAAAGTCATAGAACGCATATTTGCCTCCTCTCCATGCATTCGGACACTCCAACAATGTGTTCTGCTTCAATTTGGCTCATTTTACAAAGGTGCGTATTTCTGGAGTGAACATGCATTTCTACTCAAGAGTAAGCGACGAAACGAAATAAAGCCATATAACGCATATTCGCATTCTATCTATGCATTCTGACACTCCAACAATGTGTTCTGCTTCAATTTGGCTCATTTTACATAGGTGCTTATTTCTGGAGAGCAGATGCATTTCTACTCAAGAGTAAGCAACTAAGCGAAATAAAGTCATAGAACGCTTATTTGCCTTCTATCTATGCATTCTGACACTCCAACAATGTGTTCTGCTTCAATTTGGCTCATTTTACAAAGGTGCTTATTTGCTGGAGTGAATATGCAGTTCTACTCAAGAGTAAGCAACTCAGCGAAATAAAGTCATAGAACGCATATTTGCCTTCTCTCTATGCATTCTGACACTCCAACAATGTGTTCTGCTTCAATTTGGCTCATTTTACAAAGGTAATTATTTCTGGAGTGAACATGCATTTCTACTCAAGAGAAAGCGACGAAACGAAATAAAGCCATAGAACGCATATTCGCCTTCTATCTATGCATTCTGACACTCCAACAATGTGTTCTGCTTCAATTTGGCTCATTTTACAAACGTGATTATTTCTGGAGAGCAGATGCATTTCTACTCAAGAGTAAGCAACTAAGCGAAATAAAGCCATGGAACGCTTAATTGCCTTCTATCTATGCATTCTGACACTCCAACAATGTGTTCTGCTTCAATTTGGCTCATTTTACAAAGGTGCGTATTTCTGGAGTGAATATGCATTTCTACTCAAGAGTAAGCAACTAAGCGAAATAAAGTCATAGAACGCTTACTTGCCTTCTATCTATGCATTCCGACACTCCAACAATGTGTTCTGCTTCAATTTGGCTCATTTTACAAAGGTGCTTATTGCTGGAGTGAATATGCAGTTCTACTCAAGAGTAAGCAACTCAGCGAAATAAAGCCATAGAACGCTTACTTGCCTTCTATCTATGCATTCTGACACTCGAACAATGTGTTCTGCTTCAATTTGGCTCATTTTACAAAGGTGCTTATTGCTGGAGTGAATATGCAGTTCTACTCAAGAGTAAGCAACTAAGCAAAATAAAGCTATAGAACTCTTATTTGCCTTCTATCTATGCATTCTGACACTCCAACAATGTGTTCTGCTTCAATTTGGCTCATTTTACAAAGGTGCTCATTTCTGGAGAGCAGATACATTTCTACTCAAGAGTAAGCAACTAAGCGAAATAAAGCCATGGAACGCTTATTTGCCGTCTATCTATGAATTCTGACACTCCAACAATGTGTTCTGCTTCAATTTGGCTCATTTTACAAAGGTGCGTATTTCTGGAGTGAATATGCATTTCTACTCAAGAGTAAGCAACTAAGCGAAATAAAGTCATAGAACGCATATTTGCCTTCTCTCTATGCATTCTGACACTCCAACAATGTGTTCTGCTTCAAATTGGCTCATTTTACAAAGGTGATTATTTCTGGCGTGAATATGCAGTTCTACTCAAGAGTAAGCAACTCAGCGAAATAAAGCCATAGAACGCTTATTTGCCTTCTATCTATGCATTCTGACACTCCAACAATGTGTTCTGCTTCAATTTGGCTCATTTTACAAAGGTGCTTTTTGCTGGAGTGAATATGCAGTTCTACTCAAGTGTAAGCAACTAAGCGACATAAAGTCATAGAACGCATATTTGCCTTCTATCTATGCATTCTGACACTCCAACAATGTGTTCTGCTTCAATTTGGCTCATTTTACAAAGGTGATTATTTCTGGAGTGAACATGCATTTCTACTCAAGAGTAAGCGACGAAACGAAATAAAGTCATAGAACGCATATTCGCCTTCTATCTCTGCATTCTGAGACTCCAACAATGTGTTCTGCTTCAATTTGGCTCATTTTACAAAGGTGATTATTTCTGGAGTGAACATGCATTTCTACTCAAGAGTAAGCAACTAAGCGAAATAAAGCCATAGGACGCTTATTTGCCTTCTATCTATGCATTCTGACACTCCAACAATGTGTTCTGCTTCAATTTGGCTCATTTTACAAAGGTGCTTTTTGCTGGCGTGATTATGCAGTTCTACTCAAGAGTAAGCAACTAAGCGAAATAAAGCCATTGAACGCTTACTTGCCTTCTATCTATGCATTCCGACACTCCAACAATGTGTCCTGCTTCAATTTGGCTCATTTTACAAAGGTGCTTTTTGCTGGAGTGAATATGCAGTTCTACTCAAGAGTAAGCAACTCAGCGAAATAAAGCCATAGAACGCTTACTTGCCTTCTATCTATGCATTCCGACACTCCAACAATGTGTTCTGCTTCAATTTGGCTCATTTTACAAAGGTGCTTTTTGCTGGAGTGAATATGCAGTTCTACTCAAGTGTAAGCAACTCTGCGAAATAAAGCCATAGAACGCTTATTTGCCTTCTATCTATGCATTCTGACACTCCAACAATGTGTTCTGCTTCAATTTGGCTCATTTTACAAAGGTGCTTATTTGCTGGAGTGAATATGCATTTCTACTCAAGAGTAAGCGACGAAACGAAATAAAGCCATAGAACGCATATTCGCCTTCTATCTATGCATTCTGACACTCCCACATTGTGTTCTGCTTCCATTTGGCTCATGTTACAAAGGTGCTTATTGCTGGAGTGAATATGCAGTTCTACTCAAGAGTTAGCAACTAAGCGAAATAAAGCCATAGAACGCTTATTTGCCTTCTATCTATGCATTCTGACACTCCAACAATGTGTTCTGCTTCAATTTGGCTCATTTTACAAAGGTGCTTTTTGCTGGAGTGAATATGCAGTTCTACTCAAGTGTAAGCAACTCTGCGAAATAAAGCCATAGAACGCTTATTTGCCTTCTATCTATGCATTCTGACACTCCAACAATGTGTTCTGCTTCAATTTGGCTCATTTTACAAAGGTGCTTATTTGCTGGAGTGAATATGCTGTTCTACTCAAGAGTAAGTAACTAAGCGAAATAAAGTCATAGAACGCATATTTGCCTTCTCTCTATGCATTCTGACACTCCAACAATGTGTTCTGCTTCAATTTGGCTCATTTTACAAAGGTGATTATTTCTGGAGTGAACATGCATTTCTACTCAAGAGTAAGCGACGAACCGAAATAAAGCCATAGAACGCATATTCGCCTTCTATCTATGCATTCTGACACTCCAACAATGTGTTCTGCTTCAATTTGGCTCATTTTACAAAGGTGATTATTTCTGGAGAGCAGATGCATTTCTACTCAAGAGTAAGCAACTAAGCGAAATAAAGCCATAGGACGCTTATTTGCCTTCTATCTATGCATTCTGACACTCCAACAATGTGTTCTGTTTCAATTTGGCTCATTTTACAAAGGTGCTTTTTGCTGGAGTGAATATGCAGTTCTACTCAAGAGTAAGCAACTCAGCGAAATAAAGCCATAGAACGCTTATTTGCCTTCTATCTATGCATTCTGACACTCCAACAATGTGTTCTGCTTCAATTTGGCTCATTTTACAAAGGTGCTTTTTGCTGGAGTGAATATGCAGTTCTACTCAAGAGTAAGCAACTCAGCGAAATAAAGCCATAGAACGCTTATTTGCGTTCTTTCTAAGCATTCTGACACTCCAACTATGTGTTCTGCTTCAATTTGGCTCATTTTACAAAGGTGCTTTTTGCTGGAGTGAATATGCAGTTCTACTCAAGTGTAAGCAACTCAGCGAAATAAAGCCATAGAACGCTTATTTGCCTTCTATCTATGCATTCTGACACTCCAACAATGTGTTCTGCTGCAATTTGGCTCATTTTACAAAGGTGCTTATTTGCTGGAGTGATTATGCAGTTCTACTCAAGAGTAAGTAACTAAGCGAAATTAAGTCATAGAACGCATATTTGCCTTCTCTCTATGCATTCTGACACTCCAACAATGTGTTCTGCTTCAATTTGGCTCATTTTACAAAGGTGATTATTTCTGGAGTGAACATGCATTTCTACTCAAGAGTAAGCGACGAAACGAAATAAAGCCATAGAACGCATATTCGCCTTCTATCTATGCATTCTGACACTCCAACAATGTGTTCTGCTTCAATTTGGCTCATTTTACAAAGGTGCTCATTTCTGGAGTGAACATGCAGTTCTACTCAAGAGTAAGCAACTAAGCGAAATAAAGCCATTGGACGCTTATTTGCCTTCTATCTATGCATTCTGACACTCCAACAATGTGTTCTGCTTCAATTTGGCTCATTTTACAAGGTGATTATTTCTGGAGAGCAGATGCATTTCTACTCAAGAGTAAGCAACTAAGCGAAATAAAGCCATTGGACGCTTATTTGCCTTCTATCTATGCATTCTGACACTCCAACAATGTGTTCTGCTTCAATTTGGCTCATTTTACAAGGTGATTATTTCTGGAGAGCAGATGCATTTCTACTCAAGAGTAAGCAACTAAGCGAAATAAAGCCATAGGACGCTTATTTGCCTTCTATCTATGCATTGTGACACTCCAACAATGTGTTCTGCTTCAATTTGGCTCATTTTACAAAGGTGCTTTTTGCTGGAGTGAATATGCAGTTCTACTCAAGAGTAAGCAACTCAGCGAAATAAAGCCATAGAACGCTTATTTGCCTTCTATCTATGCATTCTGACACTTCAACGATGTGTTCTGCTTCAATTTGGCTCATTTTACAAAGGTGCGTATTTCTGGAGAGCAGATGCATTTCTACTCAAGAGTAAGCAACTAAGCGAAATAAAGTCATAGAACGCTTATTTGCCTTCTATCTATGCATTCTGACACTCCAACAATGTGTTCTGCTTCAATTTGGCTCATTTTACAAAGGTGCTTATTTGCTGGAGTGAATATGCAGTTCTACTCAAGAGTAAGCAACTCAGCGAAATAAAGTCATAGAACGCATATTTGCCTTCTCTCTATGCATTCTGACACTCCAACAATGTGTTCTGCTTCAATTTGGCTCATTTTACAAAGGTAATTATTTCTGGAGTGAACATGCATTTCTACTCAAGAGAAAGCGACGAAACGAAATAAAGCCATAGAACGCATATTCGCCTTCTATCTATGCATTCTGACACTCCAACAATGTGTTCTGCTTCAATTTGGCTCATTTTACAAACGTGATTATTTCTGGAGAGCAGATGCATTTCTACTCAAGAGTAAGCAACTAAGCGAAATAAAGCCATGGAACGCTTAATTGCCTTCTATCTATGCATTCTGACACTCCAACAATGTGTTCTGCTTCAATTTGGCTCATTTTACAAAGGTGCGTATTTCTGGAGTGAATATGCATTTCTACTCAAGAGTAAGCAACTAAGCGAAATAAAGTCATAGAACGCTTACTTGCCTTCTATCTATGCATTCCGACACTCCAACAATGTGTTCTGCTTCAATTTGGCTCATTTTACAAAGGTGCTTATTGCTGGAGTGAATATGCAGTTCTACTCAAGAGTAAGCAACTCAGCGAAATAAAGCCATAGAACGCTTACTTGCCTTCTATCTATGCATTCTGACACTCGAACAATGTGTTCTGCTTCAATTTGGCTCATTTTACAAAGGTGCTTATTGCTGGAGTGAATATGCAGTTCTACTCAAGAGTAAGCAACTAAGCAAAATAAAGCTATAGAACTCTTATTTGCCTTCTATCTATGCATTCTGACACTCCAACAATGTGTTCTGCTTCAATTTGGCTCATTTTACAAAGGTGCTCATTTCTGGAGAGCAGATACATTTCTACTCAAGAGTAAGCAACTAAGCGAAATAAAGCCATGGAACGCTTATTTGCCGTCTATCTATGAATTCTGACACTCCAACAATGTGTTCTGCTTCAATTTGGCTCATTTTACAAAGGTGCGTATTTCTGGAGTGAATATGCATTTCTACTCAAGAGTAAGCAACTAAGCGAAATAAAGTCATAGAACGCATATTTGCCTTCTCTCTATGCATTCTGACACTCCAACAATGTGTTCTGCTTCAAATTGGCTCATTTTACAAAGGTGATTATTTCTGGCGTGAATATGCAGTTCTACTCAAGAGTAAGCAACTCAGCGAAATAAAGCCATAGAACGCTTATTTGCCTTCTATCTATGCATTCTGACACTCCAACAATGTGTTCTGCTTCAATTTGGCTCATTTTACAAAGGTGCTTTTTGCTGGAGTGAATATGCAGTTCTACTCAAGTGTAAGCAACTAAGCGACATAAAGTCATAGAACGCATATTTGCCTTCTATCTATGCATTCTGACACTCCAACAATGTGTTCTGCTTCAATTTGGCTCATTTTACAAAGGTGATTATTTCTGGAGTGAACATGCATTTCTACTCAAGAGTAAGCGACGAAACGAAATAAAGTCATAGAACGCATATTCGCCTTCTATCTCTGCATTCTGAGACTCCAACAATGTGTTCTGCTTCAATTTGGCTCATTTTACAAAGGTGATTATTTCTGGAGTGAACATGCATTTCTACTCAAGAGTAAGCAACTAAGCGAAATAAAGCCATAGGACGCTTATTTGCCTTCTATCTATGCATTCTGACACTCCAACAATGTGTTCTGCTTCAATTTGGCTCATTTTACAAAGGTGCTTTTTGCTGGCGTGATTATGCAGTTCTACTCAAGAGTAAGCAACTAAGCGAAATAAAGCCATTGAACGCTTACTTGCCTTCTATCTATGCATTCCGACACTCCAACAATGTGTCCTGCTTCAATTTGGCTCATTTTACAAAGGTGCTTTTTGCTGGAGTGAATATGCAGTTCTACTCAAGAGTAAGCAACTCAGCGAAATAAAGCCATAGAACGCTTACTTGCCTTCTATCTATGCATTCCGACACTCCAACAATGTGTTCTGCTTCAATTTGGCTCATTTTACAAAGGTGCTTTTTGCTGGAGTGAATATGCAGTTCTACTCAAGTGTAAGCAACTCTGCGAAATAAAGCCATAGAACGCTTATTTGCCTTCTATCTATGCATTCTGACACTCCAACAATGTGTTCTGCTTCAATTTGGCTCATTTTACAAAGGTGCTTATTTGCTGGAGTGAATATGCATTTCTACTCAAGAGTAAGCGACGAAACGAAATAAAGCCATAGAACGCATATTCGCCTTCTATCTATGCATTCTGACACTCCCACATTGTGTTCTGCTTCCATTTGGCTCATGTTACAAAGGTGCTTATTGCTGGAGTGAATATGCAGTTCTACTCAAGAGTAAGCAACTAAGCGAAATAAAGCCATAGAACGCTTATTTGCCTTCTATCTATGCATTCTGACACTCCAACAATGTGTTCTGCTTCAATTTGGCTCATTTTACAAAGGTGCTTTTTGCTGGAGTGAATATGCAGTTCTACTCAAGTGTAAGCAACTCTGCGAAATAAAGCCATAGAACGCTTATTTGCCTTCTATCTATGCATTCTGACACTCCAACAATGTGTTCTGCTTCAATTTGGCTCATTTTACAAAGGTGATTATTTCTGGAGTGAACATGCTGTTCTACTCAAGAGTAAGTAACTAAGCGAAATAAAGTCATAGAACGCATATTTGCCTTCTCTCTATGCATTCTGACACTCCAACAATGTGTTCTGCTTCAATTTGGCTCATTTTACAAAGGTGATTATTTCTGGAGTGAACATGCATTTCTACTCAAGAGTAAGCGACGAACCGAAATAAAGCCATAGAACGCATATTCGCCTTCTATCTATGCATTCTGACACTCCAACAATGTGTTCTGCTTCAATTTGGCTCATTTTACAAAGGTGATTATTTCTGGAGAGCAGATGCATTTCTACTCAAGAGTAAGCAACTAAGCGAAATAAAGCCATAGGACGCTTATTTGCCTTCTATCTATGCATTCTGACACTCCAACAATGTGTTCTGTTTCAATTTGGCTCATTTTACAAAGGTGCTTTTTGCTGGAGTGAATATGCAGTTCTACTCAAGAGTAAGCAACTCAGCGAAATAAAGCCATAGAACGCTTATTTGCCTTCTATCTATGCATTCTGACACTCCAACAATGTGTTCTGCTTCAATTTGGCTCATTTTACAAAGGTGCTCATTGCTGGAGTGAATATGCAGTTCTACTCAAGTGTAAGCAACTCAGCGAAAAAAAGCCATAGAACGCTTATTTGCCTTCCATCTATGCATTCTGACACTCCCACATTGTGTTCTGCTTCAATTTGGCTCATGTTACAAAGGTGCTTATTGCTGGAGTGAATATGCAGTTCTACTCAAGAGTAAGCAACTAAGCGAAATAAAGCCATAGAACGCTTATTTGCCTTCTATCTATGCATTTTGACACTCCAACAATGTGTTCTGCTTCAATTTGGCTCATTTTACAAAGGTGCTCATTTCTGGAGAGCAGATGCATTTCTAGTCAAGAGTAAGCAACTAGGCGGAATAAAGTAATAGAACGCATATTTGCCTTCTCTCCATGCATTCGGACACTCCAACAATGTGTTCTGCTTCAATTTGGCTCATTTTACAAAGGTGATTATTTCTGGAGTGAACATGCATTTCTACTCAAGAGTAAGCGACGAAACGAAATAAAGCCATAGAACGCATATTCGCATTCTATCTATGCATTCTGACACTCCAACAATGTGTTCTGCTTCAATTTGGCTCATTTTACAAAGTTGCTTATTTCTGGAGAGCAGATGCATTTCTACTCAAGAGTAAGCAACTAAGCGAAATAAAGCCATAGAACGCTTATTTGATTTCTATCTATGCATTCTGACACTCCAACAATGTGTTCTGCTTCAATTTGGCTCATTTTACAAAGGTGCGTATTTCTGGAGAGCAGATGCATTTCTACTCAAGAGTAAGCAACTAAGCGAAATAAAGTCATAGAACGCATATTTGCCTTCTCTCTATGCATTCTGACACTCCAACAATGTGTTCTGCTTCAATTTGGCTCATTTTACAAAGGTGCGTATTTCTGGAGTGAACATGCAGTTCTACTCAAGAGTAAGCAACTAAGCGAAATAAAGCCATAGAACGCTTATTTGCCTTCTATCTATGCATTCTGACACTCCCACATTGTGTTCTGCTTCAATTTGGCTCATGTTACAAAGGTGCTCATTTCTGGAGAGCAGATGCATTTCTAGTCAAGAGTAAGCAACTAAGCGGAATAAAGTAATAGAACGCATATTTGCCTTCTCTCTATGCATTCTGACACTCCAACAATGTGTTCTGCTTCAATTTGGCTCATTTTACAAAGGTGATTATTTCTGGAGTGAACATGCATTTCTACTCAAGAGTAAGCGACGAAACGAAATAAAGCCATAGAACGCATATTCGCCTTCTATCTATGCATTCTGACACTCCAACAATGTGTTCTGCTTCAATTTGGCTCATTTTACAAAGGTGATTATTTCTGGAGAGCAGATGCATTTCTACTCAAAAGTAAGCAACTAATCGAAATAAAGCCATAGAACCCTTATTTGCCTTCCATCTATGCATTCTGACACTCCAACAATGTGTTCTGCTTCAATTTGGCTCATTTTACAAAGGTGCTTTTTGCTGGAGTGAGTATGCATTTCTACTCAAGAGTAAGCGACGAAACGAAATAAAGCCATAGAACGCATATTCGCCTTCTATCTATGCATTCTGACACTCCAACAATGTGTTCTGCTTCAATTTGGCTCATTTTACGAAGGTGATTATTTCTGGAGAGCAGATGCATTTCTACTCAAAAGTAAGCAACTAATCGAAATAAAGCCATAGAACGCTTATTTGCCTTCCATCTATGCATTCTGACACTCCAACAATGTGTTCTGCTTCAATTTGGCTCATTTTACAAAGGTGCTTATTTCTGGAGTGAACAAGCAGTTCTACTCAAGTGTAAGCAACGAAGCGAAATAAAGCCATAGAACGCTTATTTGCCTTCTATCTATGCATTCTGACACTCCAACAATGTGTTCTGCTTCAATTTGGCTCATTTTACAAAGGTGCTTATTTGCTGGAGTGAATATGCAGTTCTACTCAAGAGTAAGCAACGAAGCGAAATAAAGCCATAGAACGCATATTAGCCTTCTCTCTATGCATGCTGACACTCCAACAATGTGTTCTGCTTCAATTTGGCTCATTTTACAAAGGTGCTTATTGCTGGAGTGAATATGCAGTTCTACTCAAGAGTAAGCAACTAAGCGACATAAAGTCATAGAACGCATATTTGCCTTCTATCTATGCATTCTGACACTCCAACAATGTGTTCTGCTTCAATTTGGCTCATTTTACAAAGGTGATTATTTCTGGAGTGAACATGCATTTCTACTCAAGAGTAAGCGACGAAACGAAATAAAGTCATAGAACGCATATTCGCCTTCTATCTCTGCATTCTGAGACTCCAACAATGTGTTCTGCTTCAATTTGGCTCATTTTACAAAGGTGATTATTTCTGGAGTGAACATGCATTTCTACTCAAGAGTAAGCAACTAAGCGAAATAAAGCCATAGGACGCTTATTTGCCTTCTATCTATGCATTCTGACACTCCAACAATGTGTTCTGCTTCAATTTGGCTCATTTTACAAAGGTGCTTTTTGCTGGCGTGATTATGCAGTTCTACTCAAGAGTAAGCAACTAAGCGAAATAAAGCCATTGAACGCTTACTTGCCTTCTATCTATGCATTCCGACACTCCAACAATGTGTCCTGCTTCAATTTGGCTCATTTTACAAAGGTGCTTTTTGCTGGAGTGAATATGCAGTTCTACTCAAGAGTAAGCAACTCAGCGAAATAAAGCCATAGAACGCTTACTTGCCTTCTATCTATGCATTCCGACACTCCAACAATGTGTTCTGCTTCAATTTGGCTCATTTTACAAAGGTGCTTTTTGCTGGAGTGAATATGCAGTTCTACTCAAGTGTAAGCAACTCTGCGAAATAAAGCCATAGAACGCTTATTTGCCTTCTATCTATGCATTCTGACACTCCAACAATGTGTTCTGCTTCAATTTGGCTCATTTTACAAAGGTGCTTATTTGCTGGAGTGAATATGCATTTCTACTCAAGAGTAAGCGACGAAACGAAATAAAGCCATAGAACGCATATTCGCCTTCTATCTATGCATTCTGACACTCCCACATTGTGTTCTGCTTCCATTTGGCTCATGTTACAAAGGTGCTTATTGCTGGAGTGAATATGCAGTTCTACTCAAGAGTAAGCAACTAAGCGAAATAAAGCCATAGAACGCTTATTTGCCTTCTATCTATGCATTCTGACACTCCAACAATGTGTTCTGCTTCAATTTGGCTCATTTTACAAAGGTGCTTTTTGCTGGAGTGAATATGCAGTTCTACTCAAGTGTAAGCAACTCTGCGAAATAAAGCCATAGAACGCTTATTTGCCTTCTATCTATGCATTCTGACACTCCAACAATGTGTTCTGCTTCAATTTGGCTCATTTTACAAAGGTGCTTATTTGCTGGAGTGAATATGCTGTTCTACTCAAGAGTAAGTAACTAAGCGAAATAAAGTCATAGAACGCATATTTGCCTTCTCTCTATGCATTCTGACACTCCAACAATGTGTTCTGCTTCAATTTGGCTCATTTTACAAAGGTGATTATTTCTGGAGTGAACATGCATTTCTACTCAAGAGTAAGCGACGAACCGAAATAAAGCCATAGAACGCATATTCGCCTTCTATCTATGCATTCTGACACTCCAACAATGTGTTCTGCTTCAATTTGGCTCATTTTACAAAGGTGATTATTTCTGGAGAGCAGATGCATTTCTACTCAAGAGTAAGCAACTAAGCGAAATAAAGCCATAGGACGCTTATTTGCCTTCTATCTATGCATTCTGACACTCCAACAATGTGTTCTGTTTCAATTTGGCTCATTTTACAAAGGTGCTTTTTGCTGGAGTGAATATGCAGTTCTACTCAAGAGTAAGCAACTCAGCGAAATAAAGCCATAGAACGCTTATTTGCCTTCTATCTATGCATTCTGACACTCCAACAATGTGTTCTGCTTCAATTTGGCTCATTTTACAAAGGTGCTCATTGCTGGAGTGAATATGCAGTTCTACTCAAGTGTAAGCAACTCAGCGAAAAAAAGCCATAGAACGCTTATTTGCCTTCCATCTATGCATTCTGACACTCCCACATTGTGTTCTGCTTCAATTTGGCTCATGTTACAAAGGTGCTTATTGCTGGAGTGAATATGCAGTTCTACTCAAGAGTAAGCAACTAAGCGAAATAAAGCCATAGAACGCTTATTTGCCTTCTATCTATGCATTTTGACACTCCAACAATGTGTTCTGCTTCAATTTGGCTCATTTTACAAAGGTGCTCATTTCTGGAGAGCAGATGCATTTCTAGTCAAGAGTAAGCAACTAGGCGGAATAAAGTAATAGAACGCATATTTGCCTTCTCTCCATGCATTCGGACACTCCAACAATGTGTTCTGCTTCAATTTGGCTCATTTTACAAAGGTGATTATTTCTGGAGTGAACATGCATTTCTACTCAAGAGTAAGCGACGAAACGAAATAAAGCCATAGAACGCATATTCGCATTCTATCTATGCATTCTGACACTCCAACAATGTGTTCTGCTTCAATTTGGCTCATTTTACAAAGTTGCTTATTTCTGGAGAGCAGATGCATTTCTACTCAAGAGTAAGCAACTAAGCGAAATAAAGCCATAGAACGCTTATTTGATTTCTATCTATGCATTCTGACACTCCAACAATGTGTTCTGCTTCAATTTGGCTCATTTTACAAAGGTGCGTATTTCTGGAGAGCAGATGCATTTCTACTCAAGAGTAAGCAACTAAGCGAAATAAAGTCATAGAACGCATATTTGCCTTCTCTCTATGCATTCTGACACTCCAACAATGTGTTCTGCTTCAATTTGGCTCATTTTACAAAGGTGCGTATTTCTGGAGTGAACATGCAGTTCTACTCAAGAGTAAGCAACTAAGCGAAATAAAGCCATAGAACGCTTATTTGCCTTCTATCTATGCATTCTGACACTCCCACATTGTGTTCTGCTTCAATTTGGCTCATGTTACAAAGGTGCTCATTTCTGGAGAGCAGATGCATTTCTAGTCAAGAGTAAGCAACTAAGCGGAATAAAGTAATAGAACGCATATTTGCCTTCTCTCTATGCATTCTGACACTCCAACAATGTGTTCTGCTTCAATTTGGCTCATTTTACAAAGGTGATTATTTCTGGAGTGAACATGCATTTCTACTCAAGAGTAAGCGACGAAACGAAATAAAGCCATAGAACGCATATTCGCCTTCTATCTATGCATTCTGACACTCCAACAATGTGTTCTGCTTCAATTTGGCTCATTTTACAAAGGTGATTATTTCTGGAGAGCAGATGCATTTCTACTCAAAAGTAAGCAACTAATCGAAATAAAGCCATAGAACCCTTATTTGCCTTCCATCTATGCATTCTGACACTCCAACAATGTGTTCTGCTTCAATTTGGCTCATTTTACAAAGGTGCTTTTTGCTGGAGTGAGTATGCATTTCTACTCAAGAGTAAGCGACGAAACGAAATAAAGCCATAGAACGCATATTCGCCTTCTATCTATGCATTCTGACACTCCAACAATGTGTTCTGCTTCAATTTGGCTCATTTTACGAAGGTGATTATTTCTGGAGAGCAGATGCATTTCTACTCAAAAGTAAGCAACTAATCGAAATAAAGCCATAGAACGCTTATTTGCCTTCCATCTATGCATTCTGACACTCCAACAATGTGTTCTGCTTCAATTTGGCTCATTTTACAAAGGTGCTTATTTCTGGAGTGAACAAGCAGTTCTACTCAAGTGTAAGCAACGAAGCGAAATAAAGCCATAGAACGCTTATTTGCCTTCTATCTATGCATTCTGACACTCCAACAATGTGTTCTGCTTCAATTTGGCTCATTTTACAAAGGTGCTTATTTGCTGGAGTGAATATGCAGTTCTACTCAAGAGTAAGCAACGAAGCGAAATAAAGCCATAGAACGCATATTAGCCTTCTCTCTATGCATGCTGACACTCCAACAATGTGTTCTGCTTCAATTTGGCTCATTTTACAAAGGTGCTTATTGCTGGAGTGAATATGCAGTTCTACTCAAGAGTAAGCAACTAAGCGAAATAAAGCCATAGAACGCTTATTTGATTTCTATCTATGCATTCTGACACTCCAACAATGTGTTCTGCTTCAATTTGGCTCATTTTACAAAGGTGCGTATTTCTGGAGAGCAGATGCATTTCTACTCAAGAGTAAGCAACTAAGCGAAATAAAGTCATAGAACGCATATTTGCCTTCTCTCTATGCATTCTGACACTCCAACAATGTGTTCTGCTTCAATTTGGCTCATTTTACAAAGGTGCGTATTTCTGGAGTGAACATGCAGTTCTACTCAAGAGTAAGCAACTAAGCGAAATAAAGCCATAGAACGCTTATTTGCCTTCTATCTATGCATTCTGACACTCCCACATTGTGTTCTGCTTCAATTTGGCTCATGTTACAAAGGTGCTCATTTCTGGAGAGCAGATGCATTTCTAGTCAAGAGTAAGCAACTAAGCGGAATAAAGTAATAGAACGCATATTTGCCTTCTCTCTATGCATTCTGACACTCCAACAATGTGTTCTGCTTCAATTTGGCTCATTTTACAAAGGTGATTATTTCTGGAGTGAACATGCATTTCTACTCAAGAGTAAGCGACGAAACGAAATAAAGCCATAGAACGCTTATTTGCCTTCTATCTATGCATTCTGACACTCCAACAATGTGTTCTGCTTCAATTTGGCTCATTTTACAAAGGTGCTTATTTGCTGGAGTGAATATGCAGTTCTACTCAAGAGTAAGCAACTAAGCGAAATAAAGTCATAGAACGCATATTTGCCTTCTCTCTATGCATGCTGACACTCCAACAATGTGTTCTGCTTCAATTTGGCTCATTTTACAAAGGTGCTTATTGCTGGAGTGAACATGCAGTTCTACTCAAGAGTAAGCAACGAAGCGAAATAAAGCCATAGAACGCATATTCGCCTTCTATCTATGCATTCCGACACTCCAACAATGTGTTCTGCTTCAATTTGGCTCATTTTACAAAGGTGCTTATTTCTGGAGTGAACATGCAGTTCTACTCAAGAGTAAGCAACGAAGCGAAATAAAGCCATAGAACGCTTATTTGCCTTCTATCTATGCATTCTGACACTCCAACAATGTGTTCTGCTTCAATTTGGCTCATTTTACAAAGGTGCTCATTTCGGGAGTGAACATGCAGTTCTACTCAAGAGTAAGCAACTAAGCGAAATAAAGCCATAGAACGCTTATTTGCCTTCTATCTATGCATTCTGACACTCCAACAATGTGTTCTGCTTCAATTTGGCTCATTTTACAAAGGTGCTTATTTCTGGAGTGAACATGCAGTTCTACTCAAGAGTAAGCAACTAAGCGAAATAAAGTCATAGAACGCATATTAGCCTTCTCTCTATGCATGCTGACACTCCAACAATGTGTTCTGCTTCAATTTGGCTCATTTTACAAAGGTGCTTATTTCTGGAGTGAACATGCAGTTCTACTCAAGAGTAAGCAACGAAGCGAAATAAAGCCATAGAACGCATATTCGCCTTCTATCTATGCATTCCGACACTCCAACAATGTGTTCTGCTTCAATTTGGCTCATTTTACAAAGGTGCTTATTTCTGGAGTGAACATGCAGTTCTACTCAAGAGTAAGCAACGAAGCGAAATAAAGCCATAGAACGCATATTCGCCTTCTATCTATGCATTCCGACACTCCAACAATGTGTTCTGCTTCAATTTGGCTCATTTTACAAAGGTGCTTATTGCTGGAGTGAATATGCAGTTCTACTCAAGAGTAAGCAACTAAGCGAAATAAAGCCATAGAACGCTTATTTGCCTTCTATCTATGCATTCTGACACTCCCACATTGTGTTCTGCTTCAATTTGGCTCATGTTACAAAGGTGCTTATTGCTGGAGTGAATATGCAGTTCTACTCAAGAGTAAGCAACTAAGCGAAATAAAGCCATAGAACGCTTATTTGCCTTCTATCTATGCATTTTGACACTCCAACAATGTGTTCTGCTTCAATTTGGCTCATTTTACAAAGGTGCTCATTTCTGGAGAGCAGATGCATTTCTAGTCAAGAGTAAGCAACTAAGCGGAATAAAGTAATAGAACGCATATTTGCCTTCTCTCCATGCATTCGGACACTCCAACAATGTGTTCTGCTTCAATTTGGCTCATTTTACAAAGGTGATTATTTCTGGAGTGAACATGCATTTCTACTCAAGAGTAAGCGACGAAACGAAATAAAGCCATAGAACGCATATTCGCATTCTATCTATGCATTCCGACACTCCAACAATGTGTTCTGCTTCAATTTGGCTCATTTTACAAAGGTGCTTATTTCTGGAGTGAACATGCAGTTCTACTCAAGAGTAAGCAACGAAGCGAAATAAAGCCATAGAACGCTTATTTGCCTTCTATCTATGCATTCTGACACTCCAACAATGTGTTCTGCTTCAATTTGGCTCATTTTACAAAGGTGCTTATTGCTGGAGTGAACATGCAGTTCTACTCAAGAGTAAGCAACGAAGCGAAATAAAGCCATAGAACGCATATTCGCCTTCTATCTATGCATTCCGACACTCCAACAATGTGTTCTGCTTCAATTTGGCTCATTTTACAAAGGTGCTTATTGCTGGAGTGAACATGCAGTTCTACTCAAGAGTAAGCAACGAAGCGAAATAAAGCCATAGAACGCATATTCGCCTTCTATCTATGCATTCCGACACTCCAACAATGTGTTCTGCTTCAATTTGGCTCATTTTACAAAGGTGCTTATTTCTGGAGTGAACATGCAGTTCTACTCAAGAGTAAGCAACGAAGCGAAATAAAGCCATAGAACGCTTATTTGCCTTCTATCTATGCATTCTGACACTCCAACAATGTGTTCTGCTTCAATTTGGCTCATTTTACAAAGGTGCTCATTTCGGGAGTGAACATGCAGTTCTACTCAAGAGTAAGCAACTAAGCGAAATAAAGCCATAGAACGCTTATTTGCCTTCTATCTATGCATTCTGACACTCCAACAATGTGTTCTGCTTCAATTTGGCTCATTTTACAAAGGTGCTTATTTCTGGAGTGAACATGCAGTTCTACTCAAGAGTAAGCAACTAAGCGAAATAAAGTCATAGAACGCATATTAGCCTTCTCTCTATGCATGCTGACACTCCAACAATGTGTTCTGCTTCAATTTGGCTCATTTTACAAAGGTGCTTATTTCTGGAGTGAACATGCAGTTCTACTCAAGAGTAAGCAACGAAGCGAAATAAATCCATAGAACGCATATTCGCCTTCTATCTATGCATTCCGACACTCCAACAATGTGTTCTGCTTCAATTTGGCTCATTTTACAAAGGTGCTTATTTCTGGAGTGAACATGCAGTTCTACTCAAGAGTAAGCAACGAAGCGAAATAAAGCCATAGAACGCATATTCGCCTTCTATCTATGCATTCCGACACTCCAACAATGTGTTCTGCTTCAATTTGGCTCATTTTACAAAGGTGCTTATTGCTGGAGTGAATATGCAGTTCTACTCAAGAGTAAGCAACTAAGCGAAATAAAGCCATAGAACGCTTATTTGCCTTCTATCTATGCATTCTGACACTCCCACATTGTGTTCTGCTTCAATTTGGCTCATGTTACAAAGGTGCTTATTGCTGGAGTGAATATGCAGTTCTACTCAAGAGTAAGCAACTAAGCGAAATAAAGCCATAGAACGCTTATTTGCCTTCTATCTATGCATTTTGACACTCCAACAATGTGTTCTGCTTCAATTTGGCTCATTTTACAAAGGTGCTCATTTCTGGAGAGCAGATGCATTTCTAGTCAAGAGTAAGCAACTAAGCGGAATAAAGTAATAGAACGCATATTTGCCTTCTCTCCATGCATTCGGACACTCCAACAATGTGTTCTGCTTCAATTTGGCTCATTTTACAAAGGTGATTATTTCTGGAGTGAACATGCATTTCTACTCAAGAGTAAGCGACGAAACGAAATAAAGCCATAGAACGCATATTCGCATTCTATCTATGCATTCCGACACTCCAACAATGTGTTCTGCTTCAATTTGGCTCATTTTACAAAGGTGCTTATTTCTGGAGTGAACATGCAGTTCTACTCAAGAGTAAGCAACGAAGCGAAATAAAGCCATAGAACGCTTATTTGCCTTCTATCTATGCATTCTGACACTCCAACAATGTGTTCTGCTTCAATTTGGCTCATTTTACAAAGGTGCTCATTTCGGGAGTGAACATGCAGTTCTACTCAAGAGTAAGCAACTAAGCGAAATAAAGCCATAGAACGCTTATTTGCCTTCTATCTATGCATTCTGACACTCCAACAATGTGTTCTGCTTCAATTTGGCTCATTTTACAAAGGTGCTTATTTCTGGAGTGAACATGCAGTTCTACTCAAGAGTAAGCAACTAAGCGAAATAAAGTCATAGAACGCATATTAGCCTTCTCTCTATGCATGCTGACACTCCAACAATGTGTTCTGCTTCAATTTGGCTCATTTTACAAAGGTGCTTATTTCTGGAGTGAACATGCAGTTCTACTCAAGAGTAAGCAACGAAGCGAAATAAAGCCATAGAACGCATATTCGCCTTCTATCTATGCATTCCGACACTCCAACAATGTGTTCTGCTTCAATTTGGCTCATTTTACAAAGGTGCTTATTTCTGGAGTGAACATGCAGTTCTACTCAAGAGTAAGCAACGAAGCGAAATAAAGCCATAGAACGCATATTCGCCTTCTATCTATGCATTCCGACACTCCAACAATGTGTTCTGCTTCAATTTGGCTCATTTTACAAAGGTGCTTATTGCTGGAGTGAATATGCAGTTCTACTCAAGAGTAAGCAACTAAGCGAAATAAAGCCATAGAACGCTTATTTGCCTTCTATCTATGCATTCTGACACTCCCACATTGTGTTCTGCTTCAATTTGGCTCATGTTACAAAGGTGCTTATTGCTGGAGTGAATATGCAGTTCTACTCAAGAGTAAGCAACTAAGCGAAATAAAGCCATAGAACGCTTATTTGCCTTCTATCTATGCATTTTGACACTCCAACAATGTGTTCTGCTTCAATTTGGCTCATTTTACAAAGGTGCTCATTTCTGGAGAGCAGATGCATTTCTAGTCAAGAGTAAGCAACTAAGCGGAATAAAGTAATAGAACGCATATTTGCCTTCTCTCCATGCATTCGGACACTCCAACAATGTGTTCTGCTTCAATTTGGCTCATTTTACAAAGGTGATTATTTCTGGAGTGAACATGCATTTCTACTCAAGAGTAAGCGACGAAACGAAATAAAGCCATAGAACGCATATTCGCATTCTATCTATGCATTCTGACACTCCAACAATGTGTTCTGCTTCAATTTGGCTCATTTTACAAAGTTGCTTATTTCTGGAGAGCAGATGCATTTCTACTCAAGAGTAAGCAACTAAGCGAAATAAAGCCATAGAACGCTTATTTGATTTCTATCTATGCATTCTGACACTCCAACAATGTGTTCTGCTTCAATTTGGCTCATTTTACAAAGGTGCGTATTTCTGGAGAGCAGATGCATTTCTACTCAAGAGTAAGCAACTAAGCGAAATAAAGTCATAGAACGCATATTTGCCTTCTCTCTATGCATTCTGACACTCCAACAATGTGTTCTGCTTCAATTTGGCTCATTTTACAAAGGTGCGTATTTCTGGAGTGAACATGCAGTTCTACTCAAGAGTAAGCAACTAAGCGAAATAAAGCCATAGAACGCTTATTTGCCTTCTATCTATGCATTCTGACACTCCCACATTGTGTTCTGCTTCCATTTGGCTCATGTTACAAAGGTGCTTATTGCTGGAGTGAATATGCAGTTCTACTCAAGAGTAAGCAACTAAGCGAAATAAAGCCATAGAACGCTTATTTGCCTTCTATCTATGCATTCTGACACTCCAACAATGTGTTCTGCTTCAATTTGGCTCATTTTACAAAGGTGCTTTTTGCTGGAGTGAATATGCAGTTCTACTCAAGTGTAAGCAACTCTGCGAAATAAAGCCATAGAACGCTTATTTGCCTTCTATCTATGCATTCTGACACTCCAACAATGTGTTCTGCTTCAATTTGGCTCATTTTACAAAGGTGCTTATTTGCTGGAGTGAATATGCAGTTCTACTCAAGAGTAAGTAACTAAGCGAAATAAAGTCATAGAACGCATATTTGCCTTCTCTCTATGCATTCTGACACTCCAACAATGTGTTCTGCTTCAATTTGGCTCATTTTACAAAGGTGATTATTTCTGGAGTGAACATGCATTTCTACTCAAGAGTAAGCGACGAAACGAAATAAAGCCATAGAACGCATATTCGCCTTCTATCTATGCATTCTGACACTCCAACAATGTGTTCTGCTTCAATTTGGCTCATTTTACAAAGGTGATTATTTCTGGAGAGCAGATGCATTTCTACTCAAGAGTAAGCAACTAAGCGAAATAAAGCCATAGAACGCTTATTTGCCTTCCATCTATGCATTCTGACACTCCAACAATGTGTTCTGCTTCAATTTGGCTCATTTTACAAAGGTGCTTATTGCTGGAGTGAATATGCAGTTCTACTCAAGTGTAAGCAACTCAGCGAAATAAAGCCATAGAACGCTTATTTGCCTTCTATCTATGCATTCTGACACTCCAACAATGTGTTCTGCTTCAATTTGGCTCATTTTACAAAGGTGCTTATTTGCTGGAGTGAATATGCAGTTCTACTCAAGAGTAAGCAACTAAGCGAAATAAAGCCATAGAACGCTTATTTGATTTCTATCTATGCATTCTGACACTCCAACAATGTGTACTGCTTCAATTTGGCTCATTTTACAAAGGTGCGTATTTCTGGAGAGCAGATGCATTTCTACTCAAGAGTAAGCAACTAAGCGAAATAAAGTCATAGAACGCATATTTGCCTTCTCTCTATGCATTCTGACACTCCAACAATGTGTTCTGCTTCAATTTGGCTCATTTTACAAAGGTGCGTATTTCTGGAGTGAACATGCAGTTCTACTCAAGAGTAAGCAACTAAGCGAAATAAAGCCATAGAACGCTTATTTGCCTTCTATCTATGCATTCTGACAAGCCCACATTGTGTTCTGCTTCCATTTGGCTCATGTTACAAAGGTGCTTATTGCTGGAGTGAATATGCAGTTCTACTCAAGAGTAAGCAACTAAGCGAAATAAAGCCATAGAACGCTTATTTGCCTCCTATCTATGCATTCTGACACTCCAACAATGTGTTCTGCTTCAATTTGGCTCATTTTACAAAGGTGCTTTTTGCTGGAGTGAATATGCAGTTCTACTCAAGTGTAAGCAACTCTGCGAAATAAAGCCATAGAACGCTTATTTGCCTTCTATCTATGCATTCTGACACTCCAACAATGTGTTCTGCTTCAATTTGGCTCATTTTACAAAGGTGCTTATTTGCTGGAGTGAATATGCAGTTCTACTCAAGAGTAAGTAACTAAGCGAAATAAAGTCATAGAACGCATATTTGCCTTCTCTCTATGCATTCTGACACTCCAACAATGTGTTCTGCTTCAATTTGGCTCATTTTACAAAGGTGATTATTTCTGGAGTGAACATGCATTTCTACTCAAGAGTAAGCGACGAAACGAAATAAAGCCATAGAACGCATATTCGCCTTCTATCTATGCATTCTGACACTCCAACAATGTGTTCTGCTTCAATTTGGCTCATTTTACAAAGGTGATTATTTCTGGAGAGCAGATGCATTTCTACTCAAGAGTAAGCAACTAAGCGAAATAAAGCCATAGAACGCTTATTTGCCTTCCATCTATGCATTCTGACACTCCAACAATGTGTTCTGCTTCAATTTGGCTCATTTTACAAAGGTGCTTATTGCTGGAGTGAATATGCAGTTCTACTCAAGTGTAAGCAACTCAGCGAAATAAAGCCATAGAACGCTTATTTGCCTTCTATCTATGCATTCTGACACTCCAACAATGTGTTCTGCTTCAATTTGGCTCATTTTACAAAGGTGCTTATTTGCTGGAGTGAATATGCAGTTCTACTCAAGAGTAAGCAACTAAGCGAAATAAAGTCATAGAACGCATATTTGCCTTCTCTCTATGCATGCTGACACTCCAACAATGTGTTCTGCTTCAATTTGGCTCATTTTACAAATGTGCGTATTTCTGGAGTGAACATGCAGTTCTACTCAAGAGTAAGCAACTAAGCGAAATAAAGCCATAGAACGCTTATTTGCCTTCTATCTATGCATTCTGACACTCCCACATTGTGTTCTGCTTCCATTTGGCTCATGTTACAAAGGAGCTTATTGCTGGAGTGAATATGCATTTCTACTCAAGAGTAAGCAACTAAGCGAAATAAAGCCATAGAACGCTTATTTGCCTTCTATCTATGCATTCTGACACTCCAACAATGTGTTCTGCTTCAATTTGGCTCATTTTACAAAGGTGCTCATTTCAGGAGTGAACATGCAGTTCTACTCAAGAGTAAGCAACTAAGCGAAATAAAGCCATAGAACGCTTATTTCCCTTCCATCTATGCATTCTGACACTCCAACAATGTGTTCTGCTTCAATTTGGCTCATTTTACAAAGGTGCTTATTTCTGGAGAGCAGATGCAGTTCTACTCAAGAGTAAGCAACTCAGCGAAATAAAGCCATAGAACGCTTATTTGCCTTCTATCTATGCATTCTGACACTCCCACATTGTGTTCTGCTTCAATTTGGCTCATGTTACAAAGGTGCTTATTGCTGGAGTGAATATGCACTTCTACTCAAGAGTAAGCAACTAAGCGAAATAAAGTCATAGAACGCATATTTGCCTTCTCTCCATGCATTCGGACACTCCAACAATGTGTTCTGCTTCAATTTGGCTCATTTTACGAAGGTGATTATTTCTGGAGTGAACATGCATTTCTACTCAAGAGTAAGCGACGAAACGAAATAAAGCCATAGAACGCATATTCGCATTCTATCTATGCATTCTGACACTCCAACAATGTGTTCTGCTTCAATTTGGCTCATTTTACAAAGGTGCTTATTTCTGGAGTGAATATGCAGTTCTACTCAAGTGTAAGCAACTCAGCGAAATAAAGCCATAGAACGCTTATTTGCCTTCTATCTATGCATTCTGACACTCCAACAATGTGTTCTGCTTCAATTTGGCTCATTTTACAAAGGTGCTTATTTGCTGGAGTGAATATGCAGTTCTACTCAAGAGTAAGCAACTAAGCGAAATAAAGTCATAGAACGCATATTTGCCTTCTCTCTATGCATGCTGACACTCCAACAATGTGTTCTGCTTCAATTTGGCTCATTTTACAAAGGTGCGTATTTCTGGAGTGAACATGCAGTTCTACTCAAGAGTAAGCAACTAAGCGAAATAAAGCCATAGAACGCTTATTTGCCTTCTATCTATGCATTCTGACACTCCCACATTGTGTTCTGCTTCCATTTGGCTCATGTTACAAAGGAGCTTATTGCTGGAGTGAATATGCATTTCTACTCAAGAGTAAGCAACTAAGCGAAATAAAGCCATAGAACGCTTATTTGCCTTCTATCTATGCATTCTGACACTCCCACATTGTGTTCTGCTTCAATTTGGCTCATGTTACAAAGGTGCTTATTGCTGGAGTGAATATGCACTTCTACTCAAGAGTAAGCAACTAAGCGAAATAAAGTCATAGAACGCATATTTGCCTTCTCTCCATGCATTCGGACACTCCAACAATGTGTTCTGCTTCAATTTGGCTCATTTTACGAAGGTGATTATTTCTGGAGTGAACATGCATTTCTACTCAAGAGTAAGCGACGAAACGAAATAAAGCCATAGAACGCATATTCGCATTCTATCTATGCATTCTGACACTCCAACAATGTGTTCTGCTTCAATTTGGCTCATTTTACAAAGGTGCTTATTTCTGGAGAGCAGATGCATTTCTACTCAAGAGTAAGCAACTAAGCGAAATAAAGTCATAGAACGCTTATTTGCCTTCTATCTATGCATTCTGACACTCCAACAATGTGTTCTGCTTCAATTTGGCTCATTTTACAAAGGTGCTTATTTGCTGGAGTGAATATGCAGTTCTACTCAAGAGTAAGCAACTAAGCGAAATAAAGTCATAGAACGCATATTAGCCTTCTATCTATGCATTCCGACACTCCAACAATGTGTTCTGCTTCAATTTGGCTCATTTTACAAAGGTGATTATTTCTGGAGTGAACATGCATTTCTACTCAAGAGTAAGCGACGAAACGAAATGAAGCCATAGAACGCATATTCGCCTTCTATCTATGCATTCTGACACTCCAACAATGTGTTCTGCTTCAATTTGGCTCATTTTACAAAGGTGATTATTTCTGGAGAGCAGATGCATTTCTACTCAAGAGTAAGCAACTAAGCGAAATAAAGCCATAGGACGCTTATTTGCCTTCTATCTATGCATTCTGACACTCCAACAATGTGTTCTGTTTCAATTTGGCTCATTTTACAAAGGTGCTTTTTGCTGGAGTGAATATGCAGTTCTACTCAAGAGTAAGCAACTCAGCGAAATAAAGCCATAGAACGCTTATTTGCCTTCTATCTATGCATTCTGACACTCCAACAATGTGTTCTGCTTCAATTTGGCTCATTTTACAAAGGTGCTCATTGCTGGAGTGAATATGCAGTTCTACTCAAGTGTAAGCAACTCAGCGAAATAAAGCCATAGAACGCTTATTTGCCTTCTATCTATGCATTCTGACACTCCAACAATGTGTTCTGCTTCAATTTGGCTCATTTTACAAAGGTGCTCATTTGCTGGAGTGAATATGCAGTTCTACTCAAGAGTAAGCAACTCAGCGAAATAAAGCCATAGAACGCATATTAGCCTTCTCTCTATGCATTCTGACACTCCAACAATGTGTTCTGCTTCAATTTGGCTCATTTTACAAAGGTGATTATTTCTGGAGTGAACATGCATTTCTACTCAAGAGTAAGCGACGAAACGAAATAAAGCCATAGAACGCATATTCGCATTCTATCTATGCATTCTGACACTCCAACAATGTGTACTGCTTCAATTTGGCTCATTTTACAAAGGTGCGTATTTCTGGAGAGCAGATGCATTTCTACTCAAGAGTAAGCAACTAAGCGAAATAAAGTCATAGAACGCATATTTGCCTTCTCTCTATGCATTCTGACACTCCAACAATGTGTTCTGCTTCAATTTGGCTCATTTTACAAAGGTGCGTATTTCTGGAGTGAACATGCAGTTCTACTCAAGAGTAGCAACTAAGCGAAATAAAGCCATAGAACGCTTATTTGCCTTCTATCTATGCATTCTGACACTCCCACATTGTGTTCTGCTTCCATTTGGCTCATGTTAGAAAGGTGCTTATTGCTGGAGTGAATATGCAGTTCTACTCAAGAGTAAGCAACTAAGCGAAATAAAGCCATAGAACGCTTATTTGCCTTCTATCTATGCATTCTGACACTCCAACAATGTGTTCTGCTTCAATTTGGCTCATTTTACAAAGGTGCTTTTTGCTGGAGTGAATATGCAGTTCTACTCAAGTGTAAGCAACTCTGCGAAATAAAGCCATAGAACGCTTATTTGCCTTCTATCTATGCATTCTGACACTCCAACAATGTGTTCTGCTTCAATTTGGCTCATTTTACAAAGGTGCTTATTTGCTGGAGTGAATATGCAGTTCTACTCAAGAGTAAGTAACTAAGCGAAATAAAGTCATAGAACGCATATTTGCCTTCTCTCTATGCATTCTGACACTCCAACAATGTGTTCTGCTTCAATTTGGCTCATTTTACAAAGGTGATTATTTCTGGAGTGAACATGCATTTCTACTCAAGAGTAAGCGACGAAACGAAATAAAGCCATAGAACGCATATTCGCCTTCTATCTATGCATTCTGACACTCCAACAATGTGTTCTGCTTCAATTTGGCTCATTTTACAAAGGTGATTATTTCTGGAGAGCAGATGCATTTCTACTCAAGAGTAAGCAACTAAGCGAAATAAAGCCATAGAACGCTTATTTGCCTTCCATCTATGCATTCTGACACTCCAACAATGTGTTCTGCTTCAATTTGGCTCATTTTACAAAGGTGCTTATTGCTGGAGTGAATATGCAGTTCTACTCAAGTGTAAGCAACTCAGCGAAATAAAGCCATAGAACGCTTATTTGCCTTCTATCTATGCATTCTGACACTCCAACAATGTGTTCTGCTTCAATTTGGCTCATTTTACAAAGGTGCTTATTTGCTGGAGTGAATATGCAGTTCTACTCAAGAGTAAGCAACTAAGCGAAATAAAGTCATAGAACGCATATTTGCCTTCTCTCTATGCATGCTGACACTCCAACAATGTGTTCTGCTTCAATTTGGCTCATTTTACAAAGGTGCGTATTTCTGGAGTGAACATGCAGTTCTACTCAAGAGTAAGCAACTAAGCGAAATAAAGCCATAGAACGCTTATTTGCCTTCTATCTATGCATTCTGACACTCCCACATTGTGTTCTGCTTCCATTTGGCTCATGTTACAAAGGAGCTTATTGCTGGAGTGAATATGCATTTCTACTCAAGAGTAAGCAACTAAGCGAAATAAAGCCATAGAACGCTTATTTGCCTTCTATCTATGCATTCTGACACTCCAACAATGTGTTCTGCTTCAATTTGGCTCATTTTACAAAGGTGCTCATTTCGGGAGTGAACATGCAGTTCTACTCAAGAGTAAGCAACTAAGCGAAATAAAGCCATAGAACGCTTATTTGCCTTCCATCTATGCATTCTGACACTCCAACAATGTGTTCTGCTTCAATTTGGCTCATTTTACAAAGGTGCTTATTTCTGGAGAGCAGATGCAGTTCTACTCAAGAGTAAGCAACTCAGCGAAATAAAGCCATAGAACGCTTATTTGCCTTCTATCTATGCATTCTGACACTCCCACATTGTGTTCTGCTTCAATTTGGCTCATGTTACAAAGGTGCTTATTGCTGGAGTGAATATGCACTTCTACTCAAGAGTAAGCAACTAAGCGAAATAAAGTCATAGAACGCATATTTGCCATCTCTCCATGCATTCGGACACTCCAACAATGTGTTCTGCTTCAATTTGGCTCATTTTACGAAGGTGATTATTTCTGGAGTGAACATGCATTTCTACTCAAGAGTAAGCGACGAAACGAAATAAAGCCATAGAACGCATATTCGCATTCTATCTATGCATTCTGACACTCCAACAATGTGTTCTGCTTCAATTTGGCTCATTTTACAAAGGTGCTTATTTCTGGAGAGCAGATGCATTTCTACTCAAGAGTAAGCAACTAAGCGAAATAAAGTCATAGAACGCTTATTTGCCTTCTATCTATGCATTCTGACACTCCAACAATGTGTTCTGCTTCAATTTGGCTCATTTTACAAAGGTGCTTATTTGCTGGAGTGAATATGCAGTTCTACTCAAGAGTAAGCAACTAAGCGAAATAAAGTCATAGAACGCATATTAGCCTTCTATCTATGCATTCCGACACTCCAACAATGTGTTCTGCTTCAATTTGGCTCATTTTACAAAGGTGATTATTTCTGGAGTGAACATGCATTTCTACTCAAGAGTAAGCGACGAAACGAAATGAAGCCATAGAACGCATATTCGCCTTCTATCTATGCATTCTGACACTCCAACAATGTGTTCTGCTTCAATTTGGCTCATTTTACAAAGGTGATTCTTTCTGGAGAGCAGATGCATTTCTACTCAAGAGTAAGCAACTAAGCGAAATAAAGCCATAGGACGCTTATTTGCCTTCTATCTATGCATTCTGACACTCCAACAATGTGTTCTGTTTCAATTTGGCTCATTTTACAAAGGTGCTTTTTGCTGGAGTGAATATGCAGTTCTACTCAAGAGTAAGCAACTCAGCGAAATAAAGCCATAGAACGCTTATTTGCCTTCTATCTATGCATTCTGACACTCCAACAATGTGTTCTGCTTCAATTTGGCTCATTTTACAAAGGTGCTCATTGCTGGAGTGAATATGCAGTTCTACTCAAGTGTAAGCAACTCAGCGAAATAAAGCCATAGAACGCTTATTTGCCTTCTATCTATGCATTCTGACACTCCAACAATGTGTTCTGCTTCAATTTGGCTCATTTTACAAAGGTGCTCATTTGCTGGAGTGAATATGCAGTTCTACTCAAGAGTAAGCAACTCAGCGAAATAAAGCCATAGAACCCTTATTTGCCTTCTCTCCATGCATTCTGACACTCCAACAATGTGTTCTGCTTCAATTTGGCTCATTTTACAAAGGTGATTATTTCTGGAGTGAACATGCATTTCTACTCAAGAGGAAGCGACGAAACGAAATAAAGCCATAGAACGCATATTCGCATTCTATCTATGCATTCTGACACTCCAACAATGTGTTCTGCTTCAATTTGGCTCATTTTACAAAGGTGCTAATTTCTGGAGAGCAGATGCATTTCTACTCAAGAGTAAGCAACTAAGCGAAATAAAGCCATAGAACGCTTATTTGATTTCTATCTATGCATTCTGACACTCCAACAATGTGTTCTGCTTCAATTTGGCTCATTTTACAAAGGTGCGTATTTCTGGAGAGCAGATGCATTTCTACTCAAGAGTAAGCAACTAAGCGAAACAAAGTCATAGAACGCATATTTGCCTTCTCTCTATGCATTCTGACACTCCAACAATGTGTTCTGCTTCAATTTGGCTCATTTTACAAAGGTGCTTTTTGCTGGAGTGAATATGCAGTTCTACTCAAGAGTAAGCAACTCAGCGAAATAAAGCCATAGAACGCTTATTTGCCTTCTATCTATGCATTCTGACACTCCCACATTGTGTTCTGCTTCAATTTGGCTCATGTTACAAAGGTGCTTATTGCTGGAGTGAATATGCACTTCTACTCAAGAGTAAGCAACTAAGCGAAATAAAGTCATAGAACGCATATTTGCCTTCTCTCCATGCATTCGGACACTCCAACAATGTGTTCTGCTTCAATTTGGCTCATTTTACGAAGGTGATTATTTCTGGAGTGAACATGCATTTCTACTCAAGAGTAAGCGACGAAACGAAATAAAGCCATAGAACGCATATTCGCATTCTATCTATGCATTCTGACACTCCAACAATGTGTTCTGCTTCAATTTGGCTCATTTTACAAAGGTGCTTATTTCTGGAGTGAATATGCAGTTCTACTCAAGTGTAAGCAACTCAGCGAAATAAAGCCATAGAACGCTTATTTGCCTTCTATCTATGCATTCTGACACTCCAACAATGTGTTCTGCTTCAATTTGGCTCATTTTACAAAGGTGCTTATTTGCTGGAGTGAATATGCAGTTCTACTCAAGAGTAAGCAACTAAGCGAAATAAAGTCATAGAACGCATATTTGCCTTCTCTCTATGCATGCTGACACTCCAACAATGTGTTCTGCTTCAATTTGGCTCATTTTACAAAGGTGCGTATTTCTGGAGTGAACATGCAGTTCTACTCAAGAGTAAGCAACTAAGCGAAATAAAGTCATAGAACGCTTATTTGCCTTCTATCTATGCATTCTGACACTCCCACATTGTGTTCTGCTTCCATTTGGCTCATGTTACAAAGGAGCTTATTGCTGGAGTGAATATGCATTTCTACTCAAGAGTAAGCAACTAAGCGAAATAAAGCCATAGAACGCTTATTTGCCTTCTATCTATGCATTCTGACACTCCCACATTGTGTTCTGCTTCAATTTGGCTCATGTTACAAAGGTGCTTATTGCTGGAGTGAATATGCACTTCTACTCAAGAGTAAGCAACTAAGCGAAGTAAAGTCATAGAACGCATATTTGCCTTCTCTCCATGCATTCGGACACTCCAACAATGTGTTCTGCTTCAATTTGGCTCATTTTACGAAGGTGATTATTTCTGGAGTGAACATGCATTTCTACTCAAGAGTAAGCGACGAAACGAAATAAAGCCATAGAACGCATATTCGCATTCTATCTATGCATTCTGACACTCCAACAATGTGTTCTGCTTCAATTTGGCTCATTTTACAAAGGTGCTTATTTCTGGAGAGCAGATGCATTTCTACTCAAGAGTAAGCAACTAAGCGAAATAAAGTCATAGAACGCTTATTTGCCTTCTATCTATGCATTCTGACACTCCAACAATGTGTTCTGCTTCAATTTGGCTCATTTTACAAAGGTGCTTATTTGCTGGAGTGAATATGCAGTTCTACTCAAGAGTAAGCAACTAAGCGAAATAAAGTCATAGAACGCATATTAGCCTTCTATCTATGCATTCCGACACTCCAACAATGTGTTCTGCTTCAATTTGGCTCATTTTACAAAGGTGATTATTTCTGGAGTGAACATGCATTTCTACTCAAGAGTAAGCGACGAAACGAAATGAAGCCATAGAACGCATATTCGCCTTCTATCTATGCATTCTGACACTCCAACAATGTGTTCTGCTTCAATTTGGCTCATTTTACAAAGGTGATTATTTCTGGAGAGCAGATGCATTTCTACTCAAGAGTAAGCAACTAAGCGAAATAAAGCCATAGGACGCTTATTTGCCTTCTATCTATGCATTCTGACACTCCAACAATGTGTTCTGTTTCAATTTGGCTCATTTTACAAAGGTGCTTTTTGCTGGAGTGAATATGCAGTTCTACTCAAGAGTAAGCAACTCAGCGAAATAAAGCCATAGAACGCTTATTTGCCTTCTATCTATGCATTCTGACACTCCAACAATGTGTTCTGCTTCAATTTGGCTCATTTTACAAAGGTGCTCATTGCTGGAGTGAATATGCAGTTCTACTCAAGTGTAAGCAACTCAGCGAAATAAAGCCATAGAACGCTTATTTGCCTTCTATCTATGCATTCTGACACTCCAACAATGTGTTCTGCTTCAATTTGGCTCATTTTACAAAGGTGCTCATTTGCTGGAGTGAATATGCAGTTCTACTCAAGAGTAAGCAACTCAGCGAAATAAAGCCATAGAACGCATATTAGCCTTCTCTCTATGCATTCTGACACTCCAACAATGTGTTCTGCTTCAATTTGGCTCATTTTACAAAGGTGATTATTTCTGGAGTGAACATGCATTTCTACTCAAGAGTAAGCGACGAAACGAAATAAAGCCATAGAACGCATATTCGCATTCTATCTATGCATTCTGACACTCCAACAATGTGTACTGCTTCAATTTGGCTCATTTTACAAAGGTGCGTATTTCTGGAGAGCAGATGCATTTCTACTCAAGAGTAAGCAACTAAGCGAAATAAAGTCATAGAACGCATATTTGCCTTCTCTCTATGCATTCTGACACTCCAACAATGTGTTCTGCTTCAATTTGGCTCATTTTACAAAGGTGCGTATTTCTGGAGTGAACATGCAGTTCTACTCAAGAGTAGCAACTAAGCGAAATAAAGCCATAGAACGCTTATTTGCCTTCTATCTATGCATTCTGACACTCCCACATTGTGTTCTGCTTCCATTTGGCTCATGTTAGAAAGGTGCTTATTGCTGGAGTGAATATGCAGTTCTACTCAAGAGTAAGCAACTAAGCGAAATAAAGCCATAGAACGCTTATTTGCCTTCTATCTATGCATTCTGACACTCCAACAATGTGTTCTGCTTCAATTTGGCTCATTTTACAAAGGTGCTTTTTGCTGGAGTGAATATGCAGTTCTACTCAAGTGTAAGCAACTCTGCGAAATAAAGCCATAGAACGCTTATTTGCCTTCTATCTATGCATTCTGACACTCCAACAATGTGTTCTGCTTCAATTTGGCTCATTTTACAAAGGTGCTTATTTGCTGGAGTGAATATGCAGTTCTACTCAAGAGTAAGTAACTAAGCGAAATAAAGTCATAGAACGCATATTTGCCTTCTCTCTATGCATTCTGACACTCCAACAATGTGTTCTGCTTCAATTTGGCTCATTTTACAAAGGTGATTATTTCTGGAGTGAACATGCATTTCTACTCAAGAGTAAGCGACGAAACGAAATAAAGCCATAGAACGCATATTCGCCTTCTATCTATGCATTCTGACACTCCAACAATGTGTTCTGCTTCAATTTGGCTCATTTTACAAAGGTGATTATTTCTGGAGAGCAGATGCATTTCTACTCAAGAGTAAGCAACTAAGCGAAATAAAGCCATAGAACGCTTATTTGCCTTCCATCTATGCATTCTGACACTCCAACAATGTGTTCTGCTTCAATTTGGCTCATTTTACAAAGGTGCTTATTGCTGGAGTGAATATGCAGTTCTACTCAAGAGTAAGCAACTAAGCGAAATAAAGTCATAGAACGCATATTTGCCTTCTCTCTATGCATGCTGACACTCCAACAATGTGTTCTGCTTCAATTTGGCTCATTTTACAAAGGTGCGTATTTCTGGAGTGAACATGCAGTTCTACTCAAGAGTAAGCAACTAAGCGAAATAAAGCCATAGAACGCTTATTTGCCTTCTATCTATGCATTCTGACACTCCCACATTGTGTTCTGCTTCCATTTGGCTCATGTTACAAAGGAGCTTATTGCTGGAGTGAATATGCATTTCTACTCAAGAGTAAGCAACTAAGCGAAATAAAGCCATAGAACGCTTATTTGCCTTCTATCTATGCATTCTGACACTCCAACAATGTGTTCTGCTTCAATTTGGCTCATTTTACAAAGGTGCTCATTTCGGGAGTGAACATGCAGTTCTACTCAAGAGTAAGCAACTAAGCGAAATAAAGCCATAGAACGCTTATTTGCCTTCCATCTATGCATTCTGACACTCCAACAATGTGTTCTGCTTCAATTTGGCTCATTTTACAAAGGTGCTTATTTCTGGAGAGCAGATGCAGTTCTACTCAAGAGTAAGCAACTCAGCGAAATAAAGCCATAGAACGCTTATTTGCCTTCTATCTATGCATTCTGACACTCCCACATTGTGTTCTGCTTCAATTTGGCTCATGTTACAAAGGTGCTTATTGCTGGAGTGAATATGCACTTCTACTCAAGAGTAAGCAACTAAGCGAAATAAAGTCATAGAACGCATATTTGCCATCTCTCCATGCATTCGGACACTCCAACAATGTGTTCTGCTTCAATTTGGCTCATTTTACGAAGGTGATTATTTCTGGAGTGAACATGCATTTCTACTCAAGAGTAAGCGACGAAACGAAATAAAGCCATAGAACGCATATTCGCATTCTATCTATGCATTCTGACACTCCAACAATGTGTTCTGCTTCAATTTGGCTCATTTTACAAAGGTGCTTATTTCTGGAGAGCAGATGCATTTCTACTCAAGAGTAAGCAACTAAGCGAAATAAAGTCATAGAACGCTTATTTGCCTTCTATCTATGCATTCTGACACTCCAACAATGTGTTCTGCTTCAATTTGGCTCATTTTACAAAGGTGCTTATTTGCTGGAGTGAATATGCAGTTCTACTCAAGAGTAAGCAACTAAGCGAAATAAAGTCATAGAACGCATATTAGCCTTCTATCTATGCATTCCGACACTCCAACAATGTGTTCTGCTTCAATTTGGCTCATTTTACAAAGGTGATTATTTCTGGAGTGAACATGGATTTCTACTCAAGAGTAAGCGACGAAACGAAATGAAGCCATAGAACGCATATTCGCCTTCTATCTATGCATTCTGACACTCCAACAATGTGTTCTGCTTCAATTTGGCTCATTTTACAAAGGTGATTCTTTCTGGAGAGCAGATGCATTTCTACTCAAGAGTAAGCAACTAAGCGAAATAAAGCCATAGGACGCTTATTTGCCTTCTATCTATGCATTCTGACACTCCAACAATGTGTTCTGTTTCAATTTGGCTCATTTTACAAAGGTGCTTTTTGCTGGAGTGAATATGCAGTTCTACTCAAGAGTAAGCAACTCAGCGAAATAAAGCCATAGAACGCTTATTTGCCTTCTATCTATGCATTCTGACACTCCAACAATGTGTTCTGCTTCAATTTGGCTCATTTTACAAAGGTGCTCATTGCTGGAGTGAATATGCAGTTCTACTCAAGTGTAAGCAACTCAGCGAAATAAAGCCATAGAACGCTTATTTGCCTTCTATCTATGCATTCTGACACTCCAACAATGTGTTCTGCTTCAATTTGGCTCATTTTACAAAGGTGCTCATTTGCTGGAGTGAATATGCAGTTCTACTCAAGAGTAAGCAACTCAGCGAAATAAAGCCATAGAACGCATATTAGCCTTCTCTCTATGCATTCTGACACTCCAACAATGTGTTCTGCTTCAATTTGGCTCATTTTACAAAGGTGATTATTTCTGGAGTGAACATGCATTTCTACTCAAGAGTAAGCGACGAAACGAAATAAAGCCATAGAACGCATATTCGCATTCTATCTATGCATTCTGACACTCCAACAATGTGTACTGCTTCAATTTGGCTCATTTTACAAAGGTGCGTATTTCTGGAGAGCAGATGCATTTCTACTCAAGAGTAAGCAACTAAGCGAAATAAAGTCATAGAACGCATATTTGCCTTCTCTCTATGCATTCTGACACTCCAACAATGTGTTCTGCTTCAATTTGGCTCATTTTACAAAGGTGCGTATTTCTGGAGTGAACATGCAGTTCTACTCAAGAGTAGCAACTAAGCGAAATAAAGCCATAAAACGCTTATTTGCCTTCTATCTATGCATTCTGACACTCCCACATTGTGTTCTGCTTCCATTTGGCTCATGTTAGAAAGGTGCTTATTGCTGGAGTGAATATGCAGTTCTACTCAAGAGTAAGCAACTAAGCGAAATAAAGCCATAGAACGCTTATTTGCCTTCTATCTATGCATTCTGACACTCCAACAATGTGTTCTGCTTCAATTTGGCTCATTTTACAAAGGTGCTTTTTGCTGGAGTGAATATGCAGTTCTACTCAAGTGTAAGCAACTCTGCGAAATAAAGCCATAGAACGCTTATTTGCCTTCTATCTATGCATTCTGACACTCCAACAATGTGTTCTGCTTCAATTTGGCTCATTTTACAAAGGTGATTATTTCTGGAGAGCAGATGCATTTCTACTCAAGAGTAAGCAACTAAGCGAAATAAAGCCATAGAACGCTTATTTGCCTTCCATCTATGCATTCTGACACTCCAACAATGTGTTCTGCTTCAATTTGGCTCATTTTACAAAGGTGCTTATTGCTGGAGTGAATATGCAGTTCTACTCAAGAGTAAGCAACTAAGCGAAATAAAGTCATAGAACGCATATTTGCCTTCTCTCTATGCATGCTGACACTCCAACAATGTGTTCTGCTTCAATTTGGCTCATTTTACAAAGGTGCGTATTTCTGGAGTGAACATGCAGTTCTACTCAAGAGTAAGCAACTAAGCGAAATAAAGCCATAGAACGCTTATTTGCCTTCTATCTATGCATTCTGACACTCCCACATTGTGTTCTGCTTCCATTTGGCTCATGTTACAAAGGAGCTTATTGCTGGAGTGAATATGCATTTCTACTCAAGAGTAAGCAACTAAGCGAAATAAAGCCATAGAACGCTTATTTGCCTTCTATCTATGCATTCTGACACTCCAACAATGTGTTCTGCTTCAATTTGGCTCATTTTACAAAGGTGCTCATTTCGGGAGTGAACATGCAGTTCTACTCAAGAGTAAGCAACTAAGCGAAATAAAGCCATAGAACGCTTATTTGCCTTCCATCTATGCATTCTGACACTCCAACAATGTGTTCTGCTTCAATTTGGCTCATTTTACAAAGGTGCTTATTTCTGGAGAGCAGATGCAGTTCTACTCAAGAGTAAGCAACTCAGCGAAATAAAGCCATAGAACGCTTATTTGCCTTCTATCTATGCATTCTGACACTCCCACATTGTGTTCTGCTTCAATTTGGCTCATGTTACAAAGGTGCTTATTGCTGGAGTGAATATGCACTTCTACTCAAGAGTAAGCAACTAAGCGAAATAAAGTCATAGAACGCATATTTGCCATCTCTCCATGCATTCGGACACTCCAACAATGTGTTCTGCTTCAATTTGGCTCATTTTACGAAGGTGATTATTTCTGGAGTGAACATGCATTTCTACTCAAGAGTAAGCGACGAAACGAAATAAAGCCATAGAACGCATATTCGCATTCTATCTATGCATTCTGACACTCCAACAATGTGTTCTGCTTCAATTTGGCTCATTTTACAAAGGTGCTTATTTCTGGAGAGCAGATGCATTTCTACTCAAGAGTAAGCAACTAAGCGAAATAAAGTCATAGAACGCTTATTTGCCTTCTATCTATGCATTCTGACACTCCAACAATGTGTTCTGCTTCAATTTGGCTCATTTTACAAAGGTGCTTATTTGCTGGAGTGAATATGCAGTTCTACTCAAGAGTAAGCAACTAAGCGAAATAAAGTCATAGAACGCATATTAGCCTTCTATCTATGCATTCCGACACTCCAACAATGTGTTCTGCTTCAATTTGGCTCATTTTACAAAGGTGATTATTTCTGGAGTGAACATGCATTTCTACTCAAGAGTAAGCGACGAAACGAAATGAAGCCATAGAACGCATATTCGCCTTCTATCTATGCATTCTGACACTCCAACAATGTGTTCTGCTTCAATTTGGCTCATTTTACAAAGGTGATTCTTTCTGGAGAGCAGATGCATTTCTACTCAAGAGTAAGCAACTAAGCGAAATAAAGCCATAGGACGCTTATTTGCCTTCTATCTATGCATTCTGACACTCCAACAATGTGTTCTGTTTCAATTTGGCTCATTTTACAAAGGTGCTTTTTGCTGGAGTGAATATGCAGTTCTACTCAAGAGTAAGCAACTCAGCGAAATAAAGCCATAGAACGCTTATTTGCCTTCTATCTATGCATTCTGACACTCCAACAATGTGTTCTGCTTCAATTTGGCTCATTTTACAAAGGTGCTCATTGCTGGAGTGAATATGCAGTTCTACTCAAGTGTAAGCAACTCAGCGAAATAAAGCCATAGAACGCTTATTTGCCTTCTATCTATGCATTCTGACACTCCAACAATGTGTTCTGCTTCAATTTGGCTCATTTTACAAAGGTGCTCATTTGCTGGAGTGAATATGCAGTTCTACTCAAGAGTAAGCAACTCAGCGAAATAAAGCCATAGAACGCATATTAGCCTTCTCTCTATGCATTCTGACACTCCAACAATGTGTTCTGCTTCAATTTGGCTCATTTTACAAAGGTGATTATTTCTGGAGTGAACATGCATTTCTACTCAAGAGTAAGCGACGAAACGAAATAAAGCCATAGAACGCATATTCGCATTCTATCTATGCATTCTGACACTCCAACAATGTGTACTGCTTCAATTTGGCTCATTTTACAAAGGTGCGTATTTCTGGAGAGCAGATGCATTTCTACTCAAGAGTAAGCAACTAAGCGAAATAAAGTCATAGAACGCATATTTGCCTTCTCTCTATGCATTCTGACACTCCAACAATGTGTTCTGCTTCAATTTGGCTCATTTTACAAAGGTGCGTATTTCTGGAGTGAACATGCAGTTCTACTCAAGAGTAGCAACTAAGCGAAATAAAGCCATAAAACGCTTATTTGCCTTCTATCTATGCATTCTGACACTCCCACATTGTGTTCCGCTTCCATTTGGCTCATGTTAGAAAGGTGCTTATTGCTGGAGTGAATATGCAGTTCTACTCAAGAGTAAGCAACTAAGCGAAATAAAGCCATAGAACGCTTATTTGCCTTCTATCTATGCATTCTGACACTCCAACAATGTGTTCTGCTTCAATTTGGCTCATTTTACAAAGGTGCTTTTTGCTGGAGTGAATATGCAGTTCTACTCAAGTGTAAGCAACTCTGCGAAATAAAGCCATAGAACGCTTATTTGCCTTCTATCTATGCATTCTGACACTCCAACAATGTGTTCTGCTTCAATTTGGCTCATTTTACAAAGGTGCTTATTTGCTGGAGTGAATATGCAGTTCTACTCAAGAGTAAGTAACTAAGCGAAATAAAGTCATAGAACGCATATTTGCCTTCTCTCTATGCATTCTGACACTCCAACAATGTGTTCTGCTTCAATTTGGCTCATTTTACAAAGGTGATTATTTCTGGAGTGAACATGCATTTCTACTCAAGAGTAAGCGACGAAACGAAATAAAGCCATAGAACGCATATTCGCCTTCTATCTATGCATTCGGACACTCCAACAATGTGTTCTGCTTCAATTTGGCTCATTTTACAAAGGTGATTATTTCTGGAGAGCAGATGCATTTCTACTCAAGAGTAAGCAACTAAGCGAAATAAAGCCATAGAACGCTTATTTGCCTTCCATCTATGCATTCTGACACTCCAACAATGTGTTCTGCTTCAATTTGGCTCATTTTACAAAGGTGCTTATTGCTGGAGTGAATATGCAGTTCTACTCAAGTGTAAGCAACTCAGCGAAATAAAGCCATAGAACGCTTATTTGCCTTCTATCTATGCATTCTGACACTCCAACAATGTGTTCTGCTTCAATTTGGCTCATTTTACAAAGGTGCTTATTTGCTGGAGTGAATATGCAGTTCTACTCAAGAGTAAGCAACTAAGCGAAATAAAGTCATAGAACGCATATTTGCCTTCTCTCTATGCATGCTGACACTCCAACAATGTGTTCTGCTTCAATTTGGCTCATTTTACAAAGGTGCGTATTTCTGGAGTGAACATGCAGTTCTACTCAAGAGTAAGCAACTAAGCGAAATAAAGCCATAGAACGCTTATTTGCCTTCTATCTATGCATTCTGACACTCCCACATTGTGTTCTGCTTCCATTTGGCTCATGTTACAAAGGAGCTTATTGCTGGAGTGAATATGCATTTCTACTCAAGAGTAAGCAACTAAGCGAAATAAAGCCATAGAACGCTTATTTGCCTTCTATCTATGCATTCTGACACTCCAACAATGTGTTCTGCTTCAATTTGGCTCATTTTACAAAGGTGCTTATTGCTGGAGTGAATATGCAGTTCTACTCAAGAGTAAGCAACTAAGCGAAATAAAGTCATAGAACGCATATTTGCCTTCTCTCTATGCATGCTGACACTCCAACAATGTGTTCTGCTTCAATTTGGCTCATTTTACAAAGGTGCGTATTTCTGGAGTGAACATGCAGTTCTACTCAAGAGTAAGCAACTAAGCGAAATAAAGCCATAGAACGCTTATTTGCCTTCTATCTATGCATTCTGACACTCCCACATTGTGTTCTGCTTCCATTTGGCTCATGTTACAAAGGAGCTTATTGCTGGAGTGAATATGCATTTCTACTCAAGAGTAAGCAACTAAGCGAAATAAAGCCATAGAACGCTTATTTGCCTTCTATCTATGCATTCTGACACTCCAACAATGTGTTCTGCTTCAATTTGGCTCATTTTACAAAGGTGCTCATTTCGGGAGTGAACATGCAGTTCTACTCAAGAGTAAGCAACTAAGCGAAATAAAGCCATAGAACGCTTATTTGCCTTCCATCTATGCATTCTGACACTCCAACAATGTGTTCTGCTTCAATTTGGCTCATTTTACAAAGGTGCTTATTTCTGGAGAGCAGATGCAGTTCTACTCAAGAGTAAGCAACTCAGCGAAATAAAGCCATAGAACGCTTATTTGCCTTCTATCTATGCATTCTGACACTCCCACATTGTGTTCTGCTTCAATTTGGCTCATGTTACAAAGGTGCTTATTGCTGGAGTGAATATGCACTTCTACTCAAGAGTAAGCAACTAAGCGAAATAAAGTCATAGAACGCATATTTGCCATCTCTCCATGCATTCGGACACTCCAACAATGTGTTCTGCTTCAATTTGGCTCATTTTACGAAGGTGATTATTTCTGGAGTGAACATGCATTTCTACTCAAGAGTAAGCGACGAAACGAAATAAAGCCATAGAACGCATATTCGCATTCTATCTATGCATTCTGACACTCCAACAATGTGTTCTGCTTCAATTTGGCTCATTTTACAAAGGTGCTTATTTCTGGAGAGCAGATGCATTTCTACTCAAGAGTAAGCAACTAAGCGAAATAAAGTCATAGAACGCTTATTTGCCTTCTATCTATGCATTCTGACACTCCAACAATGTGTTCTGCTTCAATTTGGCTCATTTTACAAAGGTGCTTATTTGCTGGAGTGAATATGCAGTTCTACTCAAGAGTAAGCAACTAAGCGAAATAAAGTCATAGAACGCATATTAGCCTTCTATCTATGCATTCCGACACTCCAACAATGTGTTCTGCTTCAATTTGGCTCATTTTACAAAGGTGATTATTTCTGGAGTGAACATGCATTTCTACTCAAGAGTAAGCGACGAAACGAAATGAAGCCATAGAACGCATATTCGCCTTCTATCTATGCATTCTGACACTCCAACAATGTGTTCTGCTTCAATTTGGCTCATTTTACAAAGGTGATTCTTTCTGGAGAGCAGATGCATTTCTACTCAAGAGTAAGCAACTAAGCGAAATAAAGCCATAGGACGCTTATTTGCCTTCTATCTATGCATTCTGACACTCCAACAATGTGTTCTGTTTCAATTTGGCTCATTTTACAAAGGTGCTTTTTGCTGGAGTGAATATGCAGTTCTACTCAAGAGTAAGCAACTCAGCGAAATAAAGCCATAGAACGCTTATTTGCCTTCTATCTATGCATTCTGACACTCCAACAATGTGTTCTGCTTCAATTTGGCTCATTTTACAAAGGTGCTCATTGCTGGAGTGAATATGCAGTTCTACTCAAGTGTAAGCAACTCAGCGAAATAAAGCCATAGAACGCTTATTTGCCTTCTATCTATGCATTCTGACACTCCAACAATGTGTTCTGCTTCAATTTGGCTCATTTTACAAAGGTGCTCATTTGCTGGAGTGAATATGCAGTTCTACTCAAGAGTAAGCAACTCAGCGAAATAAAGCCATAGAACGCATATTAGCCTTCTCTCTATGCATTCTGACACTCCAACAATGTGTTCTGCTTCAATTTGGCTCATTTTACAAAGGTGATTATTTCTGGAGTGAACATGCATTTCTACTCAAGAGTAAGCGACGAAACGAAATAAAGCCATAGAACGCATATTCGCATTCTATCTATGCATTCTGACACTCCAACAATGTGTACTGCTTCAATTTGGCTCATTTTACAAAGGTGCGTATTTCTGGAGAGCAGATGCATTTCTACTCAAGAGTAAGCAACTAAGCGAAATAAAGTCATAGAACGCATATTTGCCTTCTCTCTATGCATTCTGACACTCCAACAATGTGTTCTGCTTCAATTTGGCTCATTTTACAAAGGTGCGTATTTCTGGAGTGAACATGCAGTTCTACTCAAGAGTAGCAACTAAGCGAAATAAAGCCATAAAACGCTTATTTGCCTTCTATCTATGCATTCTGACACTCCCACATTGTGTTCTGCTTCCATTTGGCTCATGTTAGAAAGGTGCTTATTGCTGGAGTGAATATGCAGTTCTACTCAAGAGTAAGCAACTAAGCGAAATAAAGCCATAGAACGCTTATTTGCCTTCTATCTATGCATTCTGACACTCCAACAATGTGTTCTGCTTCAATTTGGCTCATTTTACAAAGGTGCTTTTTGCTGGAGTGAATATGCAGTTCTACTCAAGTGTAAGCAACTCTGCGAAATAAAGCCATAGAACGCTTATTTGCCTTCTATCTATGCATTCTGACACTCCAACAATGTGTTCTGCTTCAATTTGGCTCATTTTACAAAGGTGATTATTTCTGGAGAGCAGATGCATTTCTACTCAAGAGTAAGCAACTAAGCGAAATAAAGCCATAGAACGCTTATTTGCCTTCCATCTATGCATTCTGACACTCCAACAATGTGTTCTGCTTCAATTTGGCTCATTTTACAAAGGTGCTTATTGCTGGAGTGAATATGCAGTTCTACTCAAGAGTAAGCAACTAAGCGAAATAAAGTCATAGAACGCATATTTGCCTTCTCTCTATGCATGCTGACACTCCAACAATGTGTTCTGCTTCAATTTGGCTCATTTTACAAAGGTGCGTATTTCTGGAGTGAACATGCAGTTCTACTCAAGAGTAAGCAACTAAGCGAAATAAAGCCATAGAACGCTTATTTGCCTTCTATCTATGCATTCTGACACTCCCACATTGTGTTCTGCTTCCATTTGGCTCATGTTACAAAGGAGCTTATTGCTGGAGTGAATATGCATTTCTACTCAAGAGTAAGCAACTAAGCGAAATAAAGCCATAGAACGCTTATTTGCCTTCTATCTATGCATTCTGACACTCCAACAATGTGTTCTGCTTCAATTTGGCTCATTTTACAAAGGTGCTCATTTCGGGAGTGAACATGCAGTTCTACTCAAGAGTAAGCAACTAAGCGAAATAAAGCCATAGAACGCTTATTTGCCTTCTATCTATGCATTCTGACACTCCCACATTGTGTTCTGCTTCCATTTGGCTCATGTTACAAAGGAGCTTATTGCTGGAGTGAATATGCATTTCTACTCAAGAGTAAGCAACTAAGCGAAATAAAGCCATAGAACGCTTATTTGCCTTCTATCTATGCATTCTGACACTCCAACAATGTGTTCTGCTTCAATTTGGCTCATTTTACAAAGGTGCTTATTGCTGGAGTGAATATGCAGTTCTACTCAAGAGTAAGCAACTAAGCGAAATAAAGTCATAGAACGCATATTTGCCTTCTCTCTATGCATGCTGACACTCCAACAATGTGTTCTGCTTCAATTTGGCTCATTTTACAAAGGTGCGTATTTCTGGAGTGAACATGCAGTTCTACTCAAGAGTAAGCAACTAAGCGAAATAAAGCCATAGAACGCTTATTTGCCTTCTATCTATGCATTCTGACACTCCCACATTGTGTTCTGCTTCCATTTGGCTCATGTTACAAAGGAGCTTATTGCTGGAGTGAATATGCATTTCTACTCAAGAGTAAGCAACTAAGCGAAATAAAGCCATAGAACGCTTATTTGCCTTCTATCTATGCATTCTGACACTCCAACAATGTGTTCTGCTTCAATTTGGCTCATTTTACAAAGGTGCTCATTTCGGGAGTGAACATGCAGTTCTACTCAAGAGTAAGCAACTAAGCGAAATAAAGCCATAGAACGCTTATTTGCCTTCCATCTATGCATTCTGACACTCCAACAATGTGTTCTGCTTCAATTTGGCTCATTTTACAAAGGTGCTTATTTCTGGAGAGCAGATGCAGTTCTACTCAAGAGTAAGCAACTCAGCGAAATAAAGCCATAGAACGCTTATTTGCCTTCTATCTATGCATTCTGACACTCCCACATTGTGTTCTGCTTCAATTTGGCTCATGTTACAAAGGTGCTTATTGCTGGAGTGAATATGCACTTCTACTCAAGAGTAAGCAACTAAGCGAAATAAAGTCATAGAACGCATATTTGCCATCTCTCCATGCATTCGGACACTCCAACAATGTGTTCTGCTTCAATTTGGCTCATTTTACGAAGGTGATTATTTCTGGAGTGAACATGCATTTCTACTCAAGAGTAAGCGACGAAACGAAATAAAGCCATAGAACGCATATTCGCATTCTATCTATGCATTCTGACACTCCAACAATGTGTTCTGCTTCAATTTGGCTCATTTTACAAAGGTGCTTATTTCTGGAGAGCAGATGCATTTCTACTCAAGAGTAAGCAACTAAGCGAAATAAAGTCATAGAACGCTTATTTGCCTTCTATCTATGCATTCTGACACTCCAACAATGTGTTCTGCTTCAATTTGGCTCATTTTACAAAGGTGCTTATTTGCTGGAGTGAATATGCAGTTCTACTCAAGAGTAAGCAACTAAGCGAAATAAAGTCATAGAACGCATATTAGCCTTCTATCTATGCATTCCGACACTCCAACAATGTGTTCTGCTTCAATTTGGCTCATTTTACAAAGGTGATTATTTCTGGAGTGAACATGCATTTCTACTCAAGAGTAAGCGACGAAACGAAATGAAGCCATAGAACGCATATTCGCCTTCTATCTATGCATTCTGACACTCCAACAATGTGTTCTGCTTCAATTTGGCTCATTTTACAAAGGTGATTCTTTCTGGAGAGCAGATGCATTTCTACTCAAGAGTAAGCAACTAAGCGAAATAAAGCCATAGGACGCTTATTTGCCTTCTATCTATGCATTCTGACACTCCAACAATGTGTTCTGTTTCAATTTGGCTCATTTTACAAAGGTGCTTTTTGCTGGAGTGAATATGCAGTTCTACTCAAGAGTAAGCAACTCAGCGAAATAAAGCCATAGAACGCTTATTTGCCTTCTATCTATGCATTCTGACACTCCAACAATGTGTTCTGCTTCAATTTGGCTCATTTTACAAAGGTGCTCATTGCTGGAGTGAATATGCAGTTCTACTCAAGTGTAAGCAACTCAGCGAAATAAAGCCATAGAACGCTTATTTGCCTTCTATCTATGCATTCTGACACTCCAACAATGTGTTCTGCTTCAATTTGGCTCATTTTACAAAGGTGCTCATTTGCTGGAGTGAATATGCAGTTCTACTCAAGAGTAAGCAACTCAGCGAAATAAAGCCATAGAACGCATATTAGCCTTCTCTCTATGCATTCTGACACTCCAACAATGTGTTCTGCTTCAATTTGGCTCATTTTACAAAGGTGATTATTTCTGGAGTGAACATGCATTTCTACTCAAGAGTAAGCGACGAAACGAAATAAAGCCATAGAACGCATATTCGCATTCTATCTATGCATTCTGACACTCCAACAATGTGTACTGCTTCAATTTGGCTCATTTTACAAAGGTGCGTATTTCTGGAGAGCAGATGCATTTCTACTCAAGAGTAAGCAACTAAGCGAAATAAAGTCATAGAACGCATATTTGCCTTCTCTCTATGCATTCTGACACTCCAACAATGTGTTCTGCTTCAATTTGGCTCATTTTACAAAGGTGCGTATTTCTGGAGTGAACATGCAGTTCTACTCAAGAGTAGCAACTAAGCGAAATAAAGCCATAAAACGCTTATTTGCCTTCTATCTATGCATTCTGACACTCCCACATTGTGTTCTGCTTCCATTTGGCTCATGTTAGAAAGGTGCTTATTGCTGGAGTGAATATGCAGTTCTACTCAAGAGTAAGCAACTAAGCGAAATAAAGCCATAGAACGCTTATTTGCCTTCTATCTATGCATTCTGACACTCCAACAATGTGTTCTGCTTCAATTTGGCTCATTTTACAAAGGTGCTTTTTGCTGGAGTGAATATGCAGTTCTACTCAAGTGTAAGCAACTCTGCGAAATAAAGCCATAGAACGCTTATTTGCCTTCTATCTATGCATTCTGACACTCCAACAATGTGTTCTGCTTCAATTTGGCTCATTTTACAAAGGTGATTATTTCTGGAGAGCAGATGCATTTCTACTCAAGAGTAAGCAACTAAGCGAAATAAAGCCATAGAACGCTTATTTGCCTTCCATCTATGCATTCTGACACTCCAACAATGTGTTCTGCTTCAATTTGGCTCATTTTACAAAGGTGCTTATTGCTGGAGTGAATATGCAGTTCTACTCAAGAGTAAGCAACTAAGCGAAATAAAGTCATAGAACGCATATTTGCCTTCTCTCTATGCATGCTGACACTCCAACAATGTGTTCTGCTTCAATTTGGCTCATTTTACAAAGGTGCGTATTTCTGGAGTGAACATGCAGTTCTACTCAAGAGTAAGCAACTAAGCGAAATAAAGCCATAGAACGCTTATTTGCCTTCTATCTATGCATTCTGACACTCCCACATTGTGTTCTGCTTCCATTTGGCTCATGTTACAAAGGAGCTTATTGCTGGAGTGAATATGCATTTCTACTCAAGAGTAAGCAACTAAGCGAAATAAAGCCATAGAACGCTTATTTGCCTTCTATCTATGCATTCTGACACTCCAACAATGTGTTCTGCTTCAATTTGGCTCATTTTACAAAGGTGCTCATTTCGGGAGTGAACATGCAGTTCTACTCAAGAGTAAGCAACTAAGCGAAATAAAGCCATAGAACGCTTATTTGCCTTCCATCTATGCATTCTGACACTCCAACAATGTGTTCTGCTTCAATTTGGCTCATTTTACAAAGGTGCTTATTTCTGGAGAGCAGATGCAGTTCTACTCAAGAGTAAGCAACTCAGCGAAATAAAGCCATAGAACGCTTATTTGCCTTCTATCTATGCATTCTGACACTCCCACATTGTGTTCTGCTTCAATTTGGCTCATGTTACAAAGGTGCTTATTGCTGGAGTGAATATGCACTTCTACTCAAGAGTAAGCAACTAAGCGAAATAAAGTCATAGAACGCATATTTGCCATCTCTCCATGCATTCGGACACTCCAACAATGTGTTCTGCTTCAATTTGGCTCATTTTACGAAGGTGATTATTTCTGGAGTGAACATGCATTTCTACTCAAGAGTAAGCGACGAAACGAAATAAAGCCATAGAACGCATATTCGCATTCTATCTATGCATTCTGACACTCCAACAATGTGTTCTGCTTCAATTTGGCTCATTTTACAAAGGTGCTTATTTCTGGAGAGCAGATGCATTTCTACTCAAGAGTAAGCAACTAAGCGAAATAAAGTCATAGAACGCTTATTTGCCTTCTATCTATGCATTCTGACACTCCAACAATGTGTTCTGCTTCAATTTGGCTCATTTTACAAAGGTGCTTATTTGCTGGAGTGAATATGCAGTTCTACTCAAGAGTAAGCAACTAAGCGAAATAAAGTCATAGAACGCATATTAGCCTTCTATCTATGCATTCCGACACTCCAACAATGTGTTCTGCTTCAATTTGGCTCATTTTACAAAGGTGATTATTTCTGGAGTGAACATGCATTTCTACTCAAGAGTAAGCGACGAAACGAAATGAAGCCATAGAACGCATATTCGCCTTCTATCTATGCATTCTGACACTCCAACAATGTGTTCTGCTTCAATTTGGCTCATTTTACAAAGGTGATTCTTTCTGGAGAGCAGATGCATTTCTACTCAAGAGTAAGCAACTAAGCGAAATAAAGCCATAGGACGCTTATTTGCCTTCTATCTATGCATTCTGACACTCCAACAATGTGTTCTGTTTCAATTTGGCTCATTTTACAAAGGTGCTTTTTGCTGGAGTGAATATGCAGTTCTACTCAAGAGTAAGCAACTCAGCGAAATAAAGCCATAGAACGCTTATTTGCCTTCTATCTATGCATTCTGACACTCCAACAATGTGTTCTGCTTCAATTTGGCTCATTTTACAAAGGTGCTCATTGCTGGAGTGAATATGCAGTTCTACTCAAGTGTAAGCAACTCAGCGAAATAAAGCCATAGAACGCTTATTTGCCTTCTATCTATGCATTCTGACACTCCAACAATGTGTTCTGCTTCAATTTGGCTCATTTTACAAAGGTGCTCATTTGCTGGAGTGAATATGCAGTTCTACTCAAGAGTAAGCAACTCAGCGAAATAAAGCCATAGAACGCATATTAGCCTTCTCTCTATGCATTCTGACACTCCAACAATGTGTTCTGCTTCAATTTGGCTCATTTTACAAAGGTGATTATTTCTGGAGTGAACATGCATTTCTACTCAAGAGTAAGCGACGAAACGAAATAAAGCCATAGAACGCATATTCGCATTCTATCTATGCATTCTGACACTCCAACAATGTGTACTGCTTCAATTTGGCTCATTTTACAAAGGTGCGTATTTCTGGAGAGCAGATGCATTTCTACTCAAGAGTAAGCAACTAAGCGAAATAAAGTCATAGAACGCATATTTGCCTTCTCTCTATGCATTCTGACACTCCAACAATGTGTTCTGCTTCAATTTGGCTCATTTTACAAAGGTGCGTATTTCTGGAGTGAACATGCAGTTCTACTCAAGAGTAGCAACTAAGCGAAATAAAGCCATAAAACGCTTATTTGCCTTCTATCTATGCATTCTGACACTCCCACATTGTGTTCTGCTTCCATTTGGCTCATGTTAGAAAGGTGCTTATTGCTGGAGTGAATATGCAGTTCTACTCAAGAGTAAGCAACTAAGCGAAATAAAGCCATAGAACGCTTATTTGCCTTCTATCTATGCATTCTGACACTCCAACAATGTGTTCTGCTTCAATTTGGCTCATTTTACAAAGGTGCTTTTTGCTGGAGTGAATATGCAGTTCTACTCAAGTGTAAGCAACTCTGCGAAATAAAGCCATAGAACGCTTATTTGCCTTCTATCTATGCATTCTGACACTCCAACAATGTGTTCTGCTTCAATTTGGCTCATTTTACAAAGGTGCTTATTTGCTGGAGTGAATATGCAGTTCTACTCAAGAGTAAGTAACTAAGCGAAATAAAGTCATAGAACGCATATTTGCCTTCTCTCTATGCATTCTGACACTCCAACAATGTGTTCTGCTTCAATTTGGCTCATTTTACAAAGGTGATTATTTCTGGAGTGAACATGCATTTCTACTCAAGAGTAAGCGACGAAACGAAATAAAGCCATAGAACGCATATTCGCCTTCTATCTATGCATTCTGACACTCCAACAATGTGTTCTGCTTCAATTTGGCTCATTTTACAAAGGTGATTATTTCTGGAGAGCAGATGCATTTCTACTCAAGAGTAAGCAACTAAGCGAAATAAAGCCATAGAACGCTTATTTGCCTTCCATCTATGCATTCTGACACTCCAACAATGTGTTCTGCTTCAATTTGGCTCATTTTACAAAGGTGCTTATTGCTGGAGTGAATATGCAGTTCTACTCAAGTGTAAGCAACTCAGCGAAATAAAGCCATAGAACGCTTATTTGCCTTCTATCTATGCATTCTGACACTCCAACAATGTGTTCTGCTTCAATTTGGCTCATTTTACAAAGGTGCTTATTTGCTGGAGTGAATATGCAGTTCTACTCAAGAGTAAGCAACTAAGCGAAATAAAGTCATAGAACGCATATTTGCCTTCTCTCTATGCATGCTGACACTCCAACAATGTGTTCTGCTTCAATTTGGCTCATTTTACAAAGGTGCGTATTTCTGGAGTGAACATGCAGTTCTACTCAAGAGTAAGCAACTAAGCGAAATAAAGCCATAGAACGCTTATTTGCCTTCTATCTATGCATTCTGACACTCCCACATTGTGTTCTGCTTCCATTTGGCTCATGTTACAAAGGAGCTTATTGCTGGAGTGAATATGCATTTCTACTCAAGAGTAAGCAACTAAGCGAAATAAAGCCATAGAACGCTTATTTGCCTTCTATCTATGCATTCTGACACTCCAACAATGTGTTCTGCTTCAATTTGGCTCATTTTACAAAGGTGCTCATTTCGGGAGTGAACATGCAGTTCTACTCAAGAGTAAGCAACTAAGCGAAATAAAGCCATAGAACGCTTATTTGCCTTCCATCTATGCATTCTGACACTCCAACAATGTGTTCTGCTTCAATTTGGCTCATTTTACAAAGGTGCTTATTTCTGGAGAGCAGATGCAGTTCTACTCAAGAGTAAGCAACTCAGCGAAATAAAGCCATAGAACGCTTATTTGCCTTCTATCTATGCATTCTGACACTCCCACATTGTGTTCTGCTTCAATTTGGCTCATGTTACAAAGGTGCTTATTGCTGGAGTGAATATGCACTTCTACTCAAGAGTAAGCAACTAAGCGAAATAAAGTCATAGAACGCATATTTGCCATCTCTCCATGCATTCGGACACTCCAACAATGTGTTCTGCTTCAATTTGGCTCATTTTACGAAGGTGATTATTTCTGGAGTGAACATGCATTTCTACTCAAGAGTAAGCGACGAAACGAAATAAAGCCATAGAACGCATATTCGCATTCTATCTATGCATTCTGACACTCCAACAATGTGTTCTGCTTCAATTTGGCTCATTTTACAAAGGTGCTTATTTCTGGAGAGCAGATGCATTTCTACTCAAGAGTAAGCAACTAAGCGAAATAAAGTCATAGAACGCTTATTTGCCTTCTATCTATGCATTCTGACACTCCAACAATGTGTTCTGCTTCAATTTGGCTCATTTTACAAAGGTGCTTATTTGCTGGAGTGAATATGCAGTTCTACTCAAGAGTAAGCAACTAAGCGAAATAAAGTCATAGAACGCATATTAGCCTTCTATCTATGCATTCCGACACTCCAACAATGTGTTCTGCTTCAATTTGGCTCATTTTACAAAGGTGATTATTTCTGGAGTGAACATGCATTTCTACTCAAGAGTAAGCGACGAAACGAAATGAAGCCATAGAACGCATATTCGCCTTCTATCTATGCATTCTGACACTCCAACAATGTGTTCTGCTTCAATTTGGCTCATTTTACAAAGGTGATTCTTTCTGGAGAGCAGATGCATTTCTACTCAAGAGTAAGCAACTAAGCGAAATAAAGCCATAGGACGCTTATTTGCCTTCTATCTATGCATTCTGACACTCCAACAATGTGTTCTGTTTCAATTTGGCTCATTTTACAAAGGTGCTTTTTGCTGGAGTGAATATGCAGTTCTACTCAAGAGTAAGCAACTCAGCGAAATAAAGCCATAGAACGCTTATTTGCCTTCTATCTATGCATTCTGACACTCCAACAATGTGTTCTGCTTCAATTTGGCTCATTTTACAAAGGTGCTCATTGCTGGAGTGAATATGCAGTTCTACTCAAGTGTAAGCAACTCAGCGAAATAAAGCCATAGAACGCTTATTTGCCTTCTATCTATGCATTCTGACACTCCAACAATGTGTTCTGCTTCAATTTGGCTCATTTTACAAAGGTGCTCATTTGCTGGAGTGAATATGCAGTTCTACTCAAGAGTAAGCAACTCAGCGAAATAAAGCCATAGAACCCTTATTTGCCTTCTCTCCATGCATTCTGACACTCCAACAATGTGTTCTGCTTCAATTTGGCTCATTTTACAAAGGTGATTATTTCTGGAGTGAACATGCATTTCTACTCAAGAGGAAGCGACGAAACGAAATAAAGCCATAGAACGCATATTCGCATTCTATCTATGCATTCTGACACTCCAACAATGTGTTCTGCTTCAATTTGGCTCATTTTACAAAGGTGCTAATTTCTGGAGAGCAGATGCATTTCTACTCAAGAGTAAGCAACTAAGCGAAATAAAGCCATAGAACGCTTATTTGATTTCTATCTATGCATTCTGACACTCCAACAATGTGTTCTGCTTCAATTTGGCTCATTTTACAAAGGTGCGTATTTCTGGAGAGCAGATGCATTTCTACTCAAGAGTAAGCAACTAAGCGAAATAAAGTCATAGAACGCATATTTGCCTTCTCTCTATGCATTCTGACACTCCAACAATGTGTTCTGCTTCAATTTGGCTCATTTTACAAAGGTGCTTTTTGCTGGAGTGAATATGCAGTTCTACTCAAGAGTAAGCAACTCAGCGAAATAAAGCCATAGAACGCTTATTTGCGTTCTTTCTAAGCATTCTGACACTCCAACTATGTGTTCTGCTTCAATTTGGCTCATTTTACAAAGGTGCTTTTTGCTGGAGTGAATATGCAGTTCTACTCAAGTGTAAGCAACACAGCGAAATAAAGCCATAGAACGCTTATTTGCCTTCTATCTATGCATTCTGACACTCCAACAATGTGTTCTGCTGCAATTTGGCTCATTTTACAAAGGTGCTTATTTGCTGGAGTGATTATGCAGTTCTACTCAAGAGTAAGTAACTAAGCGAAATTAAGTCATAGAACGCATATTTGCCTTCTCTCTATGCATTCTGACACTCCAACAATGTGTTCTGCTTCAATTTGGCTCATTTTACAAAGGTGATTATTTCTGGAGTGAACATGCATTTCTACTCAAGAGTAAGCGACGAAACGAAATAAAGCCATAGAACGCATATTCGCCTTCTATCTATGCATTCTGACACTCCAACAATGTGTTCTGCTTCAATTTGGCTCATTTTACAAAGGTGCTCATTTCTGGAGTGAACATGCAGTTCTACTCAAGAGTAAGCAACTAAGCGAAATAAAGCCATAGAACGCTTATTTGCCTTCTATCTATGCATTCTGACACTCCAACAATGTGTTCTGCTTCAATTTGGCTCATTTTACAAAGGTGCTCATTTCTGGAGAGCAGATAAATTTCTAGTCAAGAGTAAGCAACTAAGCGAAATAAAGTAATAGAACGCATATTTGCCTTCTCTCCATGCATTCGGACACTCCAACAATGTGTTCTGCTTCAATTTGGCTCATTTTACAAAGGTGCTTATTTCTGGAGAGCAGATGCATTTCTACTCAAGAGTAAGCGACGAAACGAAATAAAGCCATAGAACGCATATTCGCCTTCTATCTATGCATTCTGACACTCCAACAATGTGTTCTACTTCAATTTGGCTCATTTTACAAAGGTGCTTATTTCTGGAGAGCAGATGCATTTCTACTCAAGAGTAAGCAACTAAGCGAAATAAAGCCATAGGACGCTTATTTGCCTTCTATCTATGCATTCTGACACTCCAACAATGTGTTCTGCTTCAATTTGGCTCATTTTACAAAGGTGCTTTTTGCTGGAGTGAATATGCAGTTCTACTCAAGAGTAAGCAACTCAGCGAAATAAAGCCATAGAACCCTTATTTGCCTTCTCTCCATGCATTCGGACACTCCAACAATGTGTTCTGCTTCAATTTGGCTCATTTTACAAAGGTGCTTATTTCTGGAGAGCAGATGCATTTCTACTCAAGAGTAAGCGACGAAACGAAATAAAGCCATAGAACGCATATTCGCCTTCTATCTATGCATTCTGACACTCCAACAATGTGTTCTGCTTCAATTTGGCTCATTTTACAAAGGTGCTTATTTCTGGAGAGCAGATGCATTTCTACTCAAGAGTAAGCAACTAAGCGAAATAAAGCCATAGGACGCTTATTTGCCTTCTATCTATGCATTCTGACACTCCAACAATGTGTTCTGCTTCAATTTGGCTCATTTTACAAAGGTGCTTTTTGCTGGAGTGAATATGCAGTTCTACTCAAGAGTAAGCAACTCAGCGAAATAAAGCCATAGAACGCTTATTTGCCTTCTATCTATGCATTCTGACACTCCAGCGATGTGTTCTGCTTCAATTTGGCTCATTTTACAAAGGTGATTATTTTTGGAGTGAACATGCATTTCTACTCAAGAGTAAGCGACGAAACGAAATAAAGCCATAGAAGGCATATTCGCCTTCTATCTATGCATTCTGACACTCCAACAATGTGTTCTGCTTCAATTTGGCTCATTTTACAAAGGTGCTTATTTCTGGAGAGCAGATGCATTTCCACTCAAGAGTAAGCAACTAAGCGAAATAAAACCATAGAACGCTTATTTGCCTTCCATCTATGCATTCTGACACTCCAACAATGTGTTCTGCTTCAATTTGGCTCATTTTACAAAGGTGCTTATTGCTGGAGTGAATATGCAGTTCTACTCAAGAGTAAGCAACTCAGCGAAATAAAGCCATAGAACGCTTACTTGCCTTCTATCTATGCATTCCGACACTCCAACAATGTGTCCTGCTTCAATTTGGCTCATTTTACAAAGGTGCTTTTTGCTGGAGTGAATATGCAGTTCTACTCAAGAGTAAGCAACTCAGCGAAATAAAGCCATAGAACGCTTACTTGCCTTCTATCTATGCATTCCGACACTCCAACAATGTGTTCTGCTTCAATTTGGCTCATTTTACAAAGGTGCTTATTGCTGGAGTGAATATGCAGTTCTACTCAAGAGTAAGCAACTCAGCGAAATAAAGCCATAGAACGCTTACTTGCCTTCTATCTATGCATTCTGACACTCGAACAATGTGTTCTGCTTCAATTTGGCTCATTTTACAAAGGTGCTTATTGCTGGAGTGAATATGCAGTTCTACTCAAGAGTAAGCAACTAAGCAAAATAAAGCTATAGAACTCTTATTTGCCTTCTATCTATGCATTCTGACACTCCAACAATGTGTTCTGCTTCAATTTGGCTCATTTTACAAAGGTGCGTATTTCTGGAGAGCAGATGCATTTCTACTCAAGAGTAAGCAACTAAGCGAAATAAAGCCATAGGACGCTTATTTGCCTTCTATCTATGCATTCTGACACTCCAACAATGTGTTCTGCTTCAATTTGGCTCATTTTACAAGGTGATTATTTCTGGAGAGCAGATGCATTTCTACTCAAGAGTAAGCAACTAAGCGAAATAAAGCCATAGGACGCTTATTTGCCTTCTATCTATGCATTGTGACACTCCAACAATGTGTTCTGCTTCAATTTGGCTCATTTTACAAAGGTGCTTTTTGCTGGAGTGAATATGCAGTTCTACTCAAGAGTAAGCAACTCAGCGAAATAAAGCCATAGAACGCTTATTTGCCTTGTATCTATGCATTCTGACACTTCAACGATGTGTTCTGCTTCAATTTGGCTCATTTTACAAAGGTGCGTATTTCTGGAGAGCAGATGCATTTCTACTCAAGAGTAAGCAACTAATCGAAATAAAGCCATAGAACGCTTATTTGCCTTCCATCTATGCATTCTGACACTCCCACATTGTGTTCTGCTTCAATTTGGCTCATGTTACAAAGGTGCTTATTGCTGGAGTGAATATGCAGTTCTACTCAAGAGTAAGCAACTAAGCGAAATAAAGTCATAGAACGCATATTTGCCTCCTCTCCATGCATTCGGACACTCCAACAATGTGTTCTGCTTCAATTTGGCTCATTTTACAAAGGTGCGTATTTCTGGAGTGAACATGCATTTCTACTCAAGAGTAAGCGACGAAACGAAATAAAGCCATATAACGCATATTCGCATTCTATCTATGCATTCTGACACTCCAACAATGTGTTCTGCTTCAATTTGGCTCATTTTACATAGGTGCTTATTTCTGGAGAGCAGATGCATTTCTACTCAAGAGTAAGCAACTAAGCGAAATAAAGTCATAGAACGCTTATTTGCCTTCTATCTATGCATTCTGACACTCCAACAATGTGTTCTGCTTCAATTTGGCTCATTTTACAAAGGTGCTTATTTGCTGGAGTGAATATGCAGTTCTACTCAAGAGTAAGCAACTCAGCGAAATAAAGTCATAGAACGCATATTTGCCTTCTCTCTATGCATTCTGACACTCCAACAATGTGTTCTGCTTCAATTTGGCTCATTTTACAAAGGTAATTATTTCTGGAGTGAACATGCATTTCTACTCAAGAGAAAGCGACGAAACGAAATAAAGCCATAGAACGCATATTCGCCTTCTATCTATGCATTCTGACACTCCAACAATGTGTTCTGCTTCAATTTGGCTCATTTTACAAAGGTGCGTATTTCTGGAGTGAATATGCATTTCTACTCAAGAGTAAGCAACTAAGCGAAATAAAGTCATAGAACGCTTACTTGCCTTCTATCTATGCATTCCGACACTCCAACAATGTGTTCTGCTTCAATTTGGCTCATTTTACAAAGGTGCTTATTGCTGGAGTGAATATGCAGTTCTACTCAAGAGTAAGCAACTCAGCGAAATAAAGCCATAGAACGCTTACTTGCCTTCTACCTATGCATTCTGACACTCGAACAATGTGTTCTGCTTCAATTTGGCTCATTTTACAAAGGTGCTTATTGCTGGAGTGAATATGCAGTTCTACTCAAGAGTAAGCAACTAAGCAAAATAAAGCTATAGAACTCTTATTTGCCTTCTATCTATGCATTCTGACACTCCAACAATGTGTTCTGCTTCAATTTGGCTCATTTTACAAAGGTGCTCATTTCTGGAGAGCAGATACATTTCTACTCAAGAGTAAGCAACTAAGCGAAATAAAGCCATGGAACGCTTATTTGCCTTCTATCTATGCATTCTGACACTCCAACAATGTGTTCTGCTTCAATTTGGCTCATTTTACAAAGGTGCGTATTTCTGGAGTGAATATGCATTTCTACTCAAGAGTAAGCAACTAAGCGAAATAAAGTCATAGAACGCATATTTGCCTTCTCTCTATGCATTCTGACACTCCAACAATGTGTTCTGCTTCAAATTGGCTCATTTTACAAAGGTGATTATTTCTGGCGTGAATATGCAGTTCTACTCAAGAGTAAGCAACTCAGCGAAATAAAGCCATAGAACGCTTATTTGCCTTCTATCTATGCATTCTGACACTCCAACAATGTGTTCTGCTTCAATTTGGCTCATTTTACAAAGGTGCTTTTTGCTGGAGTGAATATGCAGTTCTACTCAAGTGTAAGCAACTAAGCGACATAAAGTCATAGAACGCATATTTGCCTTCTATCTATGCATTCTGACACTCCAACAATGTGTTCTGCTTCAATTTGGCTCATTTTACAAAGGTGATTATTTCTGGAGTGAACATGCATTTCTACTCAAGAGTAAGCGACGAAACGAAATAAAGTCATAGAACGCATATTCGCCTTCTATCTATGCATTCTGAGACTCCAACAATGTGTTCTGCTTCAATTTGGCTCATTTTACAAAGGTGATTATTTCTGGAGTGAACATGCATTTCTACTCAAGAGTAAGCAACTAAGCGAAATAAAGCCATAGGACGCTTATTTGCCTTCTATCTATGCATTCTGACACTCCAACAATGTGTTCTGCTTCAATTTGGCTCATTTTACAAAGGTGCTTTTTGCTGGCGTGATTATGCAGTTCTACTCAAGAGTAAGCAACTAAGCGAAATAAAGCCATTGAACGCTTACTTGCCTTCTATCTATGCATTCCGACACTCCAACAATGTGTCCTGCTTCAATTTGGCTCATTTTACAAAGGTGCTTTTTGCTGGAGTGAATATGCAGTTCTACTCAAGAGTAAGCAACTCAGCGAAATAAAGCCATAGAACGCTTACTTGCCTTCTATCTATGCATTCCGACACTCCAACAATGTGTTCTGCTTCAATTTGGCTCATTTTACAAAGGTGCTTATTGCTGGAGTGAATATGCAGTTCTACTCAAGAGTAAGCAACTCAGCGAAATAAAGCCATAGAACGCTTACTTGCCTTCTATCTATGCATTCTGACACTCGAACAATGTGTTCTGCTTCAATTTGGCTCATTTTACAAAGGTGCTTATTGCTGGAGTGAATATGCAGTTCTACTCAAGAGTAAGCAACTAAGCAAAATAAAGCTATAGAACACTTATTTGCCTTCTATCTATGCATTCTGACACTCCAACAATGTGTTCTGCTTCAATTTGGCTCATTTTACAAAGGTGCGTATTTCTGGAGAGCAGATGCATTTCTACTCAAGAGTAAGCAACTAAGCGAAATAAAGCCATAGGACGCTTATTTGCCTTCTATCTATGCATTCTGACACTCCAACAATGTGTTCTGCTTCAATTTGGCTCATTTTACAAGGTGATTATTTCTGGAGAGCAGATGCATTTCTACTCAAGAGTAAGCAACTAAGCGAAATAAAGCCATAGGACGCTTATTTGCCTTCTATCTATGCATTGTGACACTCCAACAATGTGTTCTGCTTCAATTTGGCTCATTTTACAAAGGTGCTTTTTGCTGGAGTGAATATGCAGTTCTACTCAAGAGTAAGCAACTCAGCGAAATAAAGCCATAGAACGCTTATTTGCCTTGTATCTATGCATTCTGACACTTCAACGATGTGTTCTGCTTCAATTTGGCTCATTTTACAAAGGTGCGTATTTCTGGAGAGCAGATGCATTTCTACTCAAGAGTAAGCAACTAATCGAAATAAAGCCATAGAACGCTTATTTGCCTTCCATCTATGCATTCTGACACTCCCACATTGTGTTCTGCTTCAATTTGGCTCATGTTACAAAGGTGCTTATTGCTGGAGTGAATATGCAGTTCTACTCAAGAGTAAGCAACTAAGCGAAATAAAGTCATAGAACGCATATTTGCCTCCTCTCCATGCATTCGGACACTCCAACAATGTGTTCTGCTTCAATTTGGCTCATTTTACAAAGGTGCGTATTTCTGGAGTGAACATGCATTTCTACTCAAGAGTAAGCGACGAAACGAAATAAAGCCATATAACGCATATTCGCATTCTATCTATGCATTCTGACACTCCAACAATGTGTTCTGCTTCAATTTGGCTCATTTTACATAGGTGCTTATTTCTGGAGAGCAGATGCATTTCTACTCAAGAGTAAGCAACTAAGCGAAATAAAGTCATAGAACGCTTATTTGCCTTCTATCTATGCATTCTGACACTCCAACAATGTGTTCTGCTTCAATTTGGCTCATTTTACAAAGGTGCCTATTTGCTGGAGTGAATATGCAGTTCTACTCAAGAGTAAGCAACTCAGCGAAATAAAGTCATAGAACGCATATTTGCCTTCTCTCTATGCATTCTGACACTCCAACAATGTGTTCTGCTTCAATTTGGCTCATTTTACAAAGGTAATTATTTCTGGAGTGAACATGCATTTCTACTCAAGAGAAAGCGACGAAACGAAAAAAAGCCATAGAACGCATATTCGCCTTCTATCTATGCATTCTGACACTCCAACAATGTGTTCTGCTTCAATTTGGCTCATTTTACAAAGGTGATTATTTCTGGAGAGCAGATGCATTTCTACTCAAGAGTAAGCAACTAAGCGAAATAAAGTCATAGAACGCATATTTGCCTTCTCTCTATGCATTCTGACACTCCAACAATGTGTTCTGCTTCAAATTGGCTCATTTTACAAAGGTGATTATTTCTGGCGTGAATATGCAGTTCTACTCAAGAGTAAGCAACTCAGCGAAATAAAGCCATAGAACGCTTATTTGCCTTCTATCTATGCATTCTGACACTCCAACAATGTGTTCTGCTTCAATTTGGCTCATTTTACAAAGGTGCTTTTTGCTGGAGTGAATATGCAGTTCTACTCAAGTGTAAGCAACTAAGCGACATAAAGTCATAGAACGCATATTTGCCTTCTATCTATGCATTCTGACACTCCAACAATGTGTTCTGCTTCAATTTGGCTCATTTTACAAAGGTGATTATTTCTGGAGTGAACATGCATTTCTACTCAAGAGTAAGCGACGAAACGAAATAAAGTCATAGAACGCATATTCGCCTTCTATCTATGCATTCTGAGACTCCAACAATGTGTTCTGCTTCAATTTGGCTCATTTTACAAAGGTGATTATTTCTGGAGTGAACATGCATTTCTACTCAAGAGTAAGCAACTAAGCGAAATAAAGCCATAGGACGCTTATTTGCCTTCTATCTATGCATTCTGACACTCCAACAATGTGTTCTGCTTCAATTTGGCTCATTTTACAAAGGTGCTTTTTGCTGGCGTGATTATGCAGTTCTACTCAAGAGTAAGCAACTAAGCGAAATAAAGCCATTGAACGCTTACTTGCCTTCTATCTATGCATTCCGACACTCCAACAATGTGTCCTGCTTCAATTTGGCTCATTTTACAAAGGTGCTTTTTGCTGGAGTGAATATGCAGTTCTACTCAAGAGTAAGCAACTCAGCGAAATAAAGCCATAGAACGCTTACTTGCCTTCTATCTATGCATTCCGACACTCCAACAATGTGTTCTGCTTCAATTTGGCTCATTTTACAAAGGTGCTTATTGCTGGAGTGAATATGCAGTTCTACTCAAGAGTAAGCAACTCAGCGAAATAAAGCCATAGAACGCTTACTTGCCTTCTATCTATGCATTCTGACACTCGAACAATGTGTTCTGCTTCAATTTGGCTCATTTTACAAAGGTGCTTATTGCTGGAGTGAATATGCAGTTCTACTCAAGAGTAAGCAACTAAGCAAAATAAAGCTATAGAACTCTTATTTGCCTTCTATCTATGCATTCTGACACTCCAACAATGTGTTCTGCTTCAATTTGGCTCATTTTACAAAGGTGCGTATTTCTGGAGAGCAGATGCATTTCTACTCAAGAGTAAGCAACTAAGCGAAATAAAGCCATAGGACGCTTATTTGCCTTCTATCTATGCATTCTGACACTCCAACAATGTGTTCTGCTTCAATTTGGCTCATTTTACAAGGTGATTATTTCTGGAGAGCAGATGCATTTCTACTCAAGAGTAAGCAACTAAGCGAAATAAAGCCATAGGACGCTTATTTGCCTTCTATCTATGCATTGTGACACTCCAACAATGTGTTCTGCTTCAATTTGGCTCATTTTACAAAGGTGCTTTTTGCTGGAGTGAATATGCAGTTCTACTCAAGAGTAAGCAACTCAGCGAAATAAAGCCATAGAACGCTTATTTGCCTTGTATCTATGCATTCTGACACTTCAACGATGTGTTCTGCTTCAATTTGGCTCATTTTACAAAGGTGCGTATTTCTGGAGAGCAGATGCATTTCTACTCAAGAGTAAGCAACTAATCGAAATAAAGCCATAGAACGCTTATTTGCCTTCCATCTATGCATTCTGACACTCCCACATTGTGTTCTGCTTCAATTTGGCTCATGTTACAAAGGTGCTTATTGCTGGAGTGAATATGCAGTTCTACTCAAGAGTAAGCAACTAAGCGAAATAAAGTCATAGAACGCATATTTGCCTCCTCTCCATGCATTCGGACACTCCAACAATGTGTTCTGCTTCAATTTGGCTCATTTTACAAAGGTGCGTATTTCTGGAGTGAACATGCATTTCTACTCAAGAGTAAGCGACGAAACGAAATAAAGCCATATAACGCATATTCGCATTCTATCTATGCATTCTGACACTCCAACAATGTGTTCTGCTTCAATTTGGCTCATTTTACATAGGTGCTTATTTCTGGAGAGCAGATGCATTTCTACTCAAGAGTAAGCAACTAAGCGAAATAAAGTCATAGAACGCTTATTTGCCTTCTATCTATGCATTCTGACACTCCAACAATGTGTTCTGCTTCAATTTGGCTCATTTTACAAAGGTGCTTATTTGCTGGAGTGAATATGCAGTTCTACTCAAGAGTAAGCAACTCAGCGAAATAAAGTCATAGAACGCATATTTGCCTTCTCTCTATGCATTCTGACACTCCAACAATGTGTTCTGCTTCAATTTGGCTCATTTTACAAAGGTAATTATTTCTGGAGTGAACATGCATTTCTACTCAAGAGAAAGCGACGAAACGAAATAAAGCCATAGAACGCATATTCGCCTTCTATCTATGCATTCTGACACTCCAACAATGTGTTCTGCTTCAATTTGGCTCATTTTACAAAGGTGATTATTTCTGGAGAGCAGATGCATTTCTACTCAAGAGTAAGCAACTAAGCGAAATAAAGCCATGGAACGCTTAATTGCCTTCCATCTATGCATTCTGACACTCCAACAATGTGTTCTGCTTCAATTTGGCTCATTTTACAAAGGTGCGTATTTGTGGAGAGCAGATGCATTTCTACTCAAAAGTAAGCAACTAATCGAAATAAAGCCATAGAACGCTTATTTGCCTTCCATCTATGCATTCTGACACTCCAACAATGTGTTCTGCTTCAATTTGGCTCATTTTACAAAGGTGCTTATTGCTGGAGTGAATATGCAGTTCTACTCAAGTGTAAGCAACTCAGCGAAATAAAGCCATAGAACGCATATTAGCCTTCTCTCTATGCATTCTGACACTCCAACAATGTGTTCTGCTTCAATTTGGCTCATGTTACAAAGGTGCTTATTGCTGGAGTGAATATGCAGTTCTACTCAAGAGTAAGCAACTAAGCGAAATAAAGTCATAGAACGCATATTTGCCTCCTCTCCATGCATTCGGACACTCCAACAATGTGTTCTGCTTCAATTTGGCTCATTTTACAAAGGTGCGTATTTCTGGAGTGAACATGCATTTCTACTCAAGAGTAAGCGACGAAACGAAATAAAGCCATATAACGCATATTCGCATTCTATCTATGCATTCTGACACTCCAACAATGTGTTCTGCTTCAATTTGGCTCATTTTACATAGGTGCTTATTTCTGGAGAGCAGATGCATTTCTACTCAAGAGTAAGCAACTAAGTGAAATAAAGTCATAGAACGCTTATTTGCCTTCTATCTATGCATTCTGACACTCCAACAATGTGTTCTGCTTCAATTTGGCTCATTTTACAAAGGTGCTTATTTGCTGGAGTGAATATGCAGTTCTACTCAAGAGTAAGCAACTCAGCGAAATAAAGTCATAGAACGCATATTTGCCTTCTCTCTATGCATTCTGACACTCCAACAATGTGTTCTGCTTCAATTTGGCTCATTTTACAAAGGTAATTATTTCTGGAGTGAACATGCATTTCTACTCAAGAGAAAGCGACGAAACGAAATAAAGGCATTGAACGCATATTCGACTTCTATCTAGGCATTCTGACATTCCAACAATGTGTTCTGCTTCAATTTGGCTCATTTTACAAAGGTGATTATTTCTGGAGTGAACATGCATTTCTACTCAAGAGTAAGCAACTAAGCGAAATAAAGCCATGGAACGCTTAATTGCCTTCTATCTATGCATTCTGACACTCCAACAATGTTTTCTGCTTCAATTCGACTCATTTTACAAAGCTGCTTATTCCTGGAGTGAACATGCAGTTCTACTCAAGAGTAAGCAACTCTGCGAAATAAAGCCATAGAACGCTTATTTGCCTTCTATCTATGCATTCTGACACTCCAACAATGTGTTCTGCTTCAATTTGGCTCATTTTACAAAGGTGCGTATTTGTGGAGAGCAGATGCATTTCTACTCAAAAGTAAGCAACTAATCGAAATAAAGCCATAGAACGCTTATTTGCCTTCCATCTATGCATTCTGACACTCCAACAATGTGTTCTGCTTCAATTTGGCTCATTTTACAAAGGTGCTTATTGCTGGAGTGAATATGCAGTTCTACTCAAGTGTAAGCAACTCAGCGAAATAACGCCATAGAACGCTTATTTGCCTTCCATCTATGTATTCTGACACTCCAACAATGTGTTCTGCTTCAATTTGGCTCATTTTACCAAGGTGCTTATTTGCTGGAGTGAATATGCAGTTCTACTCAAGAGTAAGCAACTAAGCGAAATAAAGTCATAGAACGCATATTAGCCTTCTCTCTATGCATTCTGACACTCCAACAATGTGTTCTGCTTCAATTTGGCTCATTTTACAAAGGTGATTATTTCTGGAGTGAACATGCAGTTCTACTCAAGAGTAAGCAACTAAGCGAAATAAAGTCATAGAACGCATATTTGCCTTCTCTCTATGCATTCTGACACTCCAACAATGTGTTCTGCTTCAATTTGGCTCATTTTACAAAGGTGATTATTTCTGGAGAGCAGATGCATTTCTACTCAAGAGTAAGCAACTAAGCGAAATAAAGCCATGGAACACTTAATTGCCTTCTATCTATGCATTCTGACACTCCAACAATGTTTTCTGCTTCAATTTGACTCATTTTACAAAGCTGCTTATTCCTGGAGTGAACATGCAGTTCTACTCAAGAGTAAGCAACTCAGCGAAATAAAGCCATAGAACGCTTATTTGCCTTCTATCTATGCATTCTGACACTCCAACAATGTGTTCTGCTTCAATTTGGCTCATTTTACAAAGGTGCGTATTTCTGGAGAGCAGATGCATTTCTACTCAAAAGTAAGCAACTAATCGAAATAAAGCCATAGAACGCTTATTTGCCTTCCGTCTATGCATTCTGACACTCCAACAATGTGTTCTGCTTCAATTTGGCTCATTTTACCAAGGTGCTTATTTGCTGGAGTGAATATGCAGTTCTACTCAAGAGTAAGCAACTAAGCGAAATAAAGTCAGAGAACGCATATTAGCCTTCTCTCTATGCATTCTGACACTCCAACAATGTGTTCTGCTTCAATTTGGCTCATTTTACAAAGGTGATTATTTCTGGAGTGAACAGCAACTAAGCGAAATAAAGTCATAGAACGCATATTTGCCCTCTCTCTATGCATTCTGACACTCCAACAATGTGTTCTGCTTCAATTTGGCTCATTTTACAAAGGTGATTATTTCTGGAGTGAACATGCAGTTCTACTCAAGAGTAAGCAACTAAGCGAAATAAAGTCATAGAACGCATATTTGCCTTCTCTCTATGCATTCTGACACTCCAACAATGTGTTCTGCTTCAATTTGGCTCATTTTACCAAGGTGCTTATTTGCTGGAGTGAATATGCAGTTCTACTCAAGAGTAAGCAACTAAGCGAAATAAAGTCAGAGAACGCATATTAGCCTTCTCTCTATGCATTCTGACACTCCAACAATGTGTTCTGCTTCAATTTGGCTCATTTTACATAGGTGCTTATTTCTGGAGAGCAGATGCATTTCTACTCAAGAGTAAGCAACTAAGCGAAATAAAGTCATAGAACGCTTATTTGCCTTCTATCTATGCATTCTGACACTCCAACAATGTGTTCTGCTTCAATTTGGCTCATTTTACAAAGGTGCTTATTTGCTGGAGTGAATATGCAGTTCTACTCAAGAGTAAGCAACTCAGCGAAATAAAGTCATAGAACGCATATTTGCCTTCTCTCTATGCATTCTGACACTCCAACAATGTGTTCTGCTTCAATTTGGCTCATTTTACAAAGGTAATTATTTCTGGAGTGAACATGCATTTCTACTCAAGAGAAAGCGACGAAACGAAATAAAGCCATAGAACGCATATTCGCCTTCTATCTATGCATTCTGACACTCCAACAATGTGTTCTGCTTCAATTTGGCTCATTTTACAAAGGTGATTATTTCTGGAGAGCAGATGCATTTCTACTCAAGAGTAAGCAACTAAGCGAAATAAAGCCATGGAACGCTTAATTGCCTTCTATCTATGCATTCTGACACTCCAACAATGTTTTCTGCTTCAATTTGACTCATTTTACAAAGCTGCTTATTCCTGGAGTGAACATGCAGTTCTACTCAAGAGTAAGCAACTCTGCGAAATAAAGCCATAGAACGCTTATTTGCCTTCTATCTATGCATTCTGACACTCCAACAATGTGTTCTGCTTCAATTTGGCTCATTTTACAAAGGTGCGTATTTGTGGAGAGCAGATGCATTTCTACTCAAAAGTAAGCAACTAATCGAAATAAAGCCATAGAACGCTTATTTGCCTTCCATCTATGCATTCTGACACTCCAACAATGTGTTCTGCTTCAATTTGGCTCATTTTACAAAGGTGCTTATTGCTGGAGTGAATATGCAGTTCTACTCAAGTGTAAGCAACTCAGCGAAATAAAGCCATAGAACGCTTATTTGCCTTCCATCTATGTATTCTGACACTCCAACAATGTGTTCTTGCTTCAATTTGGCTCATTTTACCAAGGTGCTTATTTGCTGGAGTGAATATGCAGTTCTACTCAAGAGTAAGCAACTAAGCGAAATAAAGTCATAGAACGCATATTAGCCTTCTCTCTATGCATTCTGACACTCCAACAATGTGTTCTGCTTCAATTTGGCTCATTTTACAAAGGTGATTATTTCTGGAGTGAACATGCAGTTCTACTCAAGAGTAAGCAACTAAGCGAAATAAAGTCATAGAACGCATATTTGCCTTCTCTCTATGCATTCTGACACTCCAACAATGTGTTCTGCTTCAATTTGGCTCATTTTACAAAGGTGCTTTTTGCTGGAGTGAATATGCAGTTCTACTCAAGAGTAAGCAACTCAGCGAAATAAAGCCATAGAACGCTTATTTGCCTTCTATCTATGTATTCTGACACTCCAACAATGTGTTCTGCTTCAATTTGGCTCATTTTACAAAGGTGCTTATTTGCTGGAGTGATTATGCAGTTCTACTCAAGAGTAAGTAACTAAGCGAAATTAAGTCATAGAACGCATATTTGCCTTCTCTCTATGCATTCTGACACTCCAACAATGTGTTCTGCTTCAATTTGGCTCATTTTACAAAGGTGATTATTTCTGGAGTGAACATGCATTTCTACTCAAGAGTAAGCGACGAAACGAAATAAAGCCATAGAGCGCATATTCGCCTTCTATCTATGCATTCTGACACTCCAACAATGTGTTCTGCTTCAATTTGGCTCATTTTACAAATGTGATTATTTCTGGAGAGCAGATGCATTTCTACTCAAGAGTAAGCAACTAAGCGAAATAAAGCCATAGGACGCTTATTTGCCTTCTATCTATGCATTCTGACACTCCAACAATGTGTTCTGCTTCAATTTGGCTCATTTTACAAAGGTGCTTTTTGCTGGAGTGAGTATGCAGTTCTACTCAAGAGTAAGCAACTCAGCGAAATAAAGCCATAGAACGCTTATTTGCCTTCTATCTATGATTTCTGACACTCCAACAATGTGTTCTGCTTCAATTTGGCTCATTTTACAAAGGTGCGTATTTCTGGAGAGCAGATGCATTTCTACTCAAAAGTAAGCAACTAATCGAAATAAAGCCATAGAACGCTTTTTTGCCTTCCATCTATGCATTCTGACACTCCAACAATGTGTTCTGCTTCAATTTGGCTCATTTTACAAAGGTGCTTATTGCTGGAGTTAATATGCAGTTCTACTCAAGTGTAAGCAACTCAGCGAAATAAAGCCATAGAACGCTTATTTGCCTTCTATCTATGCATTCTGACACTCCAACAATGTGTTCTGCTTCAATTTGGCTCATTTTACAAAGGTGCTTATTTGCTGGAGTGAATATGCAGTTCTACTCAAGAGTAAGCAACTAAGCGAAATAAAGTCATAGAACGCATATTAGCCTTCTCTCTATGCATTCTGACACTCCAACAATGTGTTCTGCTTCAATTTGGCTCATTTTACAAAGGTGCTTATTTCTGGAGTGAACATGCAGTTCTACTCAAGAGTAAGAAACGAAGCGAAATAAAGCCATAGAACGCATATTCGCCTTCTATCTATGCATTCCGACACTCCAACAATGTGTTCTGCTTCAATTTGGCTCATTTTACAAAGGTGCTTTTTGCTGGAGTGAATATGCAGTTCTACTCAAGAGTAAGCAACTCAGCGAAATAAAGCCATAGAACGCTTATTTGCCTTCTATCTATGTATTCTGACACTCCAACAATGTGTTCTGCTTCAATTTGGCTCATTTTACAAAGGTGCTTATTTGCTGGAGTGATTATGCAGTTCTACTCAAGAGTAAGTAACTAAGCGAAATTAAGTCATAGAACGCATATTTGCCTTCTCTCTATGCATTCTGACACTCCAACAATGTGTTCTGCTTCAATTTGGCTCATTTTACAAAGGTGATTATTTCTGGAGTGAACATGCATTTCTACTCAAGAGTAAGCGACGAAACGAAATAAAGCCATAGAGCGCATATTCGCCTTCTATCTATGCATTCTGACACTCCAACAATGTGTTCTGCTTCAATTTGGCTCATTATACAAATGTGATTATTTCTGGAGAGCAGATGCATTTCTACTCAAGAGTAAGCAACTAAGCGAAATAAAGCCATAGGACGCTTATTTGCCTTCTATCTATGCATTCTGACACTCCAACAATGTGTTCTGCTTCAATTTGGCTCATTTTACAAAGGTGCTTTTTGCTGGAGTGAGTATGCAGTTCTACTCAAGAGTAAGCAACTCAGCGAAATAAAGCCATAGAACGCTTATTTGCCTTCTATCTATGATTTCTGACACTCCAACAATGTGTTCTGCTTCAATTTGGCTCATTTTACAAAGGTGCGTATTTCTGGAGAGCAGATGCATTTCTACTCAAAAGTAAGCAACTAATCGAAATAAAGCCATAGAACGCTTTTTTGCCTTCCATCTATGCATTCTGACACTCCAACAATGTGTTCTGCTTCAATTTGGCTCATTTTACAAAGGTGCTTATTGCTGGAGTTAATATGCAGTTCTACTCAAGTGTAAGCAACTCAGCGAAATAAAGCCATAGAACGCTTATTTGCCTTCTATCTATGCATTCTGACACTCCAACAATGTGTTCTGCTTCAATTTGGCTCATTTTACAAAGGTGCTTATTTGCTGGAGTGAATATGCAGTTCTACTCAAGAGTAAGCAACTAAGCGAAATAAAGTCATAGAACGCATATTAGCCTTCTCTCTATGCATTCTGACACTCCAACAATGTGTTCTGCTTCAATTTGGCTCATTTTACAAAGGTGCTTATTTCTGGAGTGAACATGCAGTTCTACTCAAGAGTAAGAAACGAAGCGAAATAAAGCCATAGAACGCATATTCGCCTTCTATCTATGCATTCCGACACTCCAACAATGTGTTCTGCTTCAATTTGGCTCATTTTACAAAGGTGCTTATTGCTGGAGTGAATATGCAGTTCTACTCAAGAGTAAGCAACTAAGCGAAATAAAGCCATAGAACGCTTATTTGCCTTCTATCTATGCATTCTGACACTCCCACATTGTGTTCTGCTTCAATTTGGCCCATTTTACAAAGGTGCTCATTTCTGGAGAGCAGATGCATTTCTAGTCAAGAGTAAGCAACTAAGCGGAATAAAGTAATAGAACGCATATTTGCCTTCTCTCTATGCATTCTGACACTCCAACAATGTGTTCTGCTTCAATTTGGCTCATTTTACAAAGGTGATTATTTCTGGAGTGAACATGCATTTCTACTCAAGAGTAAGCGACGAAACTAAATAAAGCCATAGAACGCATACTCGCCTTCTATCTATGCATTCTGACACTCCAAAAATGTGTTCTGCTTCAATTTGGCTCATTTTACAAAGGTGCTTATTGCTGGAGTGATTATGCAGTTCTACTCAAGAGTAAGCAACTAAGCGAAATTAAGTCATAGAACGCATATTTGCCTTCTATCTATGCATTCTGACACTCCAACAATGTGTTCTGCTTCAATTTGGCTCATTTTACAAAGGTGCTCATTTCTGGAGTGAACATGCAGTTCTTCTCAAGAGTAAGCAACTAAGCGAAATAAAGCCATAGAACGCATATTCGCCTTCTATCTATGCATTCTGACACTCCAACAATGTGTTCTGCTTCAATTTGGCTCATTTTACAAAGGTGCTTATTGCTGGAGTTAATATGCAGTTCTACTCAAGTGTAAGCAACTCAGCGAAATAAAGCCATAGAACGCTTATTTGCCTTCTAGCTATGCATTCTGACACTCCAACAATGTGTTCTGCTTCAATTTGGCTCATTTTACAAAGGTGCTTATTTGCTGAAGTGAATATGCAGTTCTACTCAAGAGTAAGTAACTAAGCGAAATAAAGTCATAGAACGCATATAAGCCTTCTCTCTATGCATTCTGACACTCCAACAATGTGTTCTGCTTCAATTTGGCTCATTTTACAAAGGTGCTTATTTCTGGAGTGAACATGCAGTTCTACTCAAGAGTAAGAAACGAAGCGAAATAAAGCCATAGAATGCATATTCGCCTTCTATCTATGCATTCCGACACTCCAACAATGTGTTCTGCTTCAATTTGGCTCATTTTACAAAGGTGCTTATTGCTGGAGTGAATATGCAGTTCTACTCAAGAGTAAGCAACTAAGCGAAATAAAGCCATAGAACGCTTATTTGCCTCCTATCTATGCATTCTGACACTCCCACATTGTGTTCTGCTTCAATTTGGCTCATTTTACAAAGGTGCTTTTTGCTGGAGTGAATATGCAGTTCTACTCAAGAGTAAGCAACTCAGCGAAATAAAGCCATAGAACGCTTATTTGCCTTGTATCTATGCATTCTGACACTTCAACGATGTGTTCTGCTTCAATTTGGCTCATTTTACAAAGGTGCGTATTTCTGGAGAGCAGATGCATTTCTACTCAAGAGTAAGCAACTAATCGAAATAAAGCCATAGAACGCTTATTTGCCTTCCATCTATGCATTCTGACACTCCCACATTGTGTTCTGCTTCAATTTGGCTCATGTTACAAAGGTGCTTATTGCTGGAGTGAATATGCAGTTCTACTCAAGAGTAAGCAACTAAGCGAAATAAAGTCATAGAACGCATATTTGCCTCCTCTCCATGCATTCGGACACTCCAACAATGTGTTCTGCTTCAATTTGGCTCATTTTACAAAGGTGCGTATTTCTGGAGTGAACATGCATTTCTACTCAAGAGTAAGCGACGAAACGAAATAAAGCCATATAACGCATATTCGCATTCTATCTATGCATTCTGACACTCCAACAATGTGTTCTGCTTCAATTTGGCTCATTTTACATAGGTGCTTATTTCTGGAGAGCAGATGCATTTCTACTCAAGAGTAAGCAACTAAGCGAAATAAAGTCATAGAACGCTTATTTGCCTTCTATCTATGCATTCTGACACTCCAACAATGTGTTCTGCTTCAATTTGGCTCATTTTACAAAGGTGCGTATTTGTGGAGAGCAGATGCATTTCTACTCAAAAGTAAGCAACTAATCGAAATAAAGCCATAGAACGCTTATTTGCCTTCCATCTATGCATTCTGACACTCCAACAATGTGTTCTGCTTCAATTTGGCTCATTTTACAAAGGTGCTTATTGCTGGAGTGAATATGCAGTTCTACTCAAGTGTAAGCAACTCAGCGAAATAAAGCCATAGAACGCATATTAGCCTTCTCTCTATGCATTCTGACACTCCAACAATGTGTTCTGCTTCAATTTGGCTCATGTTACAAAGGTGCTTATTGCTGGAGTGAATATGCAGTTCTACTCAAGAGTAAGCAACTAAGCGAAATAAAGCCATAGAACGCTTATTTGCCTTCTATCTATGCATTTTGACACTCCAACAATGTGTTCTGCTTCAATTTGGCTCATTTTACAAAGGTGCTCATTTCTGGAGAGCAGATGCATTTCTAGTCAAGAGTAAGCAACTAAGCGGAATAAAGTAATAGAACGCATATTTGCCTTCTCTCCATGCATTCGGACACTCCAACAATGTGTTCTGCTTCAATTTGGCTCATTTTACAAAGGTGATTATTTCTGGAGTGAACATGCATTTCTACTCAAGAGTAAGCGACGAAACGAAATAAAGCCATAGAACGCATATTCGCATTCTATCTATGCATTCTGACACTCCAACAATGTGTTCTGCTTCAATTTGGCTCATTTTACAAAGTTGCTTATTTCTGGAGAGCAGATGCATTTCTACTCAAGAGTAAGCAACTAAGCGAAATAAAGCCATAGAACGCTTATTTGATTTCTATCTATGCATTCTGACACTCCAACAATGTGTTCTGCTTCAATTTGGCTCATTTTACAAAGGTGCGTATTTCTGGAGAGCAGATGCATTTCTACTCAAGAGTAAGCAACTAAGCGAAATAAAGTCATAGAACGCATATTTGCCTTCTCTCTATGCATTCTGACACTCCAACAATGTGTTCTGCTTCAATTTGGCTCATTTTACAAAGGTGCGTATTTCTGGAGTGAACATGCAGTTCTACTCAAGAGTAAGCAACTAAGCGAAATAAAGCCATAGAACGCTTATTTGCCTTCTATCTATGCATTCTGACACTCCCACATTGTGTTCTGCTTCCATTTGGCTCATGTTACAAAGGTGCTTATTGCTGGAGTGAATATGCAGTTCTACTCAAGAGTAAGCAACTAAGCGAAATAAAGCCATAGAACGCTTATTTGCCTTCTATCTATGCATTCTGACACTCCAACAATGTGTTCTGCTTCAATTTGGCTCATTTTACAAAGGTGCTTTTTGCTGGAGTGAATATGCAGTTCTACTCAAGTGTAAGCAACTCTGCGAAATAAAGCCATAGAACGCTTATTTGCCTTCTATCTATGCATTCTGACACTCCAACAATGTGTTCTGCTTCAATTTGGCTCATTTTACAAAGGTGATTATTTGCTGGAGTGAATATGCAGTTCTACTCAAGAGTAAGTAACTAAGCGAAATAAAGTCATAGAACGCATATTTGCCTTCTCTCTATGCATTCTGACACTCCAACAATGTGTTCTGCTTCAATTTGGCTCATTTTACAAAGGTGCTCATTTCTGGAGAGCAGATGCATTTCTAGTCAAGAGTAAGCAACTAAGCGGAATAAAGTAATAGAACGCATATTTGCCTTCTCTCCATGCATTCGGACACTCCAACAATGTGTTCTGCTTCAATTTGGCTCATTTTACAAAGGTGATTATTTCTGGAGTGAACATGCATTTCTACTCAAGAGTAAGCGACGAAACGAATTAAAGCCATAGAACGCATATTCGCATTCTATCTATGCATTCTGACACTCCAACAATGTGTTCTGCTTCAATTTGGCTCATTTTACAAAGTTGCTTATTTCTGGAGAGCAGATGCATTTCTACTCAAGAGTAAGCAACTAAGCGAAATAAAGCCATAGAACGCTTATTTGATTTCTATCTATGCATTCTGACACTCCAACAATGTGTTCTGCTTCAATTTGGCTCATTTTACAAAGGTGCGTATTTCTGGAGAGCAGATGCATTTCTACTCAAGAGTAAGCAACTAAGCGAAATAAAGTCATAGAACGCATATTTGCCTTCTCTCTATGCATTCTGACACTCCAACAATGTGTTCTGCTTCAATTTGGCTCATTTTACAAAGGTGCGTATTTCTGGAGTGAACATGCAGTTCTACTCAAGAGTAAGCGACGAAACGAAATAAAGCCATAGAACGCATATTCGCCTTCTATCTATGCATTCTGACACTCCAACAATGTGTTCTGCTTCAATTTGGCTCATTTTACAAAGGTGATTATTTCTGGAGAGCAGATGCATTTCTACTCAAAAGTAAGCAACTAATCGAAATAAAGCCATAGAACCCTTATTTGCCTTCCATCTATGCATTCTGACACTCCAACAATGTGTTCTGCTTCAATTTGGCTCATTTTACAAAGGTGCTTTTTGCTGGAGTGAGTATGCATTTCTACTCAAGAGTAAGCGACGAAACGAAATAAAGCCATAGAACGCATATTCGCCTTCTATCTATGCATTCTGACACTCCAACAATGTGTTCTGCTTCAATTTGGCTCATTTTACGAAGGTGATTATTTCTGGAGAGCAGATGCATTTCTACTCAAAAGTAAGCAACTAATCGAAATAAAGCCATAGAACGCTTATTTGCCTTCCATCTATGCATTCTGACACTCCAACAATGTGTTCTGCTTCAATTTGGCTCATTTTACAAAGGTGCTTATTGCTGGAGTGAATATGCAGTTCTACTCAAGTGTAAGCAACTCAGCGAAATAAAGCCATAGAACGCTTATTTGCCTTCTATCTATGCATTCTGACACTCCAACAATGTGTTCTGCTTCAATTTGGCTCATTTTACAAAGGTGCTTATTTGCTGGAGTGAATATGCAGTTCTACTCAAGAGTAAGCAACTAAGCGAAATAAAGTCATAGAACGCATATTAGCCTTCTCTCTATGCATGCTGACACTCCAACAATGTGTTCTGCTTCAATTTGGCTCATTTTACAAAGGTGCTTATTTCTGGAGTGAACATGCAGTTCTACTCAAGAGTAAGCAACGAAGCGAAATAAAGCCATAGAACGCATATTCGCCTTCTATCTATGCATTCCGACACTCCAACAATGTGTTCTGCTTCAATTTGGCTCATTTTACAAAGGTGCTTATTGCTGGAGTGAATATGCAGTTCTACTCAAGAGTAAGCAACTAAGCGAAATAAAGCCATAGAACGCTTATTTGCCTTCTATCTATGCATTCTGACACTCCAACAATGTGTTCTGCTTCAATTTGGCTCATTTTACAAAGGTGCTCATTTCTGGAGTGAACATGCAGTTCTTCTCAAGAGTAAGCAACTAAGCGAAATAAAGCCATAGAACGCTTATTTGCCTTCTATCTATGCATTCTGACACTCCCACATTGTGTTCTGCTTCAATTTGGCTCATGTTACAAAGGTGCTTATTGCTGGAGTGAATATGCAGTTCTACTCAAGAGTAAGCAACTAAGCGAAATAAAGCCATAGAACGCTTATTTGCCTTCTATCTATGCATTTTGACACTCCAACAATGTGTTCTGCTTCAATTTGGCTCATTTTACAAAGGTGCTCATTTCTGGAGAGCAGATGCATTTCTAGTCAAGAGTAAGCAACTAAGCGGAATAAAGTAATAGAACGCATATTTGCCTTCTCTCCATGCATTCGGACACTCCAACAATGTGTTCTGCTTCAATTTGGCTCATTTTACAAAGGTGATTATTTCTGGAGTGAACATGCATTTCTACTCAAGAGTAAGCGACGAAACGAAATAAAGCCATAGAACGCATATTCGCATTCTATCTATGCATTCTGACACTCCAACAATGTGTTCTGCTTCAATTTGGCTCATTTTACAAAGTTGCTTATTTCTGGAGAGCAGATGCATTTCTACTCAAGAGTAAGCAACTAAGCGAAATAAAGCCATAGAACGCTTATTTGATTTCTATCTATGCATTCTGACACTCCAACAATGTGTTCTGCTTCAATTTGGCTCATTTTACAAAGGTGCGTATTTCTGGAGAGCAGATGCATTTCTACTCAAGAGTAAGCAACTAAGCGAAATAAAGTCATAGAACGCATATTTGCCTTCTCTCTATGCATTCTGACACTCCAACAATGTGTTCTGCTTCAATTTGGCTCATTTTACAAAGGTGCGTATTTCTGGAGTGAACATGCAGTTCTACTCAAGAGTAAGCAACTAAGCGAAATAAAGCCATAGAACGCTTATTTGCCTTCTATCTATGCATTCTGACACTCCCACATTGTGTTCTGCTTCCATTTGGCTCATGTTACAAAGGTGCTTATTGCTGGAGTGAATATGCAGTTCTACTCAAGAGTAAGCAACTAAGCGAAATAAAGCCATAGAACGCTTATTTGCCTTCTATCTATGCATTCTGACACTCCAACAATGTGTTCTGCTTCAATTTGGCTCATTTTACAAAGGTGCTTTTTGCTGGAGTGAATATGCAGTTCTACTCAAGTGTAAGCAACTCTGCGAAATAAAGCCATAGAACGCTTATTTGCCTTCTATCTATGCATTCTGACACTCCAACAATGTGTTCTGCTTCAATTTGGCTCATTTTACAAAGGTGATTATTTGCTGGAGTGAATATGCAGTTCTACTCAAGAGTAAGTAACTAAGCGAAATAAAGTCATAGAACGCATATTTGCCTTCTCTCTATGCATTCTGACACTCCAACAATGTGTTCTGCTTCAATTTGGCTCATTTTACAAAGGTGATTATTTCTGGAGTGAACATGCATTTCTACTCAAGAGTAAGCGACGAAACGAAATAAAGCCATAGAACGCATATTCGCCTTCTATCTATGCATTCTGACACTCCAACAATGTGTTCTGCTTCAATTTGGCTCATTATACAAAGGTGATTCTTTCTGGAGAGCAGATGCATTTCTACTCAAGAGTAAGCAACTAAGCGAAATAAAGCCATAGGACGCTTATTTGCCTTCCATCTATGCATTCTGACACTCCAACAATGTGTTCTGCTTCAATTTGGCTCATTTTACAAAGGTGCTTATTGCTGGAGTGAATATGCAGTTCTACTCAAGTGTAAGCAACTCAGCGAAATAAAGCCATAGAACGCTTATTTGCCTTCTATCTATGCATTCTGACACTCCAACAATGTGTTCTGCTTCAATTTGGCTCATTTTACAAAGGTGCTTATTTGCTGGAGTGAATATGCAGTTCTACTCAAGAGTAAGCAACTAAGCGAAATAAAGTCATAGAACGCATATTTGCCTTCTCTCTATGCATGCTGACACTCCAACAATGTGTTCTGCTTCAATTTGGCTCATTTTACAAAGGTGCGTATTTCTGGAGTGAACATGCAGTTCTACTCAAGAGTAAGCAACTAAGCGAAATAAAGCCATAGAACGCTTATTTGCCTTCTATCTATGCATTCTGACACTCCCACATTGTGTTCTGCTTCCATTTGGCTCATGTTACAAAGGTGCTTATTGCTGGAGTGAATATGCAGTTCTACTCAAGAGTAAGCAACTAAGCGAAATAAAGCCATAGAACGCTTATTTGCCTTCTATCTATGCATTCTGACACTCCAACAATGTGTTCTGCTTCAATTTGGCTCATTTTACAAAGGTGCTTTTTGCTGGAGTGAATATGCAGTTCTACTCAAGTGTAAGCAACTCTGCGAAATAAAGCCATAGAACGCTTATTTGCCTTCTATCTATGCATTCTGACACTCCAACAATGTGTTCTGCTTCAATTTGGCTCATTTTACAAAGGTGCTTATTTGCTGGAGTGAATATGCAGTTCTACTCAAGAGTAAGTAACTAAGCGAAATAAAGTCATAGAACGCATATTTGCCTTCTCTCTATGCATTCTGACACTCCAACAATGTGTTCTGCTTCAATTTGGCTCATTTTACAAAGGTGATTATTTCTGGAGTGAACATGCATTTCTACTCAAGAGTAAGCGACGAAACGAAATAAAGCCATAGAACGCATATTCGCCTTCTATCTATGCATTCTGACACTCCAACAATGTGTTCTGCTTCAATTTGGCTCATTTTACAAAGGTGATTATTTCTGGAGAGCAGATGCATTTCTACTCAAGAGTAAGCAACTAAGCGAAATAAAGCCATAGAACGCTTATTTGCCTTCCATCTATGCATTCTGACACTCCAACAATGTGTTCTGCTTCAATTTGGCTCATTTTACAAAGGTGCTTATTGCTGGAGTGAATATGCAGTTCTACTCAAGTGTAAGCAACTCAGCGAAATAAAGCCATAGAACGCTTATTTGCCTTCTATCTATGCATTCTGACACTCCAACAATGTGTTCTGCTTCAATTTGGCTCATTTTACAAAGGTGCTTATTTGCTGGAGTGAATATGCAGTTCTACTCAAGAGTAAGCAACTAAGCGAAATAAAGTCATAGAACGCATATTTGCCTTCTCTCTATGCATGCTGACACTCCAACAATGTGTTCTGCTTCAATTTGGCTCATTTTACAAAGGTGCGTATTTCTGGAGTGAACATGCAGTTCTACTCAAGAGTAAGCAACTAAGCGAAATAAAGCCATAGAACGCTTATTTGCCTTCTATCTATGCATTCTGACACTCCCACATTGTGTTCTGCTTCCATTTGGCTCATGTTACAAAGGTGCTTATTGCTGGAGTGAATATGCATTTCTAGTCAAGAGTAAGCAACTAAGCGAAATAAAGCCATAGAACGCTTATTTGCCTTCTATCTATGCATTCTGACACTCCAACAATGTGTTCTGCTTCAATTTGGCTCATTTTACAAAGGTGCTCATTTCGGGAGTGAACATGCAGTTCTACTCAAGAGTAAGCAACCAAGCGAAATAAAGCCATAGAACGCTTATTTGCCTTCCATCTATGCATTCTGACACTCCAACAATTTGTTCTGCTTCAATTTGGCTCATTTTACAAAGGTGCTTATTTCTGGAGAGCAGATGCAGTTCTACTCAAGAGTAAGCAACTCAGCGAAATAAAGCCAAAGAACGCTTATTTGCCTTCTATCTATGCATTCTGACACTCCCACATTGTGTTCTGCTTCAATTTGGCTCATGTTACAAAGGTGCTTATTGCTGGAGTGAATATGCACTTCTACTCAAGAGTAAGCAACTAAGCGAAATAAAGTCATAGAACGCATATTTGCCTTCTCTCCATGCATTCGGATACTCCAACAATGTGTTCTGCTTCAATTTGGCTCATTTTACGAAGGTGATTATTTCTGGAGTGAACATGCATTTCTACTCAAGAGTAAGCGACGAAACGAAATAAAGCCATAGAACGCATATTCGCATTCTATCTATGCATTCTGACACTCCAACAATGTGTTCTGCTTCAATTTGGCTCATTTTACAAAGGTGCTTATTTCTGGAGAGCAGATGCATTTCTACTCAAGAGTAAGCAACTAAGCGAAATAAAGTCATAGAACGCTTATTTGCCTTCTATCTATGCATTCTGACACTCCAACAATGTGTTCTGCTTCAATTTGGCTCATTTTACAAAGGTGCTTATTTGCTGGAGTGAATATGCAGTTCTACTCAAGAGTAAGCAACTAAGCGAAATAAAGTCATAGAACGCATATTAGCCTTCTCTCTATGCATTCTGACACTCCAACAATGTGTTCTGCTTCAATTTGGCTCATTTTACAAAGGTGATTATTTCTGGAGTGAACATGCAGTTCTACTCAAGAGTAAGCAACGAAGCGAAATAAAGCCATAGAACGCATATTCGCCTTCTATCTATGCATTCCGACACTCCAACAATGTGTTCTGCTTCAATTTGGCTCATTTTACAAAGGTGATTATTTCTGGAGTGAACATGCATTTCTACTCAAGAGTAAGCGACGAAACGAAATGAAGCCATAGAACGCATATTCGCCTTCTATCTATGCATTCTGACACTCCAACAATGTGTTCTGCTTCAATTTGGCTCATTTTACAAAGGTGATTATTTCTGGAGAGCAGATGCATTTCTACTCAAGAGTAAGCAACTAAGCGAAATAAAGCCATAGGACGCTTATTTGCCTTCTATCTATGCATTCTGACACTCCAACAATGTGTTCTGTTTCAATTTGGCTCATTTTACAAAGGTGCTTTTTGCTGGAGTGAATATGCAGTTCTACTCAAGAGTAAGCAACTCAGCGAAATAAAGCCATAGAACGCTTATTTGCCTTCTATCTATGCATTCTGACACTCCAACAATGTGTTCTGCTTCAATTTGGCTCATTTTACAAAGGTGCTCATTGCTGGAGTGAATATGCAGTTCTACTCAAGTGTAAGCAACTCAGCGAAATAAAGCCATAGAACGCTTATTTGCCTTCTATCTATGCATTCTGACACTCCAACAATGTGTTCTGCTTCAATTTGGCTCATTTTACAAAGGTGCTCATTTGCTGGAGTGAATATGCAGTTCTACTCAAGAGTAAGCAACTAAGCGAAATAAAGTCATAGAACGCATATTTGCCTTCTCTCTATGCATGCTGACACTCCAACAATGTGTTCTGCTTCAATTTGGCTCATTTTACAAAGGTGCGTATTTCTGGAGTGAACATGCAGTTCTACTCAAGAGTAAGCAACTAAGCGAAATAAAGCCATAGAACGCTTATTTGCCTTCTATCTATGCATTCTGACACTCCCACATTGTGTTCTGCTTCCATTTGGCTCATGTTACAAAGGTGCTTATTGCTGGAGTGAATATGCATTTCTAGTCAAGAGTAAGCAACTAAGCGAAATAAAGCCATAGAACGCTTATTTGCCTTCTATCTATGCATTCTGACACTCCAACAATGTGTTCTGCTTCAATTTGGCTCATTTTACAAAGGTGCTCATTTCGGGAGTGAACATGCAGTTCTACTCAAGAGTAAGCAACTAAGCGAAATAAAGCCATAGAACGCTTATTTGCCTTCCATCTATGCATTCTGACACTCCAACAATGTGTTCTGCTTCAATTTGGCTCATTTTACAAAGGTGCTTATTTCTGGAGAGCAGATGCAGTTCTACTCAAGAGTAAGCAACTCAGCGAAATAAAGCCAAAGAACGCTTATTTGCCTTCTATCTATGCATTCTGACACTCCCACATTGTGTTCTGCTTCAATTTGGCTCATGTTACAAAGGTGCTTATTGCTGGAGTGAATATGCACTTCTACTCAAGAGTAAGCAACGAAGCGAAATAAAGCCATAGAACGCATATTCGCCTTCTATCTATGCATTCCGACACTCCAACAATGTGTTCTGCTTCAATTTGGCTCATTTTACAAAGGTGATTATTTCTGGAGTGAACATGCATTTCTACTCAAGAGTAAGCGACGAAACGAAATGAAGCCATAGAACGCATATTCGCCTTCTATCTATGCATTCTGACACTCCAACAATGTGTTCTGCTTCAATTTGGCTCATTTTACAAAGGTGATTATTTCTGGAGAGCAGATGCATTTCTACTCAAGAGTAAGCAACTAAGCGAAATAAAGCCATAGGACGCTTATTTGCCTTCTATCTATGCATTCTGACACTCCAACAATGTGTTCTGTTTCAATTTGGCTCATTTTACAAAGGTGCTTTTTGCTGGAGTGAATATGCAGTTCTACTCAAGAGTAAGCAACTCAGCGAAATAAAGCCATAGAACGCTTATTTGCCTTCTATCTATGCATTCTGACACTCCAACAATGTGTTCTGCTTCAATTTGGCTCATTTTACAAAGGTGCTCATTGCTGGAGTGAATATGCAGTTCTACTCAAGTGTAAGCAACTCAGCGAAATAAAGCCATAGAACGCTTATTTGCCTTCTATCTATGCATTCTGACACTCCAACAATGTGTTCTGCTTCAATTTGGCTCATTTTACAAAGGTGCTCATTTGCTGGAGTGAATATGCAGTTCTACTCAAGAGTAAGCAACTAAGCGAAATAAAGTCATAGAACGCATATTAGCCTTCTCTCTATGCATTCTGACACTCCAACAATGTGTTCTGCTTCAATTTGGCTCATTTTACAAAGGTGATTATTTCTGGAGTGAACATGCATTTCTACTCAAGAGTAAGCGACGAAACGAAATAAAGCCATAGAACGCATATTCGCATTCTATCTATGCATTCTGACACTCCAACAATGTGTTCTGCTTCAATTTGGCTCATTTTACAAAGGTGCTAATTTCTGGAGAGCAGATGCATTTCTACTCAAGAGTAAGCAACTAAGCGAAATAAAGCCATAGAACGCTTATTTGATTTCTATCTATGCATTCTGACACTCCAACAATGTGTTCTGCTTCAATTTGGCTCATTTTACAAAGGTGCGTATTTCTGGAGAGCAGATGCATTTCTACTCAAGAGTAAGCAACTAAGCGAAATAAAGTCATAGAACGCATATTTGCCTTCTCTCTATGCATTCTGACACTCCAACAATGTGTTCTGCTTCAATTTGGCTCATTTTACAAAGGTGCTTTTTGCTGGAGTGAATATGCAGTTCTACTCAAGAGTAAGCAACTCAGCGAAATAAAGCCATAGAACGCTTATTTGCGTTCTTTCTAAGCATTCTGACACTCCAACTATGTGTTCTGCTTCAATTTGGCTCATTTTACAAAGGTGCTTTTTGCTGGAGTGAATATGCAGTTCTACTCAAGTGTAAGCAACTCAGCGAAATAAAGCCATAGAACGCTTATTTGCCTTCTATCTATGCATTCTGACACTCCAACAATGTGTTCTGCTGCAATTTGGCTCATTTTACAAAGGTGCTTATTTGCTGGAGTGATTATGCAGTTCTACTCAAGAGTAAGTAACTAAGCGAAATTAAGTCATAGAACGCATATTTGCCTTCTCTCTATGCATTCTGACACTCCAACAATGTGTTCTGCTTCAATTTGGCTCATTTTACAAAGGTGATTATTTCTGGAGTGAACATGCATTTCTACTCAAGAGTAAGCGACGAAACGAAATAAAGCCATAGAACGCTTATTTGATTTCTATCTATGCATTCTGACACTCCAACAATGTGTTCTGCTTCAATTTGGCTCATTTTACAAAGGTGCGTATTTCTGGAGAGCAGATGCATTTCTACTCAAGAGTAAGCAACTAAGCGAAATAAAGTCATAGAACGCATATTTGCCTTCTATCTATGCATTCTGACACTTCAACAATGTGTTCTGCTTCAATTTGGCTCATTTTACAAAGGTGCTCATTGCTGGAGTGAATATGCAGTTCTACTCAAGTGTAAGCAACTCAGCGAAATAAAGCCATAGAACGCTTATTTGCCTTCCATCTATGCATTCTGACACTCCCACATTGTGTTCTGCTTCAATTTGGCTCATGTTACAAAGGTGCTTATTGCTGGAGTGAATATGCAGTTCTACTCAAGAGTAAGCAACTAAGCGAAATAAAGCCATAGAACGCTTATTTGCCTTCTATCTATGCATTTTGACACTCCAACAATGTGTTCTGCTTCAATTTGGCTCATTTTACAAAGGTGCTCATTTCTGGAGAGCAGATGCATTTCTAGTCAAGAGTAAGCAACTAAGCGGAATAAAGTAATAGAACGCATATTCGCCTTCTATCTATGCATTCCGACACTCCAACAATGTGTTCTGCTTCAATTTGGCTCATTTTACAAAGTTGCTTATTTCTGGAGAGCAGATGCATTTCTACTCAAGAGTAAGCAACTAAGCGAAATAAAGCCATAGAACGCTTATTTGATTTCTATCTATGCATTCTGACACTCCAACAATGTGTTCTGCTTCAATTTGGCTCATTTTACAAAGGTGCGTATTTCTGGAGAGCAGATGCATTTCTACTCAAGAGTAAGCAACTAAGCGAAATAAAGGCATAGAACGCATATTTGCCTTCTCTCTATGCATTCTGACACTCCAACAATGTGTTCTGCTTCAATTTGGCTCATTTTACAAAGTTGCTTATTTCTGGAGAGCAGATGCATTTCTACTCAAGAGTAAGCAACTAAGCGAAATAAAGCCATAGAACGCTTATTTGATTTCTATCTATGCATTCTGACACTCCAACAATGTGTTCTGCTTCAATTTGGCTCATTTTACAAAGGTGCGTATTTCTGGAGAGCAGATGCATTTCTACTCAAGAGTAAGCAACTAAGCGAAATAAAGTCATAGAACGCATATTTGCCTTCTCTCTATGCATTCTGACACTCCAACAATGTGTTCTGCTTCAATTTGGCTCATTTTACAAAGGTGCGTATTTCTGGAGTGAACATGCAGTTCTACTCAAGAGTAAGCGACGAAACGAAATAAAGCCATAGAACGCATATTCGCCTTCTATCTATGCATTCTGACACTCCAACAATGTGTTCTGCTTCAATTTGGCTCATTTTACAAAGGTGATTATTTCTGGAGAGCAGATGCATTTCTACTCAAAAGTAAGCAACTAATCGAAATAAAGCCATAGAACCCTTATTTGCCTTCCATCTATGCATTCTGACACTCCAACAATGTGTTCTGCTTCAATTTGGCTCATTTTACAAAGGTGCTTTTTGCTGGAGTGAGTATGCATTTCTACTCAAGAGTAAGCGACGAAACGAAATAAAGCCATAGAACGCATATTCGCCTTCTATCTATGCATTCTGACACTCCAACAATGTGTTCTGCTTCAATTTGGCTCATTTTACGAAGGTGATTATTTCTGGAGAGCAGATGCATTTCTACTCAAAAGTAAGCAACTAATCGAAATAAAGCCATAGAACGCTTATTTGCCTTCCATCTATGCATTCTGACACTCCAACAATGTGTTCTGCTTCAATTTGGCTCATTTTACAAAGGTGCTTATTGCTGGAGTGAATATGCAGTTCTACTCAAGTGTAAGCAACTCAGCGAAATAAAGCCATAGAACGCTTATTTGCCTTCTATCTATGCATTCTGACACTCCAACAATGTGTTCTGCTTCAATTTGGCTCATTTTACAAAGGTGCTTATTTGCTGGAGTGAATATGCAGTTCTACTCAAGAGTAAGCAACTAAGCGAAATAAAGTCATAGAACGCATATTAGCCTTCTCTCTATGCATGCTGACACTCCAACAATGTGTTCTGCTTCAATTTGGCTCATTTTACAAAGGTGCTTATTTCTGGAGTGAACATGCAGTTCTACTCAAGAGTAAGCAACGAAGCGAAATAAAGCCATAGAACGCATATTCGCCTTCTATCTATGCATTCCGACACTCCAACAATGTGTTCTGCTTCAATTTGGCTCATTTTACAAAGGTGATTATTTCTGGAGAGCAGATGCATTTCTACTCAAAAGTAAGCAACTAATCGAAATAAAGCCATAGAACCCTTATTTGCCTTCCATCTATGCATTCTGACACTCCAACAATGTGTTCTGCTTCAATTTGGCTCATTTTACAAAGGTGCTTTTTGCTGGAGTGAGTATGCATTTCTACTCAAGAGTAAGCGACGAAACGAAATAAAGCCATAGAACGCATATTCGCCTTCTATCTATGCATTCTGACACTCCAACAATGTGTTCTGCTTCAATTTGGCTCATTTTACGAAGGTGATTATTTCTGGAGAGCAGATGCATTTCTACTCAAAAGTAAGCAACTAATCGAAATAAAGCCATAGAACGCTTATTTGCCTTCCATCTATGCATTCTGACACTCCAACAATGTGTTCTGCTTCAATTTGGCTCATTTTACAAAGGTGCTTATTGCTGGAGTGAATATGCAGTTCTACTCAAGTGTAAGCAACTCAGCGAAATAAAGCCATAGAACGCTTATTTGCCTTCTATCTATGCATTCTGACACTCCAACAATGTGTTCTGCTTCAATTTGGCTCATTTTACAAAGGTGCTTATTTGCTGGAGTGAATATGCAGTTCTACTCAAGAGTAAGCAACTAAGCGAAATAAAGTCATAGAACGCATATTAGCCTTCTCTCTATGCATGCTGACACTCCAACAATGTGTTCTGCTTCAATTTGGCTCATTTTACAAAGGTGCTTATTTCTGGAGTGAACATGCAGTTCTACTCAAGAGTAAGCAACGAAGCGAAATAAAGCCATAGAACGCATATTCGCCTTCTATCTATGCATTCCGACACTCCAACAATGTGTTCTGCTTCAATTTGGCTCATTTTACAAAGGTGCTTATTGCTGGAGTGAATATGCAGTTCTACTCAAGAGTAAGCAACTAAGCGAAATAAAGCCATAGAACGCTTATTTGCCTTCTATCTATGCATTCTGACACTCCAACAATGTGTTCTGCTTCAATTTGGCTCATTTTACAAAGGTGCTCATTTCTGGAGTGAACATGCAGTTCTTCTCAAGAGTAAGCAACTAAGCGAAATAAAGCCATAGAACGCTTATTTGCCTTCTATCTATGCATTCTGACACTCCCACATTGTGTTCTGCTTCAATTTGGCTCATGTTACAAAGGTGCTTATTGCTGGAGTGAATATGCAGTTCTACTCAAGAGTAAGCAACTAAGCGAAATAAAGCCATAGAACGCTTATTTGCCTTCTATCTATGCATTTTGACACTCCAACAATGTGTTCTGCTTCAATTTGGCTCATTTTACAAAGGTGCTCATTTCTGGAGAGCAGATGCATTTCTAGTCAAGAGTAAGCAACTAAGCGGAATAAAGTAATAGAACGCATATTTGCCTTCTCTCCATGCATTCGGACACTCCAACAATGTGTTCTGCTTCAATTTGGCTCATTTTACAAAGGTGATTATTTCTGGAGTGAACATGCATTTCTACTCAAGAGTAAGCGACGAAACGAAATAAAGCCATAGAACGCATATTCGCATTCTATCTATGCATTCTGACACTCCAACAATGTGTTCTGCTTCAATTTGGCTCATTTTACAAAGTTGCTTATTTCTGGAGAGCAGATGCATTTCTACTCAAGAGTAAGCAACTAAGCGAAATAAAGCCATAGAACGCTTATTTGATTTCTATCTATGCATTCTGACACTCCAACAATGTGTTCTGCTTCAATTTGGCTCATTTTACAAAGGTGCGTATTTCTGGAGAGCAGATGCATTTCTACTCAAGAGTAAGCAACTAAGCGAAATAAAGTCATAGAACGCATATTTGCCTTCTCTCTATGCATTCTGACACTCCAACAATGTGTTCTGCTTCAATTTGGCTCATTTTACAAAGGTGCGTATTTCTGGAGTGAACATGCAGTTCTACTCAAGAGTAAGCAACTAAGCGAAATAAAGCCATAGAACGCTTATTTGCCTTCTATCTATGCATTCTGACACTCCCACATTGTGTTCTGCTTCCATTTGGCTCATGTTACAAAGGTGCTTATTGCTGGAGTGAATATGCAGTTCTACTCAAGAGTAAGCAACTAAGCGAAATAAAGCCATAGAACGCTTATTTGCCTTCTATCTATGCATTCTGACACTCCAACAATGTGTTCTGCTTCAATTTGGCTCATTTTACAAAGGTGCTTTTTGCTGGAGTGAATATGCAGTTCTACTCAAGTGTAAGCAACTCTGCGAAATAAAGCCATAGAACGCTTATTTGCCTTCTATCTATGCATTCTGACACTCCAACAATGTGTTCTGCTTCAATTTGGCTCATTTTACAAAGGTGATTATTTGCTGGAGTGAATATGCAGTTCTACTCAAGAGTAAGTAACTAAGCGAAATAAAGTCATAGAACGCATATTTGCCTTCTCTCTATGCATTCTGACACTCCAACAATGTGTTCTGCTTCAATTTGGCTCATTTTACAAAGGTGATTATTTCTGGAGTGAACATGCATTTCTACTCAAGAGTAAGCGACGAAACGAAATAAAGCCATAGAACGCATATTCGCCTTCTATCTATGCATTCTGACACTCCAACAATGTGTTCTGCTTCAATTTGGCTCATTATACAAAGGTGATTCTTTCTGGAGAGCAGATGCATTTCTACTCAAGAGTAAGCAACTAAGCGAAATAAAGCCATAGGACGCTTATTTGCCTTCCATCTATGCATTCTGACACTCCAACAATGTGTTCTGCTTCAATTTGGCTCATTTTACAAAGGTGCTTATTGCTGGAGTGAATATGCAGTTCTACTCAAGTGTAAGCAACTCAGCGAAATAAAGCCATAGAACGCTTATTTGCCTTCTATCTATGCATTCTGACACTCCAACAATGTGTTCTGCTTCAATTTGGCTCATTTTACAAAGGTGCTTATTTGCTGGAGTGAATATGCAGTTCTACTCAAGAGTAAGCAACTAAGCGAAATAAAGTCATAGAACGCATATTTGCCTTCTCTCTATGCATGCTGACACTCCAACAATGTGTTCTGCTTCAATTTGGCTCATTTTACAAAGGTGCGTATTTCTGGAGTGAACATGCAGTTCTACTCAAGAGTAAGCAACTAAGCGAAATAAAGCCATAGAACGCTTATTTGCCTTCTATCTATGCATTCTGACACTCCCACATTGTGTTCTGCTTCCATTTGGCTCATGTTACAAAGGTGCTTATTGCTGGAGTGAATATGCAGTTCTACTCAAGAGTAAGCAACTAAGCGAAATAAAGCCATAGAACGCTTATTTGCCTTCTATCTATGCATTCTGACACTCCAACAATGTGTTCTGCTTCAATTTGGCTCATTTTACAAAGGTGCTTTTTGCTGGAGTGAATATGCAGTTCTACTCAAGTGTAAGCAACTCTGCGAAATAAAGCCATAGAACGCTTATTTGCCTTCTATCTATGCATTCTGACACTCCAACAATGTGTTCTGCTTCAATTTGGCTCATTTTACAAAGGTGCTTATTTGCTGGAGTGAATATGCAGTTCTACTCAAGAGTAAGTAACTAAGCGAAATAAAGTCATAGAACGCATATTTGCCTTCTCTCTATGCATTCTGACACTCCAACAATGTGTTCTGCTTCAATTTGGCTCATTTTACAAAGGTGATTATTTCTGGAGTGAACATGCATTTCTACTCAAGAGTAAGCGACGAAACGAAATAAAGCCATAGAACGCATATTCGCCTTCTATCTATGCATTCTGACACTCCAACAATGTGTTCTGCTTCAATTTGGCTCATTTTACAAAGGTGATTATTTCTGGAGAGCAGATGCATTTCTACTCAAGAGTAAGCAACTAAGCGAAATAAAGCCATAGAACGCTTATTTGCCTTCCATCTATGCATTCTGACACTCCAACAATGTGTTCTGCTTCAATTTGGCTCATTTTACAAAGGTGCTTATTGCTGGAGTGAATATGCAGTTCTACTCAAGTGTAAGCAACTCAGCGAAATAAAGCCATAGAACGCTTATTTGCCTTCTATCTATGCATTCTGACACTCCAACAATGTGTTCTGCTTCAATTTGGCTCATTTTACAAAGGTGCTTATTTGCTGGAGTGAATATGCAGTTCTACTCAAGAGTAAGCAACTAAGCGAAATAAAGTCATAGAACGCATATTTGCCTTCTCTCTATGCATGCTGACACTCCAACAATGTGTTCTGCTTCAATTTGGCTCATTTTACAAAGGTGCGTATTTCTGGAGTGAACATGCAGTTCTACTCAAGAGTAAGCAACTAAGCGAAATAAAGCCATAGAACGCTTATTTGCCTTCTATCTATGCATTCTGACACTCCCACATTGTGTTCTGCTTCCATTTGGCTCATGTTACAAAGGTGCTTATTGCTGGAGTGAATATGCATTTCTAGTCAAGAGTAAGCAACTAAGCGAAATAAAGCCATAGAACGCTTATTTGCCTTCTATCTATGCATTCTGACACTCCAACAATGTGTTCTGCTTCAATTTGGCTCATTTTACAAAGGTGCTCATTTCGGGAGTGAACATGCAGTTCTACTCAAGAGTAAGCAACTAAGCGAAATAAAGCCATAGAACGCTTATTTGCCTTCCATCTATGCATTCTGACACTCCAACAATGTGTTCTGCTTCAATTTGGCTCATTTTACAAAGGTGCTTATTTCTGGAGAGCAGATGCAGTTCTACTCAAGAGTAAGCAACTCAGCGAAATAAAGCCAAAGAACGCTTATTTGCCTTCTATCTATGCATTCTGACACTCCCACATTGTGTTCTGCTTCAATTTGGCTCATGTTACAAAGGTGCTTATTGCTGGAGTGAATATGCACTTCTACTCAAGAGTAAGCAACTAAGCGAAATAAAGTCATAGAACGCATATTTGCCTTCTCTCCATGCATTCGGATACTCCAACAATGTGTTCTGCTTCAATTTGGCTCATTTTACGAAGGTGATTATTTCTGGAGTGAACATGCATTTCTACTCAAGAGTAAGCGACGAAACGAAATAAAGCCATAGAACGCATATTCGCATTCTATCTATGCATTCTGACACTCCAACAATGTGTTCTGCTTCAATTTGGCTCATTTTACAAAGGTGCTTATTTCTGGAGAGCAGATGCATTTCTACTCAAGAGTAAGCAACTAAGCGAAATAAAGTCATAGAACGCTTATTTGCCTTCTATCTATGCATTCTGACACTCCAACAATGTGTTCTGCTTCAATTTGGCTCATTTTACAAAGGTGCTTATTTGCTGGAGTGAATATGCAGTTCTACTCAAGAGTAAGCAACTAAGCGAAATAAAGTCATAGAACGCATATTAGCCTTCTCTCTATGCATTCTGACACTCCAACAATGTGTTCTGCTTCAATTTGGCTCATTTTACAAAGGTGATTATTTCTGGAGTGAACATGCATTTCTACTCAAGAGTAAGCGACGAAACGAAATGAAGCCATAGAACGCATATTCGCCTTCTATCTATGCATTCTGACACTCCAACAATGTGTTCTGCTTCAATTTGGCTCATTTTACAAAGGTGATTATTTCTGGAGAGCAGATGCATTTCTACTCAAGAGTAAGCAACTAAGCGAAATAAAGCCATAGGACGCTTATTTGCCTTCTATCTATGCATTCTGACACTCCAACAATGTGTTCTGTTTCAATTTGGCTCATTTTACAAAGGTGCTTTTTGCTGGAGTGAATATGCAGTTCTACTCAAGAGTAAGCAACTCAGCGAAATAAAGCCATAGAACGCTTATTTGCCTTCTATCTATGCATTCTGACACTCCAACAATGTGTTCTGCTTCAATTTGGCTCATTTTACAAAGGTGCTCATTGCTGGAGTGAATATGCAGTTCTACTCAAGTGTAAGCAACTCAGCGAAATAAAGCCATAGAACGCTTATTTGCCTTCTATCTATGCATTCTGACACTCCAACAATGTGTTCTGCTTCAATTTGGCTCATTTTACAAAGGTGCTCATTTGCTGGAGTGAATATGCAGTTCTACTCAAGAGTAAGCAACTAAGCGAAATAAAGTCATAGAACGCATATTAGCCTTCTCTCTATGCATTCTGACACTCCAACAATGTGTTCTGCTTCAATTTGGCTCATTTTACAAAGGTGATTATTTCTGGAGTGAACATGCATTTCTACTCAAGAGTAAGCGACGAAACGAAATAAAGCCATAGAACGCATATTCGCATTCTATCTATGCATTCTGACACTCCAACAATGTGTTCTGCTTCAATTTGGCTCATTTTACAAAGGTGCTAATTTCTGGAGAGCAGATGCATTTCTACTCAAGAGTAAGCAACTAAGCGAAATAAAGCCATAGAACGCTTATTTGATTTCTATCTATGCATTCTGACACTCCAACAATGTGTTCTGCTTCAATTTGGCTCATTTTACAAAGGTGCGTATTTCTGGAGAGCAGATGCATTTCTACTCAAGAGTAAGCAACTAAGCGAAATAAAGTCATAGAACGCATATTTGCCTTCTCTCTATGCATTCTGACACTCCAACAATGTGTTCTGCTTCAATTTGGCTCATTTTACAAAGGTGCTTTTTGCTGGAGTGAATATGCAGTTCTACTCAAGAGTAAGCAACTCAGCGAAATAAAGCCATAGAACGCTTATTTGCGTTCTTTCTAAGCATTCTGACACTCCAACTATGTGTTCTGCTTCAATTTGGCTCATTTTACAAAGGTGCTTTTTGCTGGAGTGAATATGCAGTTCTACTCAAGTGTAAGCAACTCAGCGAAATAAAGCCATAGAACGCTTATTTGCCTTCTATCTATGCATTCTGACACTCCAACAATGTGTTCTGCTGCAATTTGGCTCATTTTACAAAGGTGCTTATTTGCTGGAGTGATTATGCAGTTCTACTCAAGAGTAAGTAACTAAGCGAAATTAAGTCATAGAACGCATATTTGCCTTCTCTCTATGCATTCTGACACTCCAACAATGTGTTCTGCTTCAATTTGGCTCATTTTACAAAGGTGATTATTTCTGGAGTGAACATGCATTTCTACTCAAGAGTAAGCGACGAAACGAAATAAAGCCATAGAACGCTTATTTGATTTCTATCTATGCATTCTGACACTCCAACAATGTGTTCTGCTTCAATTTGGCTCATTTTACAAAGGTGCGTATTTCTGGAGAGCAGATGCATTTCTACTCAAGAGTAAGCAACTAAGCGAAATAAAGTCATAGAACGCATATTTGCCTTCTATCTATGCATTCTGACACTTCAACAATGTGTTCTGCTTCAATTTGGCTCATTTTACAAAGGTGCTCATTGCTGGAGTGAATATGCAGTTCTACTCAAGTGTAACCAACTCAGCGAAATAAAGCCATAGAACGCTTATTTGCCTTCCATCTATGCATTCTGACACTCCCACATTGTGTTCTGCTTCAATTTGGCTCATGTTACAAAGGTGCTTATTGCTGGAGTGAATATGCAGTTCTACTCAAGAGTAAGCAACTAAGCGAAATAAAGCCATAGAACGCTTATTTGCCTTCTATCTATGCATTTTGACACTCCAACAATGTGTTCTGCTTCAATTTGGCTCATTTTACAAAGGTGCTCATTTCTGGAGAGCAGATGCATTTCTAGTCAAGAGTAAGCAACTAAGCGGAATAAAGTAATAGAACGCATATTTGCCTTCTCTCCATGCATTCGGACACTCCAACAATGTGTTCTGCTTCAATTTGGCTCATTTTACAAAGGTGATTATTTCTGGAGTGAACATGCATTTCTACTCAAGAGTAAGCGACGAAACAAAATAAAGCCATAGAACGCATATTCGCATTCTATCTATGCATTCTGACACTCCAACAATGTGTTCTGCTTCAATTTGGCTCATTTTACAAAGGTGATTATTTCTGGAGTGAACATGCATTTCTACTCAAGAGTAAGCGACGAAACGAAATAAAGCCATAGAACGCTTATATGATTTCTATCTATGCATTCTGACACTCCAACAATGTGTTCTGCTTCAATTTGGCTCATTTTACGAAGGTGCGTATTTCTGGAGAGCAGATGCATTTCTACTCAAGAGTAAGCAACTAAGCGAAATAAAGTCATAGAACGCATATTTGCCTTCTATCTATGCATTCTGACACTTCAACAATGTGTTCTGCTTCAATTTGGCTCATTTTACAAAGGTGCTCATTGCTGGAGTGAATATGCAGTTCTACTCAAGTGTAAGCAACTCAGCGAAATAAAGCCATAGAACGCTTATTTGCCTTCCATCTATGCATTCTGACACTCCCACATTGTGTTCTGCTTCAATTTGGCTCATGTTACAAAGGTGCTTATTGCTGGAGTGAATATGCAGTTCTACTCAAGAGTAAGCAACTAAGCGAAATAAAGCCATAGAACGCTTATTTGCCTTCTATCTATGCATTTTGACACTCCAACAATGTGTTCTGCTTCAATTTGGCTCATTTTACAAAGGTGCTCATTTCTGGAGAGCAGATGCATTTCTAGTCAAGAGTAAGCAACTAAGCGGAATAAAGTAATAGAACGCATATTCGCCTTCTATCTATGCATTCCGACACTCCAACAATGTGTTCTGCTTCAATTTGGCTCATTTTACAAAGTTGCTTATTTCTGGAGAGCAGATGCATTTCTACTCAAGAGTAAGCAACTAAGCGAAATAAAGCCATAGAACGCTTATTTGATTTCTATCTATGCATTCTGACACTCCAACAATGTGTTCTGCTTCAATTTGGCTCATTTTACAAAGGTGCGTATTTCTGGAGAGCAGATGCATTTCTACTCAAGAGTAAGCAACTAAGCGAAATAAAGGCATAGAACGCATATTTGCCTTCTCTCTATGCATTCTGACACTCCAACAATGTGTTCTGCTTCAATTTGGCTCATTTTACAAAGGTGCGTATTTCTGGAGTGAACATGCAGTTCTACTCAAGAGTAAGCAACTAAGCGAAATAAAGCCATAGAACGCTTATTTGCCTTCTATCTATGCATTCTGACACTCCCACATTGTGTTCTGCTTCCATTTGGCTCATGTTACAAAGGTGCTTATTGCTGGAGTGAATATGCAGTTCTACTCAAGAGTAAGCAACTAAGCGAAATAAAGCCATAGAACGCTTATTTGCCTTCTATCTATGCATTCTGACACTCCAACAATGTGTTCTGCTTCAATTTGGCTCATTTTACAAAGGTGCTTTTTGCTGGAGTGAATATGCAGTTCTACTCAAGTGTAAGCAACTCTGCGAAATAAAGCCATAGAACGCTTATTTGCCTTCTATCTATGCATTCTGACACTCCAACAATGTGTTCTGCTTCAATTTGGCTCATTTTACAAAGGTGCTTATTTGCTGGAGTGAACATGCAGTTCTACTCAAGAGTAAGCAACTAAGCGAAATAAAGCCATAGAACGCTTATTTGCCTTCTATCTATGCATTCTGACACTCCAACAATGTGTTCTGCTTCAATTTGGCTCATTTTACAAAGGTGCTTATTTGCTGGAGTGAATATGCAGTTCTACTCAAGAGTAAGCAACTCAGCGAAATAAAGCCATAGAACGCATATTTGCCTTCTCTCTATGCATTCTGACACTCCAACAATGTGTTCTGCTTCAATTTGGCTCATTTTACAAAGGTGATTATTTCTGGAGTGAACATGCATTTCTACTCAAGAGTAAGCGACGAAACGAAATAAAGCCATAGAACGCATATTCGCCTTCTATCTATGCATTCTGACACTCCAACAATGTGTTCTGCTTCAATTTGGCTCATTTTACAAAGGTGCTTATTGCTGGAGTGAATATGCAGTTCTACTCAAGAGTAAGCAACTAAGCGAAATAAAGCCATAGAACTCTTATTTGCCTTCTATCTATGCATTCTGACACTCCCACATTGTGTTCTGCTTCCATTTGGCTCATGTTACAAAGGTGCTTATTGCTGGAGTGAATATGCAGTTCTACTCAAGAGTAAGCAACTAAGCGAAATAAAGCCATAGAACGCATATTCGCCTTTTATCTATGCATTCTACCACTCCAAAAATGTGTTCTGCTTCAATTTGGCTCATTTTACAAAGGTGCTTATTTGCTGGAGTGAATATGCAGTTCTACTCAAGAGTAAGCAACTCAGCGAAATAAAGCCATAGAACGCTTATTTGCCTTCTATCTATGCATTCTGACACTCCAACAATGTGTTCTGCTTCAATTTGGCTCATTTTACAAAGGTGCTTATTTGCTGGAGTGAATATGCAGTTCTACTCAAGAGTAAGTAACTCAGCGAAATAAAGTCATAGAACGCATATTTGCCTTCTCTCTATGCATTCTGACACTCCAACAATGTGTTCTGCTTCAATTTGGCTCATTTTACAAAGGTGCTTATTTGCTGGAGTGAACATGCAGTTCTACTCAAGAGTAAGCGACGAAACGAAATAAAGCCATAGAACGCATATTCGCCTTCTATCTATGCATTCTGACACTCCAACAATGTGTTCTGCTTCAATTTGGCTCATTTTACAAAGGTGCTTATTGCTGGAGTGAATATGCAGTTCTACTCAAGAGTAAGCAACTAAGCGAAATAAAGCCATAGAACTCTTATTTGCCTTCTATCTATGCATTCTGACACTCCAACAATGTGTTCTGCTTCAATTTGGCTCATTTTACAAAGGTGATTATTTCTGGAGTGAACATGCAGTTCTTCTCAAGAGTAAGCAACTAAGCGAAATAAAGCCATAGAACGCTTATTTGCCTTCTATCTATGCATTCTGACACTCCAACAATGTGTTCTGCTTCAATTTGGCTCATTTTACAAAGGTGCGTATTTCTGGAGAGCAGATGCATTTCTACTCAAGAGTAAGCAACTAAGCGAAATAAAGTCATAGAACGCATATTTGCCTTCTATCTATGCATTCTGACACTTCAACAATGTGTTCTGCTTCAATTTGGCTCATTTTACAAAGGTGCTCATTGCTGGAGTGAATATGCAGTTCTACTCAAGTGTAAGCAACTCAGCGAAATAAAGCCATAGAACGCTTATTTGCCTTCCATCTATGCATTCTGACACTCCCACATTGTGTTCTGCTTCAATTTGGCTCATGTTACAAAGGTGCTTATTGCTGGAGTGAATATGCAGTTCTACTCAAGAGTAAGCAACTAAGCGAAATAAAGCCATAGAACGCTTATTTGCCTTCTATCTATGCATTTTGACACTCCAACAATGTGTTCTGCTTCAATTTGGCTCATTTTACAAAGGTGCTCATTTCTGGAGAGCAGATGCATTTCTAGTCAAGAGTAAGCAACTAAGCGGAATAAAGTAATAGAACGCATATTCGCCTTCTATCTATGCATTCCGACACTCCAACAATGTGTTCTGCTTCAATTTGGCTCATTTTACAAAGTTGCTTATTTCTGGAGAGCAGATGCATTTCTACTCAAGAGTAAGCAACTAAGCGAAATAAAGCCATAGAACGCTTATTTGATTTCTATCTATGCATTCTGACACTCCAACAATGTGTTCTGCTTCAATTTGGCTCATTTTACAAAGGTGATTATTTCTGGAGTGAACATGCATTTCTACTCAAGAGTAAGCGACGAAACGAAATAAAGCCATAGAACGCATATTCGCCTTCTATCTATGCATTCTGACACTCCAACAATGTGTTCTGCTTCAATTTGGCTCATTTTACAAAGGTGCTTATTGCTGGAGTGAATATGCAGTTCTACTCAAGAGTAAGCAACTAAGCGAAATAAAGCCATAGAACTCTTATTTGCCTTCTATCTATGCATTCTGACACTCCCACATTGTGTTCTGCTTCCATTTGGCTCATGTTACAAAGGTGCTTATTGCTGGAGTGAATATGCAGTTCTACTCAAGAGTAAGCAACTAAGCGAAATAAAGCCATAGAACGCATATTCGCCTTTTATCTATGCATTCTACCACTCCAAAAATGTGTTCTGCTTCAATTTGGCTCATTTTACAAAGGTGCTTATTTGCTGGAGTGAATATGCAGTTCTACTCAAGAGTAAGCAACTCAGCGAAATAAAGCCATAGAACGCTTATTTGCCTTCTATCTATGCATTCTGACACTCCAACAATGTGTTCTGCTTCAATTTGGCTCATTTTACAAAGGTGCTTATTTGCTGGAGTGAATATGCAGTTCTACTCAAGAGTAAGTAACTCAGCGAAATAAAGTCATAGAACGCATATTTGCCTTCTCTCTATGCATTCTGACACTCCAACAATGTGTTCTGCTTCAATTTGGCTCATTTTACAAAGGTGCTTATTTGCTGGAGTGAACATGCAGTTCTACTCAAGAGTAAGCGACGAAACGAAATAAAGCCATAGAACGCATATTCGCCTTCTATCTATGCATTCTGACACTCCAACAATGTGTTCTGCTTCAATTTGGCTCATTTTACAAAGGTGCTTATTGCTGGAGTGAATATGCAGTTCTACTCAAGAGTAAGCAACTAAGCGAAATAAAGCCATAGAACTCTTATTTGCCTTCTATCTATGCATTCTGACACTCCAACAATGTGTTCTGCTTCAATTTGGCTCATTTTACAAAGGTGATTATTTCTGGAGTGAACATGCAGTTCTTCTCAAGAGTAAGCAACTAAGCGAAATAAAGCCATAGAACGCTTATTTGCCTTCTATCTATGCATTCTGACACTCCAACAATGTGTTCTGCTTCAATTTGGCTCATTTTACAAAGGTGCGTATTTCTGGAGAGCAGATGCATTTCTACTCAAGAGTAAGCAACTAAGCGAAATAAAGTCATAGAACGCATATTTGCCTTCTATCTATGCATTCTGACACTTCAACAATGTGTTCTGCTTCAATTTGGCTCATTTTACAAAGGTGCTCATTGCTGGAGTGAATATGCAGTTCTACTCAAGTGTAAGCAACTCAGCGAAATAAAGCCATAGAACGCTTATTTGCCTTCCATCTATGCATTCTGACACTCCCACATTGTGTTCTGCTTCAATTTGGCTCATGTTACAAAGGTGCTTATTGCTGGAGTGAATATGCAGTTCTACTCAAGAGTAAGCAACTAAGCGAAATAAAGCCATAGAACGCTTATTTGCCTTCTATCTATGCATTTTGACACTCCAACAATGTGTTCTGCTTCAATTTGGCTCATTTTACAAAGGTGCTCATTTCTGGAGAGCAGATGCATTTCTAGTCAAGAGTAAGCAACTAAGCGGAATAAAGTAATAGAACGCATATTCGCCTTCTATCTATGCATTCCGACACTCCAACAATGTGTTCTGCTTCAATTTGGCTCATTTTACAAAGTTGCTTATTTCTGGAGAGCAGATGCATTTCTACTCAAGAGTAAGCAACTAAGCGAAATAAAGCCATAGAACGCTTATTTGATTTCTATCTATGCATTCTGACACTCCAACAATGTGTTCTGCTTCAATTTGGCTCATTTTACAAAGGTGCGTATTTCTGGAGAGCAGATGCATTTCTACTCAAGAGTAAGCAACTAAGCGAAATAAAGGCATAGAACGCATATTTGCCTTCTCTCTATGCATTCTGACACTCCAACAATGTGTTCTGCTTCAATTTGGCTCATTTTACAAAGGTGCGTATTTCTGGAGTGAACATGCAGTTCTACTCAAGAGTAAGCAACTAAGCGAAATAAAGCCATAGAACGCTTATTTGCCTTCTATCTATGCATTCTGACACTCCCACATTGTGTTCTGCTTCCATTTGGCTCATGTTACAAAGGTGCTTATTGCTGGAGTGAATATGCAGTTCTACTCAAGAGTAAGCAACTAAGCGAAATAAAGCCATAGAACGCTTATTTGCCTTCTATCTATGCATTCTGACACTCCAACAATGTGTTCTGCTTCAATTTGGCTCATTTTACAAAGGTGCTTTTTGCTGGAGTGAATATGCAGTTCTACTCAAGTGTAAGCAACTCTGCGAAATAAAGCCATAGAACGCTTATTTGCCTTCTATCTATGCATTCTGACACTCCAACAATGTGTTCTGCTTCAATTTGGCTCATTTTACAAAGGTGCTTATTTGCTGGAGTGAACATGCAGTTCTACTCAAGAGTAAGCAACTAAGCGAAATAAAGCCATAGAACGCTTATTTGCCTTCTATCTATGCATTCTGACACTCCAACAATGTGTTCTGCTTCAATTTGGCTCATTTTACAAAGGTGCTTATTTGCTGGAGTGAATATGCAGTTCTACTCAAGAGTAAGCAACTCAGCGAAATAAAGCCATAGAACGCATATTTGCCTTCTCTCTATGCATTCTGACACTCCAACAATGTGTTCTGCTTCAATTTGGCTCATTTTACAAAGGTGATTATTTCTGGAGTGAACATGCATTTCTACTCAAGAGTAAGCGACGAAACGAAATAAAGCCATAGAACGCATATTCGCCTTCTATCTATGCATTCTGACACTCCAACAATGTGTTCTGCTTCAATTTGGCTCATTTTACAAAGGTGCTTATTGCTGGAGTGAATATGCAGTTCTACTCAAGAGTAAGCAACTAAGCGAAATAAAGCCATAGAACTCTTATTTGCCTTCTATCTATGCATTCTGACACTCCCACATTGTGTTCTGCTTCCATTTGGCTCATGTTACAAAGGTGCTTATTGCTGGAGTGAATATGCAGTTCTACTCAAGAGTAAGCAACTAAGCGAAATAAAGCCATAGAACGCATATTCGCCTTTTATCTATGCATTCTACCACTCCAAAAATGTGTTCTGCTTCAATTTGGCTCATTTTACAAAGGTGCTTATTTGCTGGAGTGAATATGCAGTTCTACTCAAGAGTAAGCAACTCAGCGAAATAAAGCCATAGAACGCTTATTTGCCTTCTATCTATGCATTCTGACACTCCAACAATGTGTTCTGCTTCAATTTGGCTCATTTTACAAAGGTGCTTATTTGCTGGAGTGAATATGCAGTTCTACTCAAGAGTAAGTAACTCAGCGAAATAAAGTCATAGAACGCATATTTGCCTTCTCTCTATGCATTCTGACACTCCAACAATGTGTTCTGCTTCAATTTGGCTCATTTTACAAAGGTGCTTATTTGCTGGAGTGAACATGCAGTTCTACTCAAGAGTAAGCGACGAAACGAAATAAAGCCATAGAACGCATATTCGCCTTCTATCTATGCATTCTGACACTCCAACAATGTGTTCTGCTTCAATTTGGCTCATTTTACAAAGGTGCTTATTGCTGGAGTGAATATGCAGTTCTACTCAAGAGTAAGCAACTAAGCGAAATAAAGCCATAGAACTCTTATTTGCCTTCTATCTATGCATTCTGACACTCCAACAATGTGTTCTGCTTCAATTTGGCTCATTTTACAAAGGTGCTCATTTCTGGAGTGAACATGCAGTTCTTCTCAAGAGTAAGCAACTAAGCGAAATAAAGCCATAGAACGCTTATTTGCCTTCTATCTATGCATTCTGACACTCCAACAATGTGTTCTGCTTCAATTTGGCTCATTTTACAAAGGTGATTATTTCTGGAGTGAACATGCATTTCTACTCAAGAGTAAGCGACGAAACGAAATAAAGCCATAGAACGCATATTCGCCTTTTATCTATGCATTCTACCACTCCAACAATGTGTTCTGCTTCAATTTGGCTCATTTTACAAAGTTGCTTTTTGCTGGAGTGAATATGCAGTTCTACTCAAGTGTAAGCAACTCAGCGAAATAAAGCCATAGAACGCTTATTTGCCTTCTCTCTATGCATTCTGACACTCCAACAATGTGTTCTGCTTCAATTAGGCTCATTTTACAAAGGTGATTATTTCTGGAGTGAACATGCATTTCTACTCAAGAGTAAGCGACGAAACGAAATAAAGCCATAGAACGCATATTCGCCTTCTATCTATGCATTCTGACACTCCAACAATGTGTTCTGCTTCAATTTGGCTCATTTTACAAAGGTGCTTATTGCTGGAGTGAATATGCAGTTCTACTCAAGAGTAAGCAACTAAGCGAAATAAAGCCATAGAACTCTTATTTGCCTGCTCTCTATGCATTCTGACACTCCAACAATGTGTTCTGCTTCAATTTGGCTCATTTTACAAAGGTGCTCATTTCTGGAGTGAACATGCAGTTCTTCTCAAGAGTAAGCAACTAAGCGAAATAAAGCCATAGAACGCTTATTTGCCTTCTATCTATGCATTCTGACACTCCAACAATGTGTTCTGCTTCAATTTGGCTCATTTTACAAAGGTGATTATTTCTGGAGTGAACATGCATTTCTACTCAAGAGTAAGCGACGAAACGAAATAAAGCCATAGAACGCATATTCGCCTTTTATCTATGCATTCTACCACTCCAACAATGTGTTCTGCTTCAATTTGGCTCATTTTACAAAGGTGCTTTTTGCTGGAGTGAATATGCAGTTCTACTCAAGTGTAAGCAACTCAGCGAAATAAAGCCATAGAACGCTTATTTGCCTTCTATCTATGCATTCTGACACTCCAACAATGTGTTCTGCTTCAATTTGGCTCATTTTACAAAGGTGCTTATTTGCTGGAGTGATTATGCAGTTCTACTCAAGAGTAAGTAACTAAGCGAAATTAAGTCATAGAACGCATATTTGCCTTCTCTCTATGCATTCTGACACTCCAACAATGTGTTCTGCTTCAATTTGGCTCATTTTACAAAGGTGATTATTTCTGGAGTGAACATGCATTTCTACTCAAGAGTAAGCGACGAAACGAAATAAAGCCATAGAACGCATATTCGCCTTCTATCTATGCATTCTGACACTCCAACAATGTGTTCTGCTTCAATTTGGCTCATTTTACAAAGGTGCTTATTGCTGGAGTGAATATGCAGTTCTACTCAAGAGTAAGCAACTAAGCGAAATAAAGCCATAGAACTCTTATTTGCCTTCTATCTATGCATTCTGACACTCCAACAATGTGTTCTGCTTCAATTTGGCTCATTTTACAAAGGTGCTCATTTCTGGAGTGAACATGCAGTTCTTCTCAAGAGTAAGCAACTAAGCGAAATAAAGCAATAGAACGCTTATTTGCCTTCTATCTATGCATTCTGACACTCCAACAATGTGTTCTGCTTCAATTTGGCTCATTTTACAAAGGTGATTATTTCTGGAGTGAACATGCATTTCTACTCAAGAGTAAGCGACGAAACGAAATAAAGCCATAGAACGCATATTCGCCTTTTATCTATGCATTCTACCACTCCAACAATGTGTTCTGCTTCAATTTGGCTCATTTTACAAAGGTGATTATTTCTGGAGAGCAGATGCATTTCTACTCAAGAGTAAGCAACTAAGCGAAATGAAGCCATAGGACGCTTATTTGCCTTCTATCTATGCATTCTGACACTCCAACAATGTGTTCTGCTTCAATTTGGCTCATTTTACAAAGGTGCTTATTGCTGGAGTTAATATGCAGTTCTACTCAAGTGTAAGCAACTCAGCGAAATAAAGCCATAGAACGCTTATTTGCCTTCTATCTATGCATTCTGACACTCCAACAATGTGTTCTGCTTCAATTTGGCTCATTTTACAAAGGTGCTTATTTGCTGGAGTGAATATGCAGTTCTACTCAAGAGTAAGCAACTAAGCGAAATAAAGTCATAGAACGCATATTAGCCTTCTCTCTATGCATTCTGACACTCCAACAATTTGTTCTGCTTCAATTTGGCTCATTTTACAAAGGTGCTTATTTCTGGAGTGAACATGCAGTTCTACTCAAGAGTAAGCGACGAAACGAAATAAAGCCATAGAACGCATATTCGCATTCTATCTATGCATTCTGACACTCCAACAATGTGTTCTGCTTCAATTTGGCTCATTTTACAAAGGTGCTTATTTCTGGAGAGCAGATGCATTTCTACTCAAGAGTAAGCAACTAAGCGAAATAAAGCCATAGAACGCTTATTTGATTTCTATCTATGCATTCTGACACTCCAACAATGTGTTCTGCTTCAATTTGGCTCATTTTACAAAGGTGCGTATTTCTGGAGAGCAGATGCATTTCTACTCAAGAGTAAGCAACTAAGCGAAATAAAGTCATAGAACGCATATTTGCCTTCTCTCTATGCATTCTGACACTCCAACAATGTGTTCTGCTTCAATTTGGCTCATTTTACAAAGGTGCTTTTTGCTGGAGTGAATATGCAGTTCTACTCAAGAGTAAGCAACTCAGCGAAATAAAGCCATAGAACGCTTATTTGCGTTCTTTCTAAGCATTCTGACACTCCAACTATGTGTTCTGCTTCAATTTGGCTCATTTTACAAAGGTGCTTTTTGCTGGAGTGAATATGCAGTTCTACTCAAGTGTAAGCAACTCAGGGAAATAAAGCCATAGAACGCTTATTTGCCTTCTATCTATGCATTCTGACACTCCAACAATGTGTTCTGCTTCAATTTGGCTCATTTTACAAAGTTGCTTATTTGCTGGAGTGATTATGCAGTTCTACTCAAGAGTAAGTAACTAAGCGAAATTAAGTCATAGAACGCATATTTGCCTTCTCTCTATGCATTCTGACACTCCAACAATGTGTTCTGCTTCAATTTCGCTCATTTTACAAAGGTGATTATTTCTGGAGTGAACATGCATTTCTACTCAAGAGTAAGCGACGAAACGAAATAAAGCCATAGAACGCATATTCGCCTTCTATCTATGCATTCTGACACTCCAACAATGTGTTCTGCTTCAATTTGGCTCATTTTACAAAGGTGATTATTTCTGGAGAGCAGATGCATTTCTACTCAAGAGTAAGCAACTAAGCGAAATAAAGCCATAGGACGCTTATTTGCCTTCTATCTATGCATTCTGACACTCCAACAATGTGTTCTGCTTCAATTTGGCTCATTTTACAAAGGTGCTTTTTGCTGGAGTGAGTATGCAGTTCTACTCAAGAGTAAGCAACTCAGCGAAATAAAGCCATAGAACGCTTATTTTCCTTCTATCTATGCATTCTGACACTCCAACAATGTGTTCTGCTTCAATTTGGCTCATTTTACAAAGGTACTCATTGCTGGAGTGAATATGCAGTTCTACTCAAGTGTAAGCAACTCAGCGAAATAAAGCCATAGAACGCTTATTTGCCTTCCATCTATGCATTCTGACACTCCAACAATGTGTTCTGCTTCAATTTGGCTCATTTTACAAAGGTGCTTATTGCTGGAGTTAATATGCAGTTCTACTCAAGTGTAAGCAACTCAGCGAAATAAAGCCATAGAACGCTTATTTGCCTTCTATCTATGCATTCTGACACTCCAACAATGTGTTCTGCTTCAATTTGGCTCATTTTACAAAGGTGCTCATTGCTGGAGTGAATATGCAGTTCTACTCAAGTGTAAGCAACTCAGCGAAATAAAGCCATAGAACGCTTATTTGCCTTCCATCTATGCATTCTGACACTCCAACAATGTGTTCTGCTTCAATTTGGCTCATTTTACAAAGGTGCTTATTGCTGGAGTTAATATGCAGTTCTACTCAAGTGTAAGCAACTCAGCGAAATAAAGCCATAGAACGCTTACTTGCCTTCTATCTATGCATTCTGACACTCCAACAATGTGTTCTGCTTCAATTTGGCTCATTTTACAAAGGTGCTTATTTGCTGGAGTGAATATGCAGTTCTACTCAAGAGTAAGCAACTAAGCAAAATAAAGTCATAGAACGCATATTAGCCTTCTCTCTATGCATTCTGACACTCCAACAATGTGTTCTGCTTAAATTTGGCTCATTTTACAAAGGTGCTTATTTCTGGAGTGAACATGCAGTTCTACTCAAGAGTAAGAAACGAAGCGAAATAAAGCCATAGAACGCATATTCGCCTTCTATCTATGCATTCCGACACTCCAACAATGTGTTCTGCTTCAATTTGGCTCATTTTACAAAGGTGCTTATTGCTGGAGTGAATATGCAGTTCTACTCAAGAGTAAGCAACTAAGCGAAATAGAGCCATAGAACTCTTATTTGCCTTCTATCTATGCATTCTGACACTCCAACAATGTGTTCTGCTTCAATTTGGCTCATTTTACAAAGGTGCTTATTGCTGGAGTGAATATGCAGTTCTACTCAAGAGTAAGCAACTAAGCGAAATAAAGTCATAGAACGCATATTCGCCTTCTATCTATGCATTCCGACACTCCAACAATGTGTTCTGCTTCAATTTGGCTCATTTTACAAAGGTGCTTATTGCTGGAGTGAATATGCAGTTCTACTCAAGAGTAAGCAACTAAGCGAAATAAAGCCATAGAACTCTTATTTGCCTTCTATCTATGCATTCTGACACTCCAACAATGTGTTCTGCTTCAATTTGGCTCATTTTACAAAGGTGCTTATTTGCTGGAGTGAATATGCAGTTCTACTCAAGAGTAAGCAACTAAGCGAAATAAAGCCATAGAACGCATATTTGCCTTCTCTCTATGCATTCTGACACTCCAACAATGTGTTCTGCTTCAATTTGGCTCATTTTACAAAGGTGCTCATTTCTGGAGTGAACATGCAGTTCTACTCAAGAGTAAGCAACTAAGCGAAATAAAGTCATAGAACGCATATTTGCCTTCTCTCTATGCATTCTGACACTCCAACAATGTGTTCTGCTTCAATTTGGCTCATTTTACAAAGGTGCTTTTTGCTGGAGTGAATATGCAGTTCTACTCAAGAGTAAGCAACTCAGCGAAATAAAGCCATAGAACGCTTATTTGCGTTCTTTCTAAGCATTCTGACACTCCAACTATGTGTTCTGCTTCAATTTGGCTCATTTTACAAAGGTGCTTTTTGCTGGAGTGAATATGCAGTTCTACTCAAGTGTAAGCAACTCAGCGAAATAAAGCCATAGAACGCTTATTTGCCTTCTATCTATGCATTCTGACACTCCAACAATGTGTTCTGCTTCAATTTGGCTCATTTTACAAAGTTGCTTATTTGCTGGAGTGATTATGCAGTTCTACTCAAGAGTAAGTAACTAAGCGAAATTAAGTCATAGAACGCATATTTGCCTTCTCTCTATGCATTCTGACACTCCAACAATGTGTTCTGCTTCAATTTGGCTCATTTTACAAAGGTGATTATTTCTGGAGTGAACATGCATTTCTACTCAAGAGTAAGCGACGAAACGAAATAAAGCCATAGAACGCATATTCGCCTTCTATCTATGCATTCTGACACTCCAACAATGTGTTCTGCTTCAATTTGGCTCATTTTACAAAGGTGATTATTTCTGGAGAGCAGATGCATTTCTACTCAAGAGTAAGCAACTAAGCGAAATAAAGCCATAGGACGCTTATTTGACTTCTATCTATGCATTCTGACACTCCAACAATGTGTTCTGCTTCAATTTGGCTCATTTTACAAAGGTGCTTTTTGCTGGAGTGAGTATGCAGTTCTACTCAAGAGTAAGCAACTAAGCAAAATAAAGTCATAGAACGCATATTAGCCTTCTCTCTATGCATTCTGACACTCCAACAATGTGTTCTGCTTCAATTTGGCTCATTTTACAAAGGTGCTTATTTCTGGAGTGAACATGCAGTTCTACTCAAGAGTAAGAAACGAAGCGAAATAAAGCCATAGAACGCATATTCGCCTTCTATCTATGCATTCCGACACTCCAACAATGTGTTCTGCTTCAATTTGGCTCATTTTACAAAGGTGCTTATTTCTGGAGTGAACATGCAGTTCTACTCAAGAGTAAGCGACGAAACGAAATAAAGCCATAGAACGCATATTCGCATTCTATCTATGCATTCTGACACTCCAACAATGTGTTCTGCTTCAATTTGGCTCATTTTACAAAGGTGCTTATTTCTGGAGAGCAGATGCATTTCTACTCAAGAGTAAGCAACTAAGCGAAATAAAGCCATAGAACGCTTATTTGATTTCTATCTATGCATTCTGACACTCCAACAATGTGTTCTGCTTCAATTTGGCTCATTTTACAAAGGTGCGTATTTCTGGAGAGCAGATGCATTTCTACTCAAGAGTAAGCAACTAAGCGAAATAAAGTCATAGAACGCATATTTGCCTTCTCTCTATGCATTCTGACACTCCAACAATGTGTTCTGCTTCAATTTGGCTCATTTTACAAAGGTGCTTTTTGCTGGAGTGAATATGCAGTTCTACTCAAGAGTAAGCAACTCAGCGAAATAAAGCCATAGAACGCTTATTTGCGTTCTTTCTAAGCATTCTGACACTCCAACTATGTGTTCTGCTTCAATTTGGCTCATTTTACAAAGGTGCTTTTTGCTGGAGTGAATATGCAGTTCTACTCAAGTGTAAGCAACTCAGCGAAATAAAGCCATAGAACGCTTATTTGCCTTCTATCTATGCATTCTGACACTCCAACAATGTGTTCTGCTTCAATTTGGCTCATTTTACAAAGTTGCTTATTTGCTGGAGTGATTATGCAGTTCTACTCAAGAGTAAGTAACTAAGCGAAATTAAGTCATAGAACGCATATTTGCCTTCTCTCTATGCATTCTGACACTCCAACAATGTGTTCTGCTTCAATTTGGCTCATTTTACAAAGGTGATTATTTCTGGAGTGAACATGCATTTCTACTCAAGAGTAAGCGACGAAACGAAATAAAGCCATAGAACGCATATTCGCCTTCTATCTATGCATTCTGACACTCCAACAATGTGTTCTGCTTCAATTTGGCTCATTTTACAAAGGTGATTATTTCTGGAGAGCAGATGCATTTCTACTCAAGAGTAAGCAACTAAGCGAAATAAAGCCATAGGACGCTTATTTGCCTTCTATCTATGCATTCTGACACTCCAACAATGTGTTCTGCTTCAATTTGGCTCATTTTACAAAGGTGCTTTTTGCTGGAGTGAGTATGCAGTTCTACTCAAGAGTAAGCAACTAAGCAAAATAAAGTCATAGAACGCATATTAGCCTTCTCTCTATGCATTCTGACACTCCAACAATGTGTTCTGCTTCAATTTGGCTCATTTTACAAAGGTGCTTATTTCTGGAGTGAACATGCAGTTCTACTCAAGAGTAAGAAACGAAGCGAAATAAAGCCATAGAACGCATATTCGCCTTCTATCTATGCATTCCGACACTCCAACAATGTGTTCTGCTTCAATTTGGCTCATTTTACAAAGGTGCTTATTGCTGGAGTGAATATGCAGTTCTACTCAAGAGTAAGCAACTAAGCGAAATAAAGCCATAGAACGCTTATTTGCCTCCTATCTATGCATTCTGACACTCCCACATTGTGTTCTGCTTCAATTTGGCTCATTTTACAAAGGTGCTCATTTCTGGAGTGAACATGCAGTTCTTCTCAAGAGTAAGCAACTAAGCGAAATAAAGCCATAGAACGCTTATTTGCCTTCTATCTATGCATTCTGACACTCCCACATTGTGTTCTGCTTCAATTTGGCTCATTTTACAAAGGTGCTTATTGCTGGAGTGAATATGCAGTTCTACTCAAGTGTAAGCAACTCAGCGAAATAAAGCCATAGAACGCTTATTTGCCTTCTATCTATGCATTCTGACACTCTAACAATGTGTTCTGCTTCAATTTGGCTCATTTTACAAAGGTGCTTATTTGCTGGAGTGAATATGCAGTTCTACTCAAGAGTAAGCAACTAAGCGAAATAAAGTCATAGAACGCATATTAGCCTTCTCTCTATGCATGCTGACACTCCAACAATGTGTTCTGCTTCAATTTGGCTCATTTTACAAAGGTGCTTATTTCTGGAGTGAACATGGAGTTCTACTCAAGAGTAAGCAACGAAGCGAAATAAAGCCATAGAACGCATATTCGCCTTCTATCTATGCATTCCGACACTCCAACTATGTGTTCTGCTTCAATTTGGCTCATGTTACAAAGGTGCTTATTGCTGGAGTGAATATGCAGTTCTACTCAAGAGTAAGCAACTAAGCGAAATAAAGCCATAGAACGCTTATTTGCCTTCTATCTATGCATTCTGACACTCCAAAAATGTGTTCTGCTTCAATTTGGCTCATTTTACAAAGGTGATTATTTCTGGAGAGCAGATGCATTTCTACTCAAGAGTAAGCAACTAAGCGAAATAAAGCCATAGAACGCTTATTTGCGTTCTATCTATGCATACTGACACTCCAACGATGTGTTCTGCTTCAATTTGGCTCATTTTACAAAGGTGCTTTTTGCTGGAGTGAATATGCAGTTCTACTCAAGTGTAAGCAACTCAGCGAAATAAAGCCATAGAACGCTTATTTGCCTTCTATCTATGCATTCTGACACTCCAACAATGTGTTCTGCTTCAATTTGGCTCATTTTACAAAGGTGCTTATTTGCTGGAGTGAATATGCAGTTCTACTCAAGAGTAAGTAAATAAGCGACATAAAGTCATAGAACGCATATTTGCATTCTCTCTATGCATTCTGACACTCCAACAATGTGTTCTGCTTCAATTTGGCTCATTTTACAAAGGTGATTATTTCTGGAGTGAACATGCATTTCTACTCAAGAGTAAGCGACGAAACGAAATAAAGCCATAGAACGCATATTCGCCTTCTATCTATGCATTCTGACACTCCAACAATGTGTTCTGCTTCAATTTGGCTCATTTTACAAAGGTGATTATTTCTGGAGTGAACATGCAGTTCTACTCAAGAGTAAGCAACGAAGCGAAATAAAGCCATAGAACGCATATTCGCCTTCTATCTATGCATTCCGACACTCCAACAATGTGTTCTGCTTCAATTTGGCTCATTTTACAAAGGTGCTTATTGCTGGACTGAATATGCAGTTCTACTCAAGAGTAAGCAACTAAGCGAAATAAAGCCATAGAACTCTTATTTGCCTTCTATCTATGCATTCTGACACTCCAAAAATGTGTTCTGCTTCAATTTGGCTCATTTTACAAAGGTGCTTATTTGCTGGAGTGAATATGCAGTTCTACTCAAGAGTAAGCAACTAAGCGAACTAAAGCCATAGAACGCATATTTGCCTTCTCTCTATGCATTCTGACACTCCAACAATGTGTTCTGCTTCAATTTGGCTCATTTTACAAAGGTGCTTTTTGCTGGAGTGAATATGCAGTTCTACTCAAGAGTAAGCAACTCAGCGAAATAAAGCCATAGAACGCTTATTTGCCTTCTATCTATGCATTCTGACACTCCAACAATGTGTTCTGCTTCAATTTGGCTCATTTTCCAAAGGTGCTTTTTGCTGGAGTGAATATGCAGTTCTACTCAAGAGTAAGCAACTAAGCGAAATAAAGCCATAGAACGCATATTTGCCTTCTCTCTATGCATTCTGACACTCCAACAATGTGTTCTGCTTCAATTTGGCTCATTTTACAAAGGTGATTATTTCTGGAGTGAACATGCAGTTCTACTCAAGAGTAAGCAACTAAGCGAAATAAAGCCATAGAACGCATATTTGCCTTCTCTCTATGCATTCTGACACTCCAACAATGTGTTCTGCTTCAATTTGGCTCATTTTACAAAGGTGATTATTTCTGGAGTGAACATGCATTTCTACTCAAGAGTAAGCGACGAAACGAAATAAAGCCATAGAACGCATATTCGCCTTCTATCTATGCATTCTGACACTCCAACAATGTGTTCTGCTTCAATTTGGCTCATTTTACAAAGGTGCTCATTGCTGGAGTGAATATGCAGTTCTACTCAAGTGTAAGCAACTCAGCGAAATAAAGCCATAGAACGCTTATTTGCCTTCTATCTATGCATTCTGACACTCCAACAATGTGTTCTGCTTCAATTTGGCTCATGTTACAAAGGTGCTTATTGCTGGAGTGAATATGCAGTTCTACTCAAGAGTAAGCAACTAAGCGAAATAAAGCCATAGAACGCTTATTTGCGTTCTATCTATGCATTCTGACACTCCAACGATTTGTTCTGCTTCAATTTGGCTCGTTTTACAAAGGTGCTTTTTGCTGGAGTGAATATGCAGTTCTACTCAAGTGTAAGCAACTCAGCGAAATAAAGCCATAGAACGCTTATTTGCCTTCTATCTATGCATTCTGACACTCCAACAATGTGTTCTGCTTCAATTTGGCTCATTTTACAAAGGTGCTTATTTGCTGGAGTGAATATGCAGTTCTACTCAAGAGTAAGTAACTAAGCGAAATAAAGTCATAGAACGCATATTTGCCTTCTCTCTATGCATTCTGACACTCCAACAATGTGTTCTGCTTCAATTTGGCTCATTTTACAAAGGTGATTATTTCTGGAGTGAACATGCATTTCTACTCAAGAGTAAGCGACGAAACGAAATAAAGCCATAGAACGCATATTCGCCTTCTATCTATGCATTCTGACACTCCAACAATGTGTTCTGCTTCAATTTGGCTCATTTTACAAAGGTGATTATTTCTGGAGTGAACATGCATTTCTACTCAAGAGTAAGCGACGAAACGAAATAAAGCCATAGAACGCATATTCGCCTTCTATCTATGCATTCTGACACTCCAACAATGTGTTCTGCTTCAATTTGGCTCATTTTACAAAGGTGATTATTTCTGGAGAGCAGATGCATTTCTACTCAAGAGTAAGCAACTAAGCGAAATAAAGCCATAGGACGCTTATTTGCCTTCTATCTATGCATTCTGACACTCCAACAATGTGTTCTGCTTCAATTTGGCTCATTTTACAAAGCTGCTTTTTGCTGGAGTGAATATGCAGTTCTACTTAAGTGTAAGCAACTCAACGAAATAAAGCCATAGAACGCTTATTTGCCTTCTCTCTATGCATTCTGACACTCCAACAATGTGTTCTGCTTCAATTTGGCTCATTTTACAAAGGTGCTTATTTGCTGGAGTGAATATGCAGTTCTACTCAAGAGTAAGTAACTAAGCGAAATAAAGTCATAGAACGCATATTTGCCTTCTCTCTATGCATTCTGACACTCCAACAATGTGTTCTGCTTCACTTTGGCTCATTTTACAAAGGTGATTATTTCTGGAGTGAACATGCATTTCTACTCAAGAGTAAGCGTCGAAACGAAATAAAGCCATAGAACGCATATTCGCCTTCTATCTATGCATTCTGACACTCCAACAATGTGTTCTGCTTCAATTTGGCTCATTTTACAAAGGTGATTATTTCTGGAGAGCAGATGCATTTCTACTCAAGAGTAAGCAACGAAGCGAAATAAAGCCATAGGACGCTTATTTGCCTTCTATCTATGCATTCTGACACTCCAACAATGTGTTCTGCTTCAATTTGGCTCATTTTACAAAGGTGCTTTTTGCTGGAGAGAATATGCAGTTCTACTCAAGTGTAGGCAACTCAGCGAAATAAAGCCATAGAACGCTTATTTGCCTTCTCTCTATGCATTCTGACACTCCAACAATGTGTTCTGCTTCAATTTGGCTCATTTTACAAAGGATCATTTTACAACATTTGCTGGAGTGAATATGCAGTTCTACTCAAGAGTAAGCAACTAAGCGAACTAAAGCCATAGAACGCATATTTGCCTTCTCTCTATGCATTCTGACACTCCAACAATGTGTTCTGCTTCAATTTGGCTCATTTTACAAAGGTGCTTTTTGCTGGAGTGAATATGCAGTTCTACTCAAGAGTAAGCAACTCAGCGAAATAAAGCCATAGAACGCTTATTTGCGTTCTATCTATGCATTTTGACACTCCAACAATGTGTTCTGCTTCAATTTGGCTCATTTTACAAAGGTGCTTTTTGCTGGAGTGAATATGCAGTTCTACTCAAGTGTAAGCAACTCAGCGAAATAAAGCCATAGAACGCTTATTTGCCTTCTCTCTATGCATTCTGACACTCCAACAATGTGTTCTGCTTCAATTTGGCTCATTTTACAAAGGTGCTGATTTGCTGGAGTGAATATGCAGTTCTACTCAAGAGTAAGTAACTAAGCGAAATAAAGTCATAGAACGCACATTTGCCTTCTCTCTATGCATTCTGACACTCCAACAATGTGTTCTGCTTCAATTTGGCTCATTTTACAAAGGTGATTATTTCTGGAGTGAACATGCATTTCTACTCAAGAGTAAGCGACGAAACGAAATAAAGCCATAGAACGCATATTCGCCTTCTATCTATGCATTTTGACACTCCAACAATGTGTTCTGCTTCAATTTGGCTCATTTTACAAAGGTGCTTATTGCTGGAGTGAATATGCAGTTCTACTCAAGAGTAAGCAACTAAGCGAAATAGAGCCATAGAACTCTTATTTGCCTTCTATCTATGCATTCTGACACTCCAACAATGTGTTCTGCTTCAATTTGGCTCATTTTACAAAGGTGCTTATTTGCTGGAGTGAATATGCAGTTCTACTCAAGAGTAAGCAACTAAGCGAAATAAAGCCATAGAACGCATATTTGCCTTCTCTCTATGCATTCTGACACTCCAACAATGTGTTCTGCTTCAATTTGGCTCATTTTACAAAGGTGATTATTTCTGGAGAGCAGATGCATTTCTACTCAAGAGTAAGCAACGAAGCGAAATAAAGCCATAGGACGCTTATTTGCCTTCTATCTATGCATTCTGACACTCCAACAATGTGTTCTGCTTCAATTTGGCTCATTTTACAAAGGTGCTTTTTGCTGGAGAGAATATGCAGTTCTACTCAAGTGTAGGCAACTCAGCGAAATAAAGCCATAGAACGCTTATTTGCCTTCTCTCTATGCATTCTGACACTCCAACAATGTGTTCTGCTTCAATTTGGCTCATTTTACAAAGGCTCATTTTACAACATTTGCTGTAGTGAATATGCAGTTCTACTCAAGAGTAAGCAACTAAGCGAACTAAAGCCATAGAACGCATATTTGCCTTCTCTCTATGCATTCTGACACTCCAACAATGTGTTCTGCTTCAATTTGGCTCATTTTACAAAGGTGCTTTTTGCTGGAGTGAATATGCAGTTCTACTCAAGAGTAAGCAACTCAGCGAAATAAAGCCATAGAACGCTTATTTGCGTTCTATCTATGCATTTTGACACTCCAACAATGTGTTCTGCTTCAATTTGGCTCATTTTACAAAGGTGCTTTTTGCTGGAGTGAATATGCAGTTCTACTCAAGTGTAAGCAACTCAGCGAAATAAAGCCATAGAACGCTTATTTACCTTCTCTCTATGCATTCTGACACTCCAACAATGTGTTCTGCTTCAATTTGGCTCATTTTACAAAGGTGCTGATTTGCTGGAGTGAATATGCAGTTCTACTCAAGAGTAAGTAACTAAGCGAAATAAAGTCATAGAACGCACATTTGCCTTCTCTCTATGCATTCTGACACTCCAACAATGTGTTCTGCTTCAATTTGGCTCATTTTACAAAGGTGATTATTTCTGGAGTGAACATGCATTTCTACTCAAGAGTAAGAGACAAAACGAAATAAAGCCATAGAACGCATATTCGCCTTCTATCTATGCATTTTGACACTCCAACAATGTGTTCTGCTTCAATTTGGCTCATTTTACAAAGGTGCTTATTGCTGGAGTGAATATGCAGTTCTACTCAAGAGTAAGCAACTAAGCGAAATAGAGCCATAGAACTCTTATTTGCCTTCTATCTATGCATTCTGACACTCCAACAATGTGTTCTGCTTCAATTTGGCTCATTTTACAAAGGTGCTTATTTGCTGGAGTGAATATGCAGTTCTACTCAAGAGTAAGCAACTAAGCGAAATAAAGCCATAGAACGCATATTTGCCTTCTCTCTATGCATTCTGACACTCCAACAATGTGTTCTGCTTCAATTTGGCTCATTTTACAAAGGTGCTCATTTCTGGAGTGAACATGCAGTTCTACTCAAGAGTAAGCAACTAAGCAAAATAAAGCCATAGAAAGCTTATTTGCCTTCTAACTATGCATTCTGACACTCCAACAATGTGTTCTGCTTCAATTTGGCTCATGTTACAAAGGTGCTTATTGCTGGAGTGAATATGCAGTTCTACTCAAGAGTAAGCAACTAAGCGAAATATAGCCATAGAACGCTTATTTGCCTTCTATCTATGCATTTTGACACTCCAACAATGTGTTCTGCTTCAATTTGGCTCATTTTACAAAGGTGCTCATTTCTGGAGAACAGATGCATTTCTAGTCAAGAGTAAGCAACTAAGCGGAATAAAGTAATAGAACGCATATTTGCCTTCTCTCCATGCATTCGGACACTCCAACAATGTGTTCTGCTTCAATTTGGCTCATTTTACAAAGGTGATTATTTCTGGAGTGAACATGCATTTCTACTCAAGAGTAAGCGACGAAACGAAATAAAGCCATAGAACGCATATTCGCCTTCTATCTATGCATTCTGACACTCCAACAATGTGTTCTGCTTCAATTTGGCTCATTTTACAAAGGTGCTTTTTGCTGGAGTGAATATGCAGTTCTACTCAAGAGTAAGCAACTCAGCGAAATAAAGTCATAGAACGCATATTTGCCTTCTCTCTATGCATTCTGACACTCCAACAATGTGTTCTGCTTCAATTCGGCTCATTTTACAAAGCTGCTTTTTGCTGGAGTGAATATGCAGTTCTACTTAAGTGTAAGCAACTCAACGAAATAAAGCCATAGAACGCTTATTTGCCTCCTCTCTATGCATTCTGACACTCCAACAATGTGTTCTGCTTCAATTTGGCTCATTTTACAAAGGTGCTTATTTGCTGGAGTGAATATGCAGTTCTACTCAAGAGTAAGTAACTAAGCGAAATAAAGTCATAGAACGCATATTTGCCTTCTCTCTATGCATTCTGACACTCCAACAATGTGTTCTGCTTCACTTTGGCTCATTTTACAAAGGTGATTATTTCTGGAGTGAACATGCATTTCTACTCAAGAGTAAGCGTCGAAACGAAATAAAGCCATAGAACGCATATTCGCCTTCTATCTATGCATTCTGACACTCCAACAATGTGTTCTGCTTCAATTTGGCTCATTTTACAAAGGTGATTATTTCTGGAGAGCAGATGCATTTCTACTCAAGAGTAAGCAACGAAGCGAAATAAAGCCATAGGACGCTTATTTGCCTTCTATCTATGCATTCTGACACTCCAACAATGTGTTCTGCTTCAATTTGGCTCATTTTACAAAGGTGCTTTTTGCTGGAGAGAATATGCAGTTCTACTCAAGTGTAGGCAACTCAGCGAAATAAAGCCATAGAACGCTTATTTGCCTTCTCTCTATGCATTCTGACACTCCAACAATGTGTTCTGCTTCAATTTGGCTCATTTTACAAAGGATCATTTTACAACATTTGCTGGAGTGAATATGCAGTTCTACTCAAGAGTAAGCAACTAAGCGAACTAAAGCCATAGAACGCATATTTGCCTTCTCTCTATGCATTCTGACACTCCAACAATGTGTTCTGCTTCAATTTGGCTCATTTTACAAAGGTGCTTTTTGCTGGAGTGAATATGCAGTTCTACTCAAGAGTAAGCAACTCAGCGAAATAAAGCCATAGAACGCTTATTTGCGTTCTATCTATGCATTTTGACACTCCAACAATGTGTTCTGCTTCAATTTGGCTCATTTTACAAAGGTGCTTTTTGCTGGAGTGAATATGCAGTTCTACTCAAGTGTAAGCAACTCAGCGAAATAAAGCCATAGAACGCTTATTTGCCTTCTCTCTATGCATTCTGACACTCCAACAATGTGTTCTGCTTCAATTTGGCTCATTTTACAAAGGTGCTGATTTGCTGGAGTGAATATGCAGTTCTACTCAAGAGTAAGTAACTAAGCGAAATAAAGTCATAGAACGCACATTTGCCTTCTCTCTATGCATTCTGACACTCCAACAATGTGTTCTGCTTCAATTTGGCTCATTTTACAAAGGTGATTATTTCTGGAGTGAACATGCATTTCTACTCAAGAGTAAGCGACGAAACGAAATAAAGCCATAGAACGCATATTCGCCTTCTATCTATGCATTTTGACACTCCAACAATGTGTTCTGCTTCAATTTGGCTCATTTTACAAAGGTGCTTATTGCTGGAGTGAATATGCAGTTCTACTCAAGAGTAAGCAACTAAGCGAAATAGAGCCATAGAACTCTTATTTGCCTTCTATCTATGCATTCTGACACTCCAACAATGTGTTCTGCTTCAATTTGGCTCATTTTACAAAGGTGCTTATTTGCTGGAGTGAATATGCAGTTCTACTCAAGAGTAAGCAACTAAGCGAAATAAAGCCATAGAACGCATATTTGCCTTCTCTCTATGCATTCTGACACTCCAACAATGTGTTCTGCTTCAATTTGGCTCATTTTACAAAGGTGATTATTTCTGGAGAGCAGATGCATTTCTACTCAAGAGTAAGCAACGAAGCGAAATAAAGCCATAGGACGCTTATTTGCCTTCTATCTATGCATTCTGACACTCCAACAATGTGTTCTGCTTCAATTTGGCTCATTTTACAAAGGTGCTTTTTGCTGGAGAGAATATGCAGTTCTACTCAAGTGTAGGCAACTCAGCGAAATAAAGCCATAGAACGCTTATTTGCCTTCTCTCTATGCATTCTGACACTCCAACAATGTGTTCTGCTTCAATTTGGCTCATTTTACAAAGGCTCATTTTACAACATTTGCTGTAGTGAATATGCAGTTCTACTCAAGAGTAAGCAACTAAGCGAACTAAAGCCATAGAACGCATATTTGCCTTCTCTCTATGCATTCTGACACTCCAACAATGTGTTCTGCTTCAATTTGGCTCATTTTACAAAGGTGCTTTTTGCTGGAGTGAATATGCAGTTCTACTCAAGAGTAAGCAACTCAGCGAAATAAAGCCATAGAACGCTTATTTGCGTTCTATCTATGCATTTTGACACTCCAACAATGTGTTCTGCTTCAATTTGGCTCATTTTACAAAGGTGCTTTTTGCTGGAGTGAATATGCAGTTCTACTCAAGTGTAAGCAACTCAGCGAAATAAAGCCATAGAACGCTTATTTACCTTCTCTCTATGCATTCTGACACTCCAACAATGTGTTCTGCTTCAATTTGGCTCATTTTACAAAGGTGCTGATTTGCTGGAGTGAATATGCAGTTCTACTCAAGAGTAAGTAACTAAGCGAAATAAAGTCATAGAACGCACATTTGCCTTCTCTCTATGCATTCTGACACTCCAACAATGTGTTCTGCTTCAATTTGGCTCATTTTACAAAGGTGATTATTTCTGGAGTGAACATGCATTTCTACTCAAGAGTAAGAGACAAAACGAAATAAAGCCATAGAACGCATATTCGCCTTCTATCTATGCATTTTGACACTCCAACAATGTGTTCTGCTTCAATTTGGCTCATTTTACAAAGGTGCTTATTGCTGGAGTGAATATGCAGTTCTACTCAAGAGTAAGCAACTAAGCGAAATAGAGCCATAGAACTCTTATTTGCCTTCTATCTATGCATTCTGACACTCCAACAATGTGTTCTGCTTCAATTTGGCTCATTTTACAAAGGTGCTTATTTGCTGGAGTGAATATGCAGTTCTACTCAAGAGTAAGCAACTAAGCGAAATAAAGCCATAGAACGCATATTTGCCTTCTCTCTATGCATTCTGACACTCCAACAATGTGTTCTGCTTCAATTTGGCTCATTTTACAAAGGTGCTCATTTCTGGAGTGAACATGCAGTTCTACTCAAGAGTAAGCAACTAAGCAAAATAAAGCCATAGAAAGCTTATTTGCCTTCTAACTATGCATTCTGACACTCCAACAATGTGTTCTGCTTCAATTTGGCTCATGTTACAAAGGTGCTTATTGCTGGAGTGAATATGCAGTTCTACTCAAGAGTAAGCAACTAAGCGAAATATAGCCATAGAACGCTTATTTGCCTTCTATCTATGCATTTTGACACTCCAACAATGTGTTCTGCTTCAATTTGGCTCATTTTACAAAGGTGCTCATTTCTGGAGAACAGATGCATTTCTAGTCAAGAGTAAGCAACTAAGCGGAATAAAGTAATAGAACGCATATTTGCCTTCTCTCCATGCATTCGGACACTCCAACAATGTGTTCTGCTTCAATTTGGCTCATTTTACAAAGGTGATTATTTCTGGAGTGAACATGCATTTCTACTCAAGAGTAAGCGACGAAACGAAATAAAGCCATAGAACGCATATTCGCCTTCTATCTATGCATTCTGACACTCCAACAATGTGTTCTGCTTCAATTTGGCTCATTTTACAAAGGTGCTTTTTGCTGGAGTGAATATGCAGTTCTACTCAAGAGTAAGCAACTCAGCGAAATAAAGTCATAGAACGCATATTTGCCTTCTCTCTATGCATTCTGACACTCCAACAATGTGTTCTGCTTCAATTTGGCTCATTTTACAAAGGTGCGTATTTCTGGAGTGAACATGCAGTTCTACTCAAGAGTAAGCAACTAAGCGAAATAAAGTCATAGAACGCATATTAGCCTTCTCTCTATGCATTCTGACACTCCAACAATGTGTTCTGCTTCAATTTGGCTCATTTTACAAAGGTGCTTATTTGCTGGAGTGAATATGCAGTTCTACTCAAGAGTAAGCAACTAAGCGAAATAAAGTCATAGAACGCATATTCGCCTTCTATCTATGCATTCCGACACTCCAACAATGTGTTCTGCTTCAATTTGGCTCATTTTACAAAGGTGCTTATTGCTGGAGTGAATATGCAGTTCTACTCAAGAGTAAGCAACTAAGCGAAATAAAGCCATAGAACTCTTATTTGCCTTCTCTCCATGCATTCGGACACTCCAACAATGTGTTCTGCTTCAATTTGGCTCATTTTACAAAGGTGATTATTTCTGGAGTGAACATGCATTTCTACTCAAGAGTAAGCAACTCAGCGAAATAAAGCCATAGAACGCATATTCGCCTTCTATCTATGCATTTTGACACTCCAACAATGTGTTCGGCTTCAATTTGGCTCATTTTACAAAGGTGCTCATTTCTGGAGAGCAGATGCATTTCTAGTCAAGAGTAAGCAACTAAGCAGAATAAAGTAATAGAACGCATATTTGCCTTCTCTCCATGCATTCGGACACTCCAACAATGTGTTCTGCTTCAATTTGGCTCATTTTACAAAGGTGATTATTTCTGGAGTGAACATGCATTTCTACTCAAGAGTAAGCGACGAAACGAAATAAAGCCATAGAACGCATATTTGCCTTCTCTCCATGCATTCGGACACTCCAACAATGTGTTCTGCTTCAATTTGGCTCATTTTACAAAGGTGATTATTTCTGGAGTGAACATGCATTTCTACTCAAGAGTAAGCAACTCAGCGAAATAAAGCCATAGAACGCATATTCGCCTTCTATCTATGCATTCTGACACTCCAACAATGTGTTCTGCTTCAATTTGGCTCATTTTACAAAGGTGCTTATTGCTGGAGTGAATATGCAGTTCTACTCAAGAGTAAGCAACTAAGCGAAATAAAGCCATAGAACTCTTATTTGCCTTCTATCTATGCATTCTGACACTCCAACAATGTGTTCTGCTTCAATTTGGCTCATTTTACAAAGGTGCTTATTTGCTGGAGTGAATATGCAGTTCTACTCAAGAGTAAGTAACTAAGCGAAATAAAGTCATAGAACACATATTTGCCTTCTCTCTATGCATTCTGACACTCCAACAATGTGTTCTGCTTCAATTTGGCTCATTTTACAAAGGTGATTATTTCTGGAGTGAACATGCATTTCTACTCAAGAGTAAGCGACGAAACGAAATAAAGCCATAGAACGCATATTCGCCTTCTATCTATGCATTCTGACACTCCAACAATGTGTTCTGCTTCAATTTGGCTCATTTTACAAAGGTGATTATTTCTGGAGAGCAGATGCATTTCTACTCAAGAGTAAGCAACGAAGCGAAATAAAGCCATAGGACGCTTATTTGCCTTCTATCTATGCATTCTGACACTCCAACAATGTGTTCTGCTTCAATTTGGCTCATTTTACAAAGGTGCTTTTTGCTGGAGAGAATATGCAGTTCTACTCAAGTGTAAGCAACTCAGCGAAATAAAGCCTTAGAACGCTTATTTGCCTTCTCTCTATGCATTCTGACAATCCAACAATGTGTTCTGCTTCAATTTGGCTCATTTTACAAAGGCGCTTATTTGCTGGAGTGAATATGCAGTTCTACTCAAGAGTAAGCAACTAAGCGAACTAAAGCCATAGAACGCATATTTGCCTTCTCTCTATGCATTCTGACACTCCAACAATGTGTTCTGCTTCAATTTGGCTCATTTTACAAAGGTGCTTTTTGCTGGAGTGAATATGCAGTTCTACTCAAGAGTAAGCAACTCAGCGAAATAAAGCCATAGAACGCTTATTTGCGTTCTATCTATGCATTCTGACACTCCAACTATGTGTTCTGCTTCAATTTGGCTCATTTTCCAAAGGTGCTTTTTGCTGGAGTGAATATGCAGTTCTACTCAAGTGTAAGCAACTCAGCGAAATAAAGCCATAGAACGCTTATTTGCCTTCTCTCTATGCATTCTGACACTCCAACAATGTGTTCTGCTTCAATTTGGCTCATTTTACAAAGGTGCTTATTTGCTGGAGTGAATATGCAGTTCTACTCAAGAGTAAGCAACTAAGCGAAATAAAGCCATAGAACGCATATTTGCCTTCTCTCTATGCATTCTGACACTCCAACAATGTGTTCTGCTTCAATTTGGCTCATTTTACAAAGGTGATTATTTCTGGAGTGAACATGCATTTCTACTCAAGAGTAAGCGACGAAACGAAATAAAGCCATAGAACGCATATTCGCCTTCAATCTATGCATTCTGACACTCCAACAATGTGTTCTGCTTCAATTTGGCTCATGTTACAAAGGTGCTTATTGCTGGAGTGAATATGCAGTTCTACTCAAGTGTAAGCAACTCAGCGAAATAAAGCCATAGAACGCTTATTTGCCTTCTATCTATGCATTCCGACACTCCAACTATGTGTTCTGCTTCAATTTGGCTCATGTTACAAAGGTGCTTATTGCTGGAGTGAATATGCAGTTCTACTCAAGAGTAAGCAACTAAGCGAAATAAAGCCATAGAACGCTTATTTGCCTTCTATCTATGCATTCTGACACTCCAACAATGTGTTCTGCTTCAATTTGGCTCATGTTACAAAGGTGCTTATTGCTGGAGTGAATATGCAGTTCTACACAAGTGTAAGCAACTCAGCGAAATAAAGCCATAGAACGCTTATTTGCCTTCTATCTATGCATTCCGACACTCCAACTATGTGTTCTGCTTCAATTTGGCTCATGTTACAAAGGTGCTTATTGCTGGAGTGAATATGCAGTTCTACTCAAGAGTAAGCAACTAAGCGAAATAAAGCCATAGAACGCTTATTTGCCTTCTATCTATGCATTCTGACACTCCAAAAATGTGTTCTGCTTCAATTTGGCTCATTTTACAAAGGTGATTATTTCTGGAGAGCAGATGCATTTCTACTCAAGAGTAAGCAACTAAGCGAAATAAAGCCATAGAACGCTTATTTGCGTTCTATCTATGCATACTGACACTCCAACGATGTGTTCTGCTTCAATTTGGCTCATTTTACAAAGGTGCTTTTTGCTGGAGTGAATATGCAGTTCTACTCAAGTGTAAGCAACTCAGCGAAATAAAGCCATAGAACGCTTATTTGCCTTCTATCTATGCATTCTGACACTCCAACAATGTGTTCTGCTTCAATTTGGCTCATTTTACAAAGGTGATTATTTCTGGAGTAAACATGCATTTCTACTCAAGAGTAAGCGACGAAACGAAATAAAGCCATAGAACGCATATTCGCCTTCTATCTATGCATTCTGACACTCCAACAATGTGTTCTGCTTCAATTTGGCTCATTTTACAAAGGTGATTATTTCTGGAGAGCAGATGCATTTCTACTCAAGAGTAAGCAACGAAGCGAAATAAAGCCATAGGACGCTTATTTGCCTTCTATCTATGCATTCTGACACTCCAACAATGTGTTCTGCTTCAATTTGGCTCATTTTACAAAGGTGCTTTTTGCTGGAGAGAATATGCAGTTCTACTCAAGTGTAAGCAACTCAGCGAAATAAAGCCTTAGAACGCTTATTTGCCTTCTCTCTATGCATTCTGACAATCCAACAATGTGTTCTGCTTCAATTTGGCTCATTTTACAAAGGCGCTTATTTGCTGGAGTGAATATGCAGTTCTACTCAAGAGTAAGCAACTAAGCGAACTAAAGCCATAGAACGCATATTTGCCTTCTCTCTATGCATTCTGACACTCCAACAATGTGTTCTGCTTCAATTTGGCTCATTTTACAAAGGTGCTTTTTGCTGGAGTGATTATGCAGTTCTACTCAAGAGTAAGCAACTCAGCGAAATAAAGCCATAGAACGCTTATTTGCGTTCTATCTATGCATTCTGACACTCCAACTATGTGTTCTGCTTCAATTTGGCTCATTTTCCAAAGGTGCTTTTTGCTGGAGTGAATATGCAGTTCTACTCAAGTGTAAGCAACTCAGCGAAATAAAGCCATAGAACGCTTATTTGCCTTCTCTCTATGCATTCTGACACTCCAACAATGTGTTCTGCTTCAATTTGGCTCATTTTACAAAGGTGCTTATTTGCTGGAGTGAATATGCAGTTCTACTCAAGAGTAAGCAACTAAGCGAAATAAAGCCATAGAACGCATATTTGCCTTCTCTCTATGCATTCTGACACTCCAACAATGTGTTCTGCTTCAATTTGGCTCATTTTACAAAGGTGATTATTTCTGGAGTGAACATGCATTTCTACTCAAGAGTAAGCGACGAAACGAAATAAAGCCATAGAACGCATATTCGCCTTCAATCTATGCATTCTGACACTCCAACAATGTGTTCTGCTTCAATTTGGCTCATGTTACAAAGGTGCTTATTGCTGGAGTGAATATGCAGTTCTACTCAAGTGTAAGCAACTCAGCGAAATAAAGCCATAGAACGCTTATTTGCCTTCTATCTATGCATTCCGACACTCCAACTATGTGTTCTGCTTCAATTTGGCTCATGTTACAAAGGTGCTTATTGCTGGAGTGAATATGCAGTTCTACTCAAGAGTAAGCAACTAAGCGAAATAAAGCCATAGAACGCTTATTTGCCTTCTATCTATGCATTCTGACACTCCAAAAATGTGTTCTGCTTCAATTTGGCTCATTTTACAAAGGTGATTATTTCTGGAGAGCAGATGCATTTCTACTCAAGAGTAAGCAACTAAGCGAAATAAAGCCATAGAACGCTTATTTGCGTTCTATCTATGCATACTGACACTCCAACGATGTGTTCTGCTTCAATTTGGCTCATTTTACAAAGGTGCTTTTTGCTGGAGTGAATATGCAGTTCTACTCAAGTGTAAGCAACTCAGCGAAATAAAGCCATAGAACGCTTATTTGCCTTCTATCTATGCATTCTGACACTCCAACAATGTGTTCTGCTTCAATTTGGCTCATTTTACAAAGGTGCTTATTTGCTGGAGTGAATATGCAGTTCTACTCAAGAGTAAGTAAATAAGCGACATAAAGTCATAGAACGCATATTTGCCTTCTCTCTATGCATTCTGACACTCCAACAATGTGTTCTGCTTCAATTTGGCTCATTTTACAAAGGTGATTATTTCTGGAGTGAACATGCATTTCTACTCAAGAGTAAGCGACGAAACGAAATAAAGCCATAGAACGCATATTCGCCTTCTATCTATGCATTCTGACACTCCAACAATGTGTTCTGCTTCAATTTGGCTCATTTTACAAAGGTGATTATTTCTGGAGTGAACATGCAGTTCTACTCAAGAGTAAGCAACTCAGCGAAATAAAGCCATAGAACGCATATTTGCCTTCTATCTATGCATTCCGACACACCAACAATGTGTTCTGCTTCAATTTGGCTCATTTTACAAAGGTGCTTATTTGCTGGAGTGAATATGCAGTTCTACTCAAGAGTAAGCAACTAAGCGAACTAAAGCCATAGAACGCATATTTGCCTTCTCTCTATGCATTCTGACACTCCAAAAATGTGTTCTGCTTCAATTTGGCTCATTTTACAAAGGTGATTATTTCTGGAGTGAACATGCATTTCTACTCAAGAGTAAGCGACGAAACGAAATAAAGCCATAGAACGCATATTCGCCTTCTAGCTATGCATTCTGACACTCCAACAATGTGTTCTGCTTCAATTTGGCTCATTTTACAAAGGTGATTATTTCTGGAGTGAACATGCATTTCTACTCAAGAGTAAGCGACGAAACGAAATAAAGCCATAGGACGCTTATTTGCCTTCTATCTATGCATTCTGACACTCCAACAATGTGTTCTGCTTCAATTTGGCTCATTTTACAAAGGTTCTTTTTGCTGGAGAGAATATGCAGTTCTACTCAAGTGTAAGCAACTCAGCGAAATAAAGCCTTAGAACGCTTATTTGCCTTCTCTCTATGCATTCTGACAATCCAACAATGTGTTCTGCTTCAATTTGGCTCATTTTACAAAGGCGCTTATTTGCTGGAGTGAATATGCAGTTCTACTCAAGAGTAAGCAACTAAGCGAACTAAAGCCATAGAACGCATATTTGCCTTCTCTCTATGCATTCTGACACTCCAACAATGTGTTCTGCTTCAATTTGGCTCATTTTACAAAGGTGCTTTTTGCTGGAGTGAATATGCAGTTCTACTCAAGAGTAAGCAACTCAGCGAAATAAAGCCATAGAACGCTTATTTGCGTTCTATCTATGCATTCTGACACTCCAACTATGTGTTCTGCTTCAATTTGGCTCATTTTCCAAAGGTGCTTTTTGCTGGAGTGAATATGCAGTTCTACTCAAGTGTAAGCAACTCAGCGAAATAAAGCCATAGAACGCTTATTTGCCTTCTCTCTATGCATTCTGACACTCCAACAATGTGTTCTGCTTCAATTTGGCTCATTTTACAAAGGTGCTTATTTGCTGGAGTGAATATGCAGTTCTACTCAAGAGTAAGCAACTAAGCGAAATAAAGCCATAGAACGCATATTTGCCTTCTCTCTATGCATTCTGACACTCCAACAATGTGTTCTGCTTCAATTTGGCTCATTTTACAAAGGTGATTATTTCTGGAGTGAACATGCATTTCTACTCAAGAGTAAGCGACGAAACGAAATAAAGCCATAGAACGCATATTCGCCTTCTATCTATGCATTCTGACACTCCAACAATGTGTTCTGCTTCAATTTGGCTCATGTTACAAAGGTGCTTATTGCTGGAGTGAATATGCAGTTCTAC